>NW_022196894.1:14280417-14341781 GCF_008632895.1 Mastomys coucha | reverse complement strand
CCCCCCCCCCCCCCCGACTCCGAGCTACATAAGCTAGCCCCGCTATTTCAATAAAATACTTCCCACTGCTTGAGACCCTGCTCCCCAGCTCCTCTGCATCCTGAGACCACCGGTGCTCAACGGCCAGGCTAAAACAGGAATGCGCGGAAGAGGGCGAGGAGTCCCTTCAGATGGACCTCAGCATCCCAACCTGAGGATCGCTGGTTCTTCCTCCTTTACCTTCGATTTGAGGCATCTCAAGGGACCGACTATGGCGAAGGGCAACATCTTTTGGTCGGGGCTATTCCCTGGCATTTACTGAAGGTCCTTAGTCCTGCGGTCCGACTCCGATGGCCCTTGGGGCAAAAATCACACCTCTAAATCTCTTTGAAAGAACCTGGTAACGCAATGACTAGTTAAAAGCTGTTAGGGCAGTCTCCAGTTTTCTTAAAATTGCAGGCAGGCTTGCACCCCAGTCTCCTCGGAACTCCTGCAGTCCCTTTGATTGAGCACTTCCATCCTTTTCTGTCCTTGGAAATTCTGCCTCCTACCAGGAGTCCCAAATTAGAGTCCTTTGTGCCCTCCTCAAGATGTGGGGGTTAAACTCTTGCAAAAGAAAACAATTTTCTTCTAGGAGAAGGTCCTTCAATTGGCCCCTTAAGTGATCTCCAGGATCCCTATGACACTAAGGTCTGATCACAGGTGACTTACTTTTCCTGAAAGAGAGAAGTCCAAGACACTCCCCATCACTGTGGTCACCTGGTAAAGCATGGGTCCCTGTTGGGAGGAAATTAAAAATAAATCCAAGCCTCTTTCTCCAGCAATGAGAGGAGAGCCCTGAAGACTGCCCAGAGGTGGAGCTCACTGCCCTAGAACAAGCCATTGAGTATATTAGAAAATGACCCATCACACCCACACATACCCTCTTCATTCTCCACTGGTGCCTTATGCCCCTCCTGCCTCGCACCCTAAGGACACTCATAAAACTCTTGAAGGCTTCATGTCTTCTACCTCCCACCCCCACAACCAACAACTATGTGAGATCAGAGATTCTTCTAAACTTCCACACAAATGAAGGAACACCTGGGCTCTTCATGTTTTCAACCCCCTTACTCTCTGCCCCTACACTGGTATCCCTACCAGGCCAATGGATTAAAAAAGCTTAGACAATCGATAGGATGATACTCATGCACCTTGAGCCAAATCCATTCTTCTAAGTCTGGTGCAGCTCTTAGTATAACACAGGCCCAGCACCATCTCTGTTGGTCCTCCTTGCCTGTTCCCTCAATGGGAGGCTTTATATAGGGATGAATGCCTCCAACAGATCAGGAAAAATCAAAACCAACCAAATAGGGGCTTCGATGACATTTTCAGCCATGGTAATGAAAGACCCCCTGAGAGGGGAGACCCTCTCTTAAGTCCTGGGAGAACACGGCCACCCAAAGACTCACAAGAGACCAATCTTGATGCAACAGCATGAGGTTTATTGGGGGGAGGGGGAAGCCAGTATACTGGGGACGAGTTTGTAACCCTCACAGGGGCAGAGGAACTCGACCCTGAGCACAAGAAGTGGGGGGTATTTAAAGGGAAAAACCACAAACTAGGGGGGTGAGGGGGTTACCAAGGAAACATAAAAACAGTGGAAAATTTCAGAGGGACCCAACCCATGCTTTAGTCAGGAGTCAGGGTCATGAGGAGTCAAGAGTCAGGGTCATGAGGAAAACATCCTGCAGACTCCTTATTCTCAAGAATGTGGCTTTATTACTGTCATTATCATTTACTTTGTGATTGACCGCTCCCTAGAAACACCTAAATGTCTGCCTTTGTGGAGGGACTGGTTTCTGGAACTAGCAGGCCTACATTCTTGGCTCGTTTTAGAGAATTTCCATGCCCTTAAAGTAAAAGCTTATTTAAGTAAAAGCTATTTATTATTAAAGTAAAAGCTATTTATTTCTACTAAATGATCTTTTCCTCCACTCTTCAATAACTCATCTATAGAGCACAACAGGCTACCCAACCTCCCAGGTAGTTAGGTCAAGTATGCCTTTGTGCCCTTCAGGCCTGGAGTCCCATAACCTCCCCTTCTGCACCCCAAGATTGTAATTGCTCACCTCTCTTCCCCCAGAGAAACCCAAGGAACCCATCTTTGTTCTTGCTACAAAAATGAGCCTAAAATGCAAAATCCCTGATCCTGTGGTCAGAGAAATCCTCCTTCAAAGCATAACATGAATACCGGCTTCAAAGAACACCGGCTAGCATGACAGGGTTTGAAAAATGAACATTCCCATAAATGGACAGTTGCCACTCAGTATATCGGGACGTTTTCCCATAAGGCCACTACCTTCACTCAGGCCTTTACAAGGCTCTTAAAATGAAAAGAAAATGTTCTAAATGTGGAAAGGAGGGACACTGGAAGGGCAAATGCCCTAACTCCACCTATCTAAGGGCTTGGAGGCTGCCCCTCCTAAAACCATCTGACCATTTGTCCCCAGGGCTGTAAAGGATTCCATTGGAAAAAGGATTATGGTTCTACATCTGATAAAGACGGCAAGCCCCTTGAGCCTTTAAACTCCAAAGGGACAACCCTTAGCCCTGACAGTCAGAATAGAATAGAATCTTGTGGCTTTCACCCAGAACTCAATATAAAACCGAAGGAAAGCCACATAAATGCCTAATTGCCACTGGAACATACAGGACTATTTTTTTTAAAATGATCTGACATCCCACAACATTGGGAACTCATTTCTAGGCTATATTAATTGATGGGCACAGAAGGCTCCTCCTAGGCATATACCACAAAAGAGGCCTTCAAAAGGGAGGGTCCAGGTGTTGCTGTAGGCCTTATCAGAACTCTTCTCTCAGACGTGGCCACTAAACTGTTATCATAGAAGCCCTAGATTCGTCTTCACCAGTATCTTTGAGAGTGATCCATCCAGAGAGAGGAGGGGGACACAAGCCCTCCTAGGGATCCCTCCAATTCTAGAGCCGCTGTTTTAGATAAGATACACCCTGCCTCAACTGGGTCTCAGATGAGGGCTTTCCAGGGAGAATTTAGAAGCTCTTACTAGCTTTTAAAAGAACAACTCCAATTCTAACATATCTGTCTCTCCCACAGCTCATGGAATACTCCCTCCCATCTTTGCAATTAAAAAGAATCCTGGGGTGGAGGCTATTATAAGACCTACAGGTCATTTAGTAGAACAGTCTGTGCTCTTAACTACTGAGCCTTCTTGCCAGCCAGGGACAGAATTTTCTTAACCTCCTAAGCCTCTTCTAACATTCTGCCAGAAGCTAAGTCTTAATACCCTCCAGAGTTTTTATGGAAACCTCGACTGGCTCCGGCCATGGCCACCTATATTTACAAAACCCCACAGCCTCTTTTCCTAAAAGGAAATTCAAATCCTTCTCTTCCTCCCTGCCCCCATCACTCACCTACCAGGCCAAACAAGCCCTTTGGAAGATTAATGAGTCGATCCAAGGCATGTCTCTGGCCTGATAAACACCAGACAAACCTGTCCAGCTCCTCATATTCAGCCCTTCCCCTCCCCAGTGAGGCCCTGTATCAGCCCTGGGAGTTTTGGAATGGCTCCACACTTCTAATGGCAGTGCTTCCAGACTCCTAACCAAGGTTGATGCCCTGGCCTCGACGATAAAGCTAGGAACAGACTGGGCCTTAACAAACACTGGACAAAGTGTTTTGGTCCCCTTCTCTCTCTCAGATGTCCTGTGGTTACTTAAAAATCACTCCCGAAACCCTGGGCAAATCGATAACTATTATCCTAGTGAGAAATGGGCCTCTGCTCTGCAGCTCTTGGTGGCTGTCCCCACCAGCCTCTTCTCATGGGGAAACAATCTTTGTGGCCCCTTCCATCCTCACTAGTGAGGAGAAGTGGGGGCAACAACACATGGGATGGAACTGTGGGGGTTGCAGTCACACATTTCCATTCCAGAGATCAATCCCCAACTATTTATTGCCTAAAGCTCCCCAGCCACTCCCTCCAAGTAAGCTATGCTATCTACAGGGCCCTTAAGGAAGAGACTGCCTCTTCACGTAATTTCCTGACAGCAAGTTTGTTGTTAACCGACTCCCCTGGATAGCCAGATCCTTTGAATCCTCTCCCCCAACAACTGTTCCCACCCCACCCACCCCCAAGTGCCCCAAGTGAGTTTTAGTTGTATCCCAGGGAGAACTGCTCCTCTCTTTTTCCAACAAGTGCAGTCTCATACCCTACGACCTGGCCTACACACCTGCCCATGTTAACCTTAAAGGATTACAACTCCAATTTCTGATTATTCCACCAAATAGTAAAAACTTGCAATTTATGGGCCTCGCTAATTACCACCCCTGAAATACAGCAAATGGGAGTTAACTCCAGAAGCCTAAAGGCCACTGACCTCTGGCAGATTGATGTTACCCATGAATTTCAATTTGGGCAATAAATATGTTTTTGTTACAATAGACACACACTCCCACATCATATGGGCCTCTGCCCAAAGCAGAGAAAGCTGTAAAAAACATATGCCACACCAGCTCATCCTTCACCATTATGGGCCTGCCTCAACAATCAAAACTAATAACGGACCCGCACTCACCAGCATTCACTTTAAAACCTTCTGTTCTACATGGGAAGTTACTCAGCATACAGAGATCCTTTATAATCCAAAAGGACAAAGTATACTTGAAAGGGTATACCAGACCTTCAAAACCCAGCTCAAAAGGCAAGACTCTACCTCTTTCCCCTTTAATGTTCAGTTGGCAATGGCCCTAACAACACTAAACTTTCTTTCTTTCCCTTTCTTTATTTTTTATTTATTTATTTATTTATTTATTTATTTATTTATTTATTTATTGGTTTTTCGAGACAGGGTTTCTCTGTATAGCCTTGGCTGTCCTGGAACTCACTCTGTAGACCAGGCTGGCCTCGAATTCAGAAATCCACCTGCCTCTGCCTCCCAAGTGCTGGGATTAAAATTCATGTGCCACCACTGCCCAGCCAAACTTTCTTAATATATGTAAAAACACAAAATATCCCCACCTAATCCTTCATTGGCATTCACCACCATTATTCCCCGAGTTGGTGAGATGGTAGGACCCCCTGATAGGACCAGACCCCTCTTCATATCAGGAAGGGGTTTTGTTTGTGTTTACCCACAGAATCAGTCTCAGCCTGTCTGGATATCAGCATCAAATGTCTGGCACCTCCTACCTACTAAGATGGCTTGCCTATTGCTGACAGGAAAGGGAAAGAGGAGACCCAGGAGACACCCTCGACCAAGGAACCAAGTCACCTGGAAGACCTTCATGACCTAGTGGTAAGCACACAATGTATATTCTCAAGGCCCTCTCTCTTTTACCTTAGTATTGGTCTTTGTTATATTGCAGGCCTGGCCTGCCACCACTCAACCCCCCAAATCTGTTTCCAACACCTACCACTGGCATTTTTCCATTTGGCGATCAGGCCTTTAGACTGCACCAACCAAGGCTGCCAAAGCTGTCTCTATTCCTGTGTATTCTAACTCCAAGTAGGCATACCATAAGCTCTCAGAGGCTGAGATCACCAATTCCTGCTTTGAAACAGCTAAGCAGATGGTCAAATGTGACCCTAACAACAGCGGGTATATGGCCTGCTACATATTGTACAGAGATGTGGTCGTAGCTATTGTCACCATCAAGACCAAATGAATATCCAGTTTGCAAATTGGCACCCAGCTAGAATTAATGTAGGACTGGGTGCTGTGACACCATTGTACTTGTGTGCAAACAGCTGCCCCAGGCCTTAGGAAGAATGCCATTTTTACATCAGGCCTCAGGATGTCTGGGCTCACCTAGATCACAAGTTCAACCTCATGTATGCCACAGTGGCCATTATGCACTGGAATGTGAGAAACAGTATAGAGGAGGGGTGTTCTCTTGGGGCCTGGGGGGACTAGCAGCACTGGAGAAGGCTTGGGAAGACTGGTTGTGGATTTCATAGACTCAGAGGCTAAAGAAGGGGAGGGAAGTATATTGAAGGCAGCTGTGTGGCTGGCAGCCATCCCTTTATCTCCTCCCACCGTCAACACTACATGATGCTTTTACTTATTAGTGTCTGTACTGAGGCATTACTTTACTGAGCATCGTACTTTTTTAAACAACAACAACTAAGTTTCCTGTCTAGATACCCATCTTTCTTGGAAGGAGGGCTAGTTAGCCAATTCATGAATTCTTCTGGGAGAAATACACATTTTCTCTAAGACATTATTAAGCATGTCTGTATGCTTAGTTAAAAGCTTCTTACTTCCCGGGCGGTGGTGGCGCACACCTTTAATCCCAGCACTTGGGAGGCAGAGGCAGGGGGATTTCTGAGTTCGAGGCCAGCCTGGTCTACAGAGTGAGTTCCAGGACAGCCAGGGCTACACAGAGAAACCCTGTCTCGAGGGAAAAAAAAGCTTCTTACTAGATAGGAGAATTAGGGCAACACCTGTTATTGTCCCTCCCACCTCACAAAACATGCACAGAAGTAGCTTTTCACCCTGTCCTGTGAGAGGGCTGAGGACAGAGTGTAGCTGGGGGTCTATCCAAGGGCTGTAAAACCCAGTTCCTGGTATGCCATTTCTTCATTAGCTTTCTTTCACTGCTGGCAAATGTAAACATCCTACTCGTTGTATGTCCCCAAACTGTACTTGGGGCACACTCTACCTCTTTCCTGTTATGGGAGTACATTTTGAGCACTGGTCTTGATTTTTAAGAACTTGATCTAAAATGATCCTCCAAGATTGCCAGATACCACAGTGAAGTAAATGCTAGAGATACTGCTGGCTGGTCCAGCTGGAAACTCCAGGTTTCTTCCAGAGATAGTGGCAAAATCCCAGCGGGCTCATACCCTGGCATCCAACCTCTTAGTGGTGGGAAGGCTAAAGACCTTCGTTTGCAGCTCCTCTACCAATGCAGTTAATACCGTTACCCTAAGAATTCTTTATGTGCCGTTACAAATTTATTTTGTGCATATGTATGGGGATCAGAGGACAATTACTGAACATTGGTTCTCTCCTTCCACCAGGTGGGTCCCGGGGATCAAATTCAATCTTCAGGGTTGGTAGCAAGCGCTGAGCCATCACACCAGCCCCGTAACCGGGTTCTTTCTTTCTTTTCTCTCTCTCTTTTTTTTTTTTTTCGAGACAGGGTTTCTCTGTACAGCTCTGGCTGTCCTGGAACTCACTCTGTAGACCAGGCTGGCCTCGAACTCAGAAATCCCCCTGCCTCTGCCTCCCAAGTGCTGGGATTAAAGGCATGCGCCACCACAGCCCGGCGACCGAGTTCTTTCAACGAAGAGCCCAGGTTTTTCTTGGTGGTGGATCTTTTTCAACCAGAGTGTCCGCGTACGATGTTCAGGGAGCATACAAGACCCCACCCAACTGCTTCGTCCAAACGGCGGGCGCTCGGCAGTGACCTCGGACACACAAACTAAACAAGGAGAGGAAACTACTTGCTCCAGAAACCACAACTCCGCAGCGACGCTCGCCACCCCTCACTCCCAACATCCGGTGGCCCGCCCCGCCAGGATCTCTTCCGGTTCCGCCCCTTGGGGGCCGGCGCCACGGGCGACCCAGTGTCTCTGCTACCAACTTCCGCGGTGACCCACCCATCGCGAGATTTTGGCGGCGCAGCAATGGCAAGACCGTGAGTACCGCTGACGGGAGTCTATAGAACGAGTTAGGACAGGACTGGTACGGGGTCGGGCCTCGGGGAGCCGGCAGGCTCAGGCCCTCTGGAGGGGGAGTGACAGCTGGGCGTGAAGACAGTCCTCCCCCGACTGCCGCCCACCACCCCGATCCCGCCCCTTCCCCAGATGCCGCGACACTGCTCCGCCGCCGGCTGCTGCACACGGGATACGCGCGAGACTCGCAACCGCGGCATCTCCTTCCACAGGTCAGCGCGCGTGCGTAGTGGCACGCGAGGGCTCACATGCGCAGGCGCTGGTGTTGCCGCACCTTAGGCCGCGCAAGGAGACGGCGCTTCCCTGAGGTCGAAGTGAGGCTTGGATTCGTAAGCGGGAGGGTGGAAGGGGAGGTCGCATAGTGTCGAATCCAGCCGAAAATCTTACCTGGCTTGGATTTACAGCTCTGACTCATTCCTGCTCGGTGATGCTGAGCAGGCCCCTTTCCTTCTCTCGTCCTCAGTTTCTCCTTTTCCCTAGCGGGTGGTAATCCGAAAGGGTCGCGGGGAGGTGTGCCATTCTTGCTTGGGGAGCTTGGGCATCCTGAACGCAGGGCTGTTAGACAGTCCGGTGCTCACGGTTTTGTGGCTCTGCAGACTTCCCAAGAAAGACAGCCCCAGGCGTGTCTTGTGGCTGGCCAACTGTCAGCGGCTGGACCCCAGCGGCAAGGGCCTGTGGGATCCGACCTCTGAGTACATCTACTTCTGCTCCAAACACTTCGAGGAAAACTGCTTTGAGCTGGTGGGAATCAGGTGGGTCTTTCTGCCAGCCAACACCAGAACAGGTTGTGAGGCATCAGAGCAGTGGGTCAAGTGAGGCAGCCCATTGCCCTGGTGAAGTCCATGGACATCTGCAGGCATGCTCACAGACAGGCAGACCAGTTGTCAAGGGTTGCAGTTGCCTCTTTCCAGTTCTGTACAGTTAAAAGCATGGTCCCAGGATCACCAGTGACCTTAGAGAAAGTCGGGCTTTCCAAGCTGGGGAAATAGCCCCCTTTGCTAAAGATTTGGTATGCAAGCATGAGGGCCTAATTTCAGATTCAAGTACCCAAATAAAAAGCCACATGTGATTGCTTGTTCTTTTAACCCCAGTCCTGGAGAAGACCAAAAAAAAAAAAAAAAAAAAAAAAAAAAAAAAATAGAAGGATCCCAGGGACTTATGGAAAAGCTAGTCTAGATGAGTTGTTGAGCCCTGTGTTGAGTAAGAGACTGCCTTTAAAAAGTAAGGTGGAAGGGCTGGAGAGATGGGTTAACCATTTTAGAGGACTTATTTCTCTTACAGAGGGCTGGCTGGGGTTCAATCGACCTCTGAGGGCGTGGGTACACATCCGTACATGCAGGCAAAACATTCATACACATAAATAGGGCTGGCTCAGGGGTTACGAGCACTCACTGGCTGTTCTTCCAGAAGACGTGTGTTAACTTCCCACCACCCACATAACGGCTTATAGCCCTCTGGAACTGGAACTGGCTTACTCCAGTTCCAAGTGATCCATTATCCTTTTCTAACCTCTGTAGGTACTAGGCATGCATGTGGTGAACAGTCATAGGCAAAACACCCATACACATAAAAATAAATGTTTTTAAGGAAAAAAATCTTTAAAAACAAAGGTGGGGAATGATTAAGGAAGGCAAAAGAAAAACAGCACCTAGTTCTTCCAGCTGGTCCGCCTATCCCTGCTGGTGGATTTTCCATTCACCTTAATCTTGGAAGCTCATTCACAGAGAAGATGAGTTTGAGTTTACCACACTTGGCATTCTTGAGGTTTGCTACTGGCAGTGTGCCTTGGAGCCTTTCTCATCCCTAGTGCTGCAGGACCTACACTGGGAATCCAGGGAAAGTGGCAGGGTCTTTTTTTCTCTAGCTCATCTGGGCTGCTTTTCCCCACAGTGGGTATCACAGGCTGAAGGAAGGGGCAGTCCCCACCATATTTGAGTCTTTCTCCAAGTTGCGTCGAACAGCCAAGACCAAGGGGCATGGTTATCCACCTGGCCTGCCTGATGTCAGCCGGCTCCGGCGATGCAGGAAGCGGTATGTGCTGCAGGACTGGGGATGCCCCACCCTCACCCCCAGTGCTGAGGGACTGGACCATAGGGTGAATGCCAGCATCTTCGCTGAACAGGGTCTTTCTATCTAGACCCAATGAAGGGGGCTCAGATGTTAGGGAGACTAAATGGGCTAATGAGAGGAGCCTGGCATGCCTTAGTTTCTTTCTGTCTCCCCTCCAGCTGCTCTGAAAGACAAGGACTCACAACTCCATTTTCTCCACCTCCTCGTGCTGATATCATCTGCTTTCCTGTAGAAGCCTCTGCACCTTCCACTCTGCCTGCATCCCCAGCTGTGAGGCTGGACCCTGGCCTTAACAGCCCCTTCTCAGATCTCCTGGGCCCTCTAGGTGCTCAAGCAGATGAAGCAGGCTGTAGTGCACAGCCTTCACCAGAGCAGCACCCCTCCCCTCTTGAGCCACAGCTTGTCTCCCCATCTGCATACATGTTACGGCTGCCACCACCTGCTGGAGCCTACATCCAGAATGAGCACAGCTACCAAGTGGGGAGTGCCTTGCTGTGGAAGAGGAGAGCCGAAGCAGCTCTTGATGCTCTGGACAAGACCCAGCGCCAGCTGCAGGCCTGCAAGCGGCGGGAACAGCGGCTTAGGCTGCGACTGACCAAGCTGCAGCAGGAACGGGCACGGGAGAAGCGAGCACAGGCAGATGCCCGCCAGACTCTGAAGGACCATGTACAAGACTTTGCTATGCAGCTGAGCAGCAGCATGGCCTGAGAGAGGGACCACACCCAGGCTCTGGCCTCTTTTTCTCAAAGACACTTGACTGGAACTGTATCCACCAGGCTGGCCAAATGTACAATAAAGTGGATGCTAGAAAGAGACTGCGGTTTGGCTCAGCTGGAGGTGTCTGGCTCCTCCCCAGACCATGGCCAAAGCCCTAAGGAGCTCAGATCCTGGCATGCTACCTCCTGGCCCTGGGGAAATCTTTGTTTGCAGTCCCTCTGCCTGTTTAGTTACTCATGTAAGAAATTCAGCTCCTCTGAGATTAACTCTCTCTCTGAGTCAGGGTTTCATGTAGTCCAGGCTGATGTGTTTGTAGCTGTACAGGTATGTGCCATCATGCCCAGTGTCAGGCTTGGAATGTATGTAGAGGCATAAACTTCAGCCCACAGGCCTCATCTGTTTGCCCAATCCCTTTCACCAACCATACTCCTGGCCCCTTTGCCTTCAAAACCAACATCGGGCACCCTACACTTGTCAGGCTATAAGGCCATACCTAGAGAAGTGTTAGTCTTTTGGATATAGTGTTGAGGCCCTGGCCTAGGTACTATATACCTTGGGAACCTAGGCTTCTCACTGCAGCTGTGTCCATGGTAAACATCAAGTGCATGTCCTCCACTACTGTTCCTTAGCCACACAGCTCAAGCACAGTTGAGTTGATAGCTGTAGCTGGTTGGTACACAAGGTTCTCAAAGTTTTCTTTTTTGGAGCTCCGGGTGTATATGTTTATTTGTATCCCGTGTAGAAGGGACGATAGTTGAAGGGCCAGTTACAGCGGTCATCATGAAGCTTTCATGTGGCCCTTCAGAATAGGCTTGGATGAGGCCACCTTTGGGAAATGGCTCTGACACAGCACAGCTGACTCATATCAAGCCTGCCTGGCTGACATCCTCCACTCAGCGGCTACTTGAGCCAGCTACCAGCCTCAGCTTGTACCACAGCTCTCTCTGCTACCTCCCTCTCTTCACAGCACATCTTATAACCAGACCACTTCCTGTTTGCCAGTATGGGACAGTGTCACCCAGGGCACCTTTTTACCCAGAGCCCCACAGCATGGGGTGAATGAAGCACAGAAGGCCAGGAAGAGCCAAGCAGAAAATGAGTTCTGGTTTCCTAGGAAATAAGACAGAGTAGGTTTCCTGTACTCAAAAACAGGTCCACTGTGCTGTATTGGGATATAGGCTTTCATGGCTGGCTGTCAGGTAAGGAGGATGGATGCCTTGGTCAGTCTAGGGCTCTGAGGAAATATCTCAGGTATGCAGTTCTCTCCCTTGTGACTGACACAATGTAGTGACATAGGCAGAACAGGGGAAAGGTACTAAACCCACTTCTAGGGACTCTCAAAGCTTTGGAACTGTCATGTGCTACAGGAGGTCAGACCAGTGGTGGCAACTATGCCAGGCAAGTGTGAAGCAGCACTGCCACAGCTGTAACAGAGGCATGTCTATGACAGAATACTGACATAGGAACATCTCCACTTTTTCTCTGGCCCAAATATGTACACTGGGTGGCCCAGAACATGCAGCTTCTGTCCTGTGGGCTGGGAGCAAAGCCTTCCAAAGTTCATGTCTAAGATCTGACCACTGTTACTGATCCTCATTCATAACTTCTGGGTAAGGAGTGGGGTATAGCCTATTGCTAGAATAACTTGCCAAGCCTTCATCCTTGACAATAGGATTCTATGCTGGATCCATAACACACCTGCTGGTACCACAAACCCACAGCACCGCTAGGTGCTGTCCCTGAGCCCTGGTCTTGGGAGAAGTGCACCTGTCCTGCTGGTACAAAGTCCAACAGTCCTCAGAGGGGAGAGTGAGGATGACTATAGGAAAAATGGAAAAGAAGACTCAGACAAGGGTTAGAAATTGAGGGGGCTGTCCAGTTAGTACTGTAGCAGCTCCAAGTTTAATAATAATTCTTATAGGCTTTATATACTATACAGTATCTTTTTTTTTTTTTTCTTTTTTGGTTTTTCGAGACAGGGTTTCTCTGTATAGCCCTGGCTGTCCTGGAACTCACTCTGTAGACCAGGCAGGCTTTGAACTCAGAAATCCGCCTGCCTCTGCCTCCCAAGTGCTGGGAGTAAAGGCTTGCGCCACCACCGCCTGGCTACTTTACAGTATCTTGGAAAACAACGTCACAAGCCAGCAGAGACAATGGCTGAAACACACTGGGTATTTGTACCTATCTGGAGGCCTTTCTGTTCCTTCCTCCAAGATTAACAGAACATTCAGCCTCTCACCTTGAGCTTCAAGTGTATCCCCTCTTACCATTTCATGGGTCAGCAGGCCAGAAAATCTGCCAGCAGACCCTGGCCTGACTTGACTCTGCATGACAGGCAGACTATCACAGAAGCAGGCTAAAATGGCTTCTGATAGAAAGGTGCCAGCTGGAAAGGGAGTTTGCTTTATTTGCCATTCTCTGTGGGGTCTGTGTCCTCAATGAAGTGCAGGCTTTGGGGGTTCCTGTATATCTCAGCCTCCTGTAGAAGCTGAGGACGTTTGACCCCACAGGTGTGATCACTCTGCAGGTGGAGATGTGGCCAAACAGTTGGGCGTCATCACTCTCCAAACAGATCCTCAGATGTCAGCACCCAGCTCTGCACACTGCTTGTCAGAGATGTGGGAGGCCAGGGAGTCTATGATGTCCAGCAGCAGCTGCTGGCTCAGCAACCGCAGTGTGGGCAGCTTAGAGACCTGCACAGATGACCAAAACTAGATGAAACCAGACTCCCAGGAGGACCAGGGTGGGCAGATGAGTCCTCTTGGGGCCCCGCCTGCTCAGGCCTAGGCTGTCTGAGGACAGTGGGCAATGGCCAAGAGGTGCCCAGGCCTGCTGGGGAGAGCTGGGACCTAGAACACTGGGGCCAGAGCCTGACCTTGGTGAATTGGTGTACAATGATGTGCAAGCAGTGACGCTTCATGTCCAGTGCCTGTGTCTTGTCAGCCGCCTCCAGAATCTGCAATGGCAAGAACCATGAGGCCCTGCCCCAGCTTACCCACAAAGGAAGGCATGGCCTGAGAGTACTAAGCATTACCTGCAGCACATTCTGCACTGTTACATTCATCTCTAGGTTCTGCTTGCAGTATGCCTGTAGTCGGTTGTTGTAGAAGCCATAATAGTAGGGGGCTGCAAACAGGTAGCTTGATAAAAGTTAAGGTGCTGCCAAGTCAAAGGACATGTATTCACCTGCATCCACCTATCCTATCACTTCCCTTGTCTTCCTGGGAACTACATAAACCCCAGAATCCAGAGCTCCAGCTAGGGCCCCAGCTGGCTTGTTCTCTAAACTGGTTCTGAACCATTTCATGTTCAAAGTCCTCATTCAAGATCCAAAGAGCACCTTAATCCTCTCATTCCCATGTGCACATTCCCAGAATTTTTCCAAGTTCTCTGGTCCCATCAGGTATCCTTGCACCTCAGGTTTTAAACACTTCTGACAGAAAGACAAGGAATCACTTTGTCCACCTCCTGTTTGTTGAACAGTAGTAACTAGCTCACTTGCCCCGCGTAGTTGTAAAGGTTACTCAACTAAGCAAAGTGCTCTCTCTTGCTGCCCACCTGCTTGGAGCCTGTGGAGACTAGTAGGCCCAGTACCAGCATCTGGCACTGCTCTAAAATTAGGTACCAAGCCAAGATCAGGCAGCCAACAAAGCAACAGAACTCAAACATGGTGCACCAGGAGCACCAACATGTAAAAGGATGCAGGGAGTCCTCAGGGGGCATGTTGACCTCGCCATAGTAGATGTAGCGTAGCATGGACTCGAATGCCTGTCTGCTGGGAACCATCTCCCCGATGGAGATGTTCACCTGCCCATCCTCTGGCATGAACGACCGAAACATGGCCTCAAAGTAGCTGCAAACAGGGAGGTAGATCCCAGCTCTCAGGAGAAGAAAGTCAACATTGAGGCCCTGCCCTGCCCTGCCTCATGGGCCTGCAACATACCTAGAACGGGCAGCTAGGATGGCTTTGTGGGCTGGCCGTGGGTGGCCATCTAGCAGCAGTGTGATGTCACAGAACTCTGAGCCTGCTCCCTCCAGGTAAGCCTTCATGTCTTGGATCAAAGATGTGCCTGGGGGGTGTAGAAGGACCTTGAGAAGACTCCCACCTTGACCCTGAATGAAGAGGTTAACTTTGTTTTCTGGCCCAAGGGGAACCACCTCTCCAGTATTACTGCCCTGCTCAAAGTTTCCCCAAGCTAGAAGTGCCAGTCATTCCTTCCCTCAGTCTTCCAGTTCACCTGGAAATGGTAGTCCTTGTTCTGGCCCTCATCTCCTCCCATGAGCCCTGTATGTTCAGCTCCCAGTCTCATGCTACACATCCCTCCAGGCCTGGCTTTTGGATTATCATGCCAGTGGCAAGAGTCAGTCAGTACAAGCCCCAAAGTGATCTAGGGCAGTGAAGGTGTTAGCAATCTCCAGTGGGTACAGTACAGTGAGAAGAAGGACTGGGCCATACACAGCTGCAGCTGCCTCACTAGCCTGACCTCGAGACATGAGATCTGACCAGCCAACCAGAGAAGGCACAGGTCACCCTCAAGAGTGAGTTTCATGGGTACCCAGGCTCACTGGCACATAGCTTACTATTAAAAGCTCCTGTCCCTCCCAGTCCCTGTGCCAGGGAGCACCCGAGTGGGTCACAGAGCTATCCTTACCCCAAGGGCCTGGCAGGTAAGTGGACCTAACTCACCACTTCCCTACAATCAGGACATGAAGAGAGGTTCCCTACCAATGTCCACAGGCTGATCAGAGGGTGTGCGAGGGGGTGGCTGCTGCTTCCGACGAACAATCTCTACAATCAGTGGGGATGAGAGGCGCTCGAACTCCTTCATCATGATCACCTGATTGAAGTGGGATTCCTTCACTATGAAGTTCAGACAATGCTCCTGGGACAGACAAACACAACAGGAAAGTGGAGTCAGACCAAGGCCCAGGCTGGGCAACAGAGCTTGTAGTGAGGAGCAAGGTCACCCACACTACCCTACCCAGGAAGGCCTGGGCTGGTAGGCATTCCCAGCTTGTACCTTGAGCTGGCCCAGTTGTAGCCTGGCAGCACTCTCACACACAACCAGCACATTCTGCAGATCCACAGAAGCTTCGATGTACTGCCGACACAGCTGCTCAAGGCGACACAGCTGGAAGCTCAGCGCCAACTTGTACACATCCATGATGAGCAGCACATCTTCTACATGACCTGCACCAAAAAATCCCTGAGCCTAGGGGCCCCAGGAAAGGCGGGCCTATAAGAGGGCCCAGGGCTCTATCCATGAACAAGAGGGTCCGGGCTGCAAGATGGAAGCTAGACTGCAGGTCAACTGCTATCAAGGGTTACTGGCTTGTGCCTTGGGCACATCTGTGACACACCTAGCAGCACCACCTCTAGCTCTGCTGCCCCTGCCCCACCTGGTGCACATCACCCATATCCCAGGCAGACCTTTCCGTGGGTACTTGATCTTGTCTGTGTAGAGAAACTGCATGAGCACCTCAAATGGTCGGGCCTCAGCCTCACGGATGGCCACACGTAACAGGGGTGGCCGTGCCCTGCCCACAGCTGAGCCAGGGGCCTCTTTGGGAGCAAGGGCCCCATCTTCCTCTAGCTTCTGTGGGGAAAAGGGAACTCAGGGCACCTGTGTAGACAGTAGGCAAATCTTCCAGTCACGGGGGCTAACAGAGACCTGACCTGGGCCAGCCACTCTCGAGCCTGTACAATCTTCCTACGAAGCCACCGGCTCCTTGCAGTGACAATGGCAACATGGCCCTGCACACACTCTTCCTTCTGCATGAAAAATGAATGATACATGGGCAAAAGCATAGGACCCCTGCTGGGGACACAGGCCAGCAGGCCAGGGCAAAGCTCAACTTAACACATACAGCAAGTGAGGCTGGTATAGGTCAGTTGCCTACCTCACCAAGCACGAACTCCACATCACAGAACTGGCGGCCCTCCCACAGGCGCCCATAATCTTCATGCAGTGTGCACTTAGGGTAGCAAGAGAACTGCAGAGAGAGAACCAGTGAGTGAACAACAAAAGCCTATAACCAACCAGTCCTGGGACCCTCAGACCAGGGGTCAGGCGAGCGTAGCTGAGGACTGTCCTGCCAGGAGGGCCTCCCACTTCACAGTCTTGCACTGACAGAGGCTCCCAGGCTTTAGACAGGCTGTAGTCTTTCTAATAAACATGGACCCAGGAATTCAAACAACCCCATTCCCACCCCTACCCACCACTGAAATAGATTTATCCATGCCTCCACTATGGCACAGGCCCCTGTCCTAAGCATCAATTCTTCCAGGTTTGGGAATGGGCTGCTAAGATTTCTCTGGAGTCCCCAGCACAGAGCCCGGATTAGCCACTGCTTTGCTGGTCCTGCCAGCTGACCTGCCATTTTTCTCTGAAGCAGAGGCTCTGTTTGCCTCACTGTAGTAAGGCTTCCTTCTCCCCAGTGTTCTCTGCCTACCTGGACTTACAGCACCTCTAACCCTCTCCACCAGGCTGCTCAAAGGTATCCCAAGGCTTAGGTACCACTGTGCACCTTTACATATCCCTGTCCCCGCTCACTGGGTCCACCTGCCTCAGCAGGCCTCACAGAACCACTAGCTACTCACCTGGAACCTGTACATTTCCCCACTGCGAATGTTGTTGTCCACAGTGCCCCCAAAGATATACATGGCATCAGAGATGACAGCAGCAGCATGGAAGAGCCTCCCGCTAGGCAGCTGAGAAAGACAAGCAGACAAAGCAATGGGATGGGACCAAGTCTCCGACACTGGATCCAGCTGTGGCCAAGCCGTGGACAGGTCATGACTCCATGTGGCCATGAAAGAAGAAAGGCCAAAGATCCCGGTCCCTTGGACAGGGGTTTCCTGGGTGCTCCTGCAGATGAGGAGGAAAGCTGGGTCATAGGGTGGGGGAGGCAGAGAGCGGGGCAGGTTGTGCATTAACGCCAGGTTAGTGGAGTACTTAGTCCAGAGTACCTCACTGAATGTAGAGGATAAAGCCTGGGACTCTCAGAGTCATGTGTTGCTTTGTGACCTGAGCAAGCTCTTCCAGGAGCCCTACGATACCATCTGTGAAAGTTCCTGCTTCTGAAAGTAATGGAATTTTAATGAGGGTCCTTAACACTCACCTCTGATGCCAGGTGGACAGGCTGCTTGGCTGAAGTGGTGCCAAAGTCTAAGCCAAACACATCTCTGGACTTCTTAAAGCTGCTCCGCTCTTCAGAGGTTAGAGTGGATGCATCCTCAGAAGAGGAAGCTCGCTCAGGCACCTCAGCCCCTCCAACCTTGTAGAAAACATATGCAAGAAGGCAATAAGCTGTCATCCCTTCCAGAGCTTCTATGGGTTCCAGAGGAGGGACAAGACATTGCGGAAAGCTGTGAGGGTGGTCAGAATGCTTCCCAGAGCTCTTCAGGATAGCAGCCCAGTGACACAAGATGGAATGTGTGCAGGAAAAGCTGAAGGCTATAGGGCCTTGAAGGTTCTCAAGTTGATCTTCTTGGTTATGTGAAACCCAGGGAACCCAGCCAGAACTCACCTCACTGTCAGAGCTGGGCTGGACAACCTCCCAGGTCTGGAAATCCACATCATAGCAATGCAGCTCGTTAGGCAGTGTATTGTCTGCTGCACCCCCAAACACATAGAGATGGCGGTCAAAGGCCACCATGGTGTGTCCGTAGCGCCGCTGTGGCGGGGGTGGGGAGCCCCGAAGCAGGTGCTCAGTAGGGATGCGTGTCCACCTGGGGCCATGACCATGAACCAACAGTGGAGTAGGTGCTCTGCTCTCTCACACACTCCCCACAAAAGGTCCTCCTATGAAGTCCCCCTAAAGTGCTTGGAGTGCCAGCCCATGGTCTTAAGGGAAGACCCAGGCCTCTGTGTCCAGCATCTCTTGACCTGTTTAGTTCAGGTACTGGCCACACCAGTACCCAGATCCACACAACCTACCATGGGGCCCACCCAACTCCCTCTCCTCCCACCACCACAGAGAGGACAGCAGTGACAGCGCAGAGTCTCTGCTAGTCTGCTCTGAGAATGGAGCTGTACTGCTCACTACCAAACAGTAGAGTCCTTGCCTGGGAGATGCCTGCCGAGGCAGGCACTAATGCTCCTCCAAGGACTTTTCAACAGATCCCTTTTCTGCTAAGCTAGTAGAAGAACCAAAAGAGATGCAGGCTATTCTATCTGGCTCCATGCTGCCCCAGAACTTTATTCCCTCTACCCAAGGTTTCTGGTGTTTCTATCTACCCTGACCTGTGGGGTAACTTGGGAGTCCTCGCCCAAGCCTTATTCTCTTTCCTCTGTTAGTTCCAGAGTCAAAGGCTAACCCTATCATAGGGTCCAAGGATAGACAGCAGCCAAAGGAAGTAGAGAGCCTATGTTACCCTGCCTATCTTCACTATCACGATACTGGCACTGGCCACATTTGTTAACAGTGGCAATGAACAAGCCATACACAGTACAGGGCTCTCCTTCACGCTTAGAACAGCTATGGGTCCTGATTCAGGCTACGTCCTGCTGAGCTACAGCCATAACCCAAAGGCCTTTCAGGATCAAATACCCATACTCCAGGGCATATGTGGCAATGACAGTTGCCAGACATAGGCATGAACATATTAGTGTCCCTCAAGACCCAGACAACTCACGTCTTGTCTTTGAATTCAAACTGGAAGAGGTTGTTAGTTATCTTGGCTCCACTCTGTCCTGAGAACACGAACATCTTATCCCGACACACAGCCACAGGGAAGTTGCAGCAGGATGGGGGGATCTCACCACTCTGAGCCACCTAGGGTGTGGGCACAGCTCAGCTAGGGCCTCCAAGGCCTGAGGCTACACTATCCTAAACTTTGAAATGAGTAAATACAGAGAGCTTACATCCTCATCACACCTACCCACACAGCCCGTTCTCATCAGCTAAGGCTAAAATCATGAGGTTCACTTGGAGCTTAAAATGCAATTTCTACAAGAGAAACAAAGCTCCAAGGGAAAACAAGTAAGCAAAACAAGTGGCTATTGCTGTGTTCACAAATCACATCTGTCACATGTGGCACCTTGCCCATCCAGGACTCAGGGTTTTTCTTCCTTTGACTCCACTTTCATTGGCAGGGTCAAAGACAGGGACTTTAGCCTGGGCTCTATATAGCCTTAGCTCCAAAGTCTTTTATTATTCACTCACTCATCCATTTTGGAGGCAGGGTTGGTCTCACTGTACAGGTCTGGCTAGCCGAGAACTCTCTATGAAGCCAAGGCTGATCTCAAAACTCATTCTATAGCTAAGGATCTCCTCAAATTTCTGACCTACCTCCCAAGTGCTGGGATTACAGGCATGCACCTCCACACCCAGATTATGTGGGTCAGGGGATGAAATCGGGGCTTCATGCATGCTACATTACAGCTAAGCTACATCCCTGCCCAGTTGGAGTCTCTAGTCAATAATGGAATAGGGCTGAGGGAAGGTGGTTAGGCCTTGGTAAGGGAAGAAGACAGCTTCCGCTATACCCCTCTCCAGCAGCACCTCTCACCTGAAGACCAGCTTCCTCCACCCTGCACCTCTCGATAGATACTGCAACCCAGCCCCAGTGCCCGACTTCCCACCTGCAGCATGCTCCCTGCACCCCTCACCTCCTCCCAGCATGTGAGCTCTCGGTCTTGGAGGCCAATGGTCCACATGTCGTTCAACCTGCATCAGGACAGAGGAGTCAGGATCTTTTGGCCCTGACCTCTGGGAAAGAACCACTTGCCATGTGTGTCAGGGGACAACGATGCCATATTTCTTGAAAAAACTGGCATTTCATGGGAAGAAGGTGCTATATCAAATCCCTGCACTTGACCCCCAGCCACCCTCGCTTCTGGCTGGTTTTCTGACCAGTCAAGACAGAATAGCTTTACACATAACATCTGGGGTAATGAGACACCTGAGACAGGGAAATGACGACATGTAGAACCTACTGCTCCACTGTGCCATTCTTAGTTTCTGCAGTGTTCAAGTTTAGAATGAGCACATGCTGCTTTGGTTATTAGACAAACACAGCAAAACTACTTTTCTAAAAAAGGGAGGGAGTCTGGTGTGGAGGCCCACATCTTTAATCCCAGCACTCAAGAAGCAGAGGAAGGAGGATCTCTGTGAGCTGGAAGCCAGTCTCTACACAGAGGGTTCCAGGACAGCCAGGGCTACATACATAGCAACCCTGTCTTAAAACAAAAGCAAAACATAAAACAACAAATAAGTAGAGAAAACTACAACACACAGGAGCTCAGAGTTGGGTTTGAGCTGAGATGTTTCCTGCTTCCAGGCCCCTCCTGTAAGTTCCAAATATCCTCATCTGAGATAATCAAGGGGTCACAAACTTGTCTGGGAGCTCCATTCAGAAGTCTTACCTCCACACCCATCTCCTGAGGAACTCAAAACCTACCAGGGTAACTTACCCTAGCCTGAGTACTTGGGTGCCAAGAGAGCTTATTCTGCCCTTGAGGGCATGCAGAGTCAGGAGACATGGCCAGCTATGCGCCTACCTGGCATTGCCATCATAACCAGCAAAGATCCAGAGCTTGTCACTGTACACTGTAGCCCCATGGGCTGACCTGGCAACAGGCAACCTAGAACAAAAAGAAAAAAAAAAAGAGGACTGCCCAGAAAGAAGGCTGAGTACTGAAGAGTGATGGTTGTTCTTCAGAAGGCCCCGATTCAATTCCCAGCACCCGCAGGGCAGCTCACAACCATCCCTGTAACGCCAATCCCAGGGCATGCGATACCCTCTTCAGGTCTCCTCAGGCACCAGGCATACAAGATGTGCAACATACATGCCAGCAAAATACCCAAACACAATAAAAAAAAAGTTTTACATACATAAACGCATATATACACATTAACATATATGTATGTATATAGAATATATATAATTTATATTATTTAAACGACATAATATTTATATATAATATATATAATAGTATATCTTTTATTTATTTATTTATTTATTTATTTATCTATCTATCTATTACTGAGGAAAGAGGTCATCAGGGCAGGCTGCAGTGCAGGGCTGCATGTGTCAAGTGTTGAGCAGCTAGGCCCACATCTGCCTGACACTGGGACTCAAAGAGCAGTGCTGAAGCTGCAAGCAAACAACAGCACAAGATGTGTAAGAAATCCAGATGTTGAAACCGTGTATGACAGCATGTCTGTAAATGCTGACACTGGGGAGGTGAAAGGAAGAGGCTCAGAAGTTCAAGACCAGCCTCAGCTACACGGCAAGCCAGTGGTCAGACTATGTGAGACCCTGACTCAAAACAAACACCAACAAAGACAAAACCAAACCAAACCAAACCACACCCTCCTAAGGGGCGAGGACATGTCTCCATTTGTAGGTTGCTTTCAGGAAGCCCTGGGTTTGATTCTCAACACCACAAAAAACCAGACATGGTATGGTACACCTGTAACCCCAGCACTCAAGCTCAAAGCTAGCCTAGCCTACATGAGATCTACTGCAAAGGTCAGGAGACAAAAATCAGATGTAGGGAGTGTAGCTCAATGATTGAGAGCTTGCCTCGAATCAGCAAGACCTTGGGTTCCATCCTGTGATGAGAAACAAAGAACAACCAAAGACACCTGGGGTCCACTCAGGCACAGCACTGCCCAGCTGCTAGGAGAACACTGGACTCACAGAGCAGGCAGTCTCCGTTCCTTAGGAAAGGAGATGTGAACTCGGGAGCAGGCTATACAAAGGGGACTTAGTACAGTTCCTGGCCTCCTGCCTGTGCACACCCTTGCCTAGCCAAGCCCTCACCAGACTCAGCAGTGATGAAAATTAAGCAGTTAATGAACGTCTCCCAGCTACAGGCTCCTCGTGCGGGTTGTGGCAGGAAGCACACAGAACTAAATACCATTCGGCCTCGCTTACTATAAAAGTTCTCAGCAGAATCTCTTACCTCCCTTCAATTTTCCACTCTGTCCACTGGCCAGTTGCAAATTTGTATTCAAAGAGGTCATTTTTATTTTTCAAGTTAGAATTGGAATAAATATCTCCAGTATAGCCCCCTGGGAGAGAAGAACAAAAATGAAGGGTTATATCCAGGGTACTACGTTGGTATTTAAATATGGGGGTGGGTAGAAATGTGGGGACCCTAGTTAACATGTACAAACCTTCATGTACCAACTGTTCACCCAAATGAGCTTTGCTCTGGGTTCTGGGGGTGCAGAGATGGGTAGACTGATGTTTCTTGTTCTAGCTATCAGATGGCCCCATGAGCTCAGGACATTAGTGAAAATCAGTCCCCTCAAGCAGAAGTTCAGGGCACTCCAGTGGACGAAGTTAGTGGGGAAAGAGAGCCTCAGAGGCTGGAGGTGGGGAGAGGCAAGACGGCTGTGGGTTCAGGAGAGCAAGAGCTTGCTGCTTACCAAAGACGAACATGCTGCTCCCATAGACAACAGCAGAGTGGTGGTAACGGGGGGCTGGAGGAGTGCCGGTGGTGAAGGCTCTAGAGAGGCACAGGGTGAGGTCAGTGAGGCCTCTGCCAGGCAATTCAAGCCCCGCAGCCTTTGATTCCGACATGCTTTCTCTATCCTCCCCTGGCTCTCTTTGACCTACCCTCCCTCGCCTCCTTTGCTTTTCAAGTTATGGTGTTGCTACAAGTAGTCTAGGCTGCCATGTAACTCATGAGGCTATGCTGTCCTATGCTGTCCAGGTTGGCCTCAAGCTTATCATCCTCCTATCATGGTTTCCCCAATACTGGAATTTGAGGGTGGCATCCCCATGACTGCAGTAATTTGCTAATTCTTTCAGACAGGTTATCACTCTGGTGCCCAAGCTGGCCTCAATTGTGGTTCAAGCCATCTTTTACCTTAGCTACCCAATAAGAGGGGAGGAGAGGTATGTGCCAGGGAGTCAGGCTTGTTTTGCTTCTGTATTTCAAAGGTGTCACTTCTCTCACTGAGCCCTTTAAAACATCACTAATTAGGAGAAAACCAAAGTAATAGGCATTAAAATTCCTACTTACCTGCCTAGTGCAGTCCCTTACTCTTACCCTCCTACTGAACACCTCTGAGAGGCCTCTTGGGAACTTTTTGAGACAGGGTCTCTGGCTGTTCTGAAACTATGTAGACCAGGCTGGCCTTAAACTCACAAAGATCCACCTACTTTTGCCTCCCTAGTGCTGAGATTAAAAAGCCACCATGCCTGATTTCCCCCCCTTTAGACAGGGTCTTACTATGTAACCTTGGCTGGCCTACAAGTCACTATGTAGACCAGACTGGCCTCAACTCACAGAATTCTGCCTGACTTTTGGGGTTAAACGTGTGAGCCACTAGTGATGCCTGGCTAGGACTTCTTTTTGTTTTTTGTCTTCTGAATCATTTGAAAGGTATTTTATAATTTGTTTTTTCAAGTAGGCAACAGAATTTGACTTGGTCCTGGTCTCAGGATTCTGGGATTATGGGAAGGTAACACTATGCTCAACTTAAGCATTTGCTTTTGCTTGTTTTTTTGAGGTCTTGCTATGTAGCCTGGCTGGTCTCAGATTTGCAAAGCTCCTGCTTGCCCCTTAAAACTAGAATGTTAAGTGTCTACCCCCACCAAATCTGCCTGTATGTGAATTTTCTGCAGTGATGGGTAATGAACCCAGGACCTTGGACATGCTAAGCAAGCACTACTACCGTTGAGCCTTAGAACTGGGGAGGAGAGTCTTGAACACAGGTTGTCCTTGAACTTATGATCCTTTTGTCTTAGCTTCCTGAGTGCTAGTATTACAGGTGTATACCACCTTGTCTGCCCTTCTTAAGCATCTTTTGACTAACAGTTACGAAGTCTTCAAAGTGATTTTCATTTTTGTCTGGTACCGTGTGCACAAATGAGAATCACGTGTGCCACCGTGCACATGCGGAGGTAGGAGGGCAGCTATGTATAGCACTTGTTCTCTCCTTCCACCTTCTCTCAGGTTCTGAGGGCAGAACTCGGGTCACCAGGCTAGCATAGCAAGTGCCTCTACCTGCTGAGCCGTCTCTCTGGCCAGTCAAAGTAATCATTAAAATTAATTGAGGACTGGACCTGGAAATGGAGCTCGATTAGTAAAGTGCTTGCTTGTCTGCACTAAGCTTACCTGAACCGCCTAGCCAAAGCCCTAAGTTAGATGCCCAGTAGTACATGACTTGGGCATGGTAGCAAGCACCTGTCGTCCCAGCTATCAGGTGCTAGATGCAGGGTAAGAGGTCATGGTCATCCTTACCTACACAGCAAGTCTGAAGCCAGTCTGGGGTACACATGAGATCCTGTCTCAAAAAACAAACAAACAAAAGGAAGGCTGGGGAGATAGCTCCGAGGCAGTGTTTGCCGGGCATACACTAATCCCTGGGTTTTGTACCCGGCAAAGGAAAGAGATAAAAGAATCCATAGCAGTTGTGTAAAGATCAAGTGCTGGAGAAATGCTTGCAGCTGCTCTGCAAGGTGCTCCAGGGAGACCAAGCAGAGGTGGTTATCCTAGCTGGTTGAGGGGTTTTGTTGTTTTTACTTGTTTGTTTTTGTCAACTTGACACAAGTTATGGTTATCTGAAAACAGGGAAACACAATAGAGAAGATTCTCCATAATAGTGGGCTGTAGGCATGCCTATAGGCATTTTCTTTATTGGTGATTGGTGTGGGAAGCCTCAGCCCATTGTAAGTAGGGCCATCTCTGGCCAGGTAGTCCTGGGTGGTATAAGTAAGCAGGCTGGGCACACCAAGAGGAAAGAGCTGCAAGCAGGACTGCTCCATGGCTTCTGTTCCTGACTCCAGATACCTGCCTTGAGTCCCTGCCCTGACTTCCTTCAATGATAGATTATGACACAGAACAGTAAACTGAGGTGAATACTTTCCTGCCCAAGTTCCTTTTAGTCACTGTGTTTTAGGACAGTAACAGAAACCCTAACTAAGACAGTGCATGATGCCAAGTAGAGCTGCCCAGTCTGGCTGAATGTCCAAGGCAGCCACACAATCTCCAGAGCCCTGGGTCCTCCTCTGTCAAAAAAGGCCCCACTCCAGAAGGCTGCTGGGGACCAACGGGCATGTCCTACAGACTACAGAACATGTAGCAGAAGAGGCTGTGTGCTCCTGTGTGAGCAGATGATGGAGCTAGCAAGCCCAGTACATTCTAACCCTCAGGACTGTGTCTCCCATCAGCTGTAAGCTGCTGCCAGATCGGTTCTGCTGCAGAAAACATAAATATGTGACACCCACAAAGGCAGCTCCTGTCCAGGGCCACACAACTGAGGTGGTCATTCATAGGGTTTGCATGCTGCTCAACAACTGTGTGGGGTCTACTGGCACACAACTAGCCCTATGAGACAAAGGTGGGACAAGAGGCTCTGCTGCCAGCCTTGAGGTGGAACTCTGGGAAAACTGTCCAAGCTGAGGCCTGTCCATACCGTGAGATCCCACAGCTGCTCCTGGCTCAAGACAACTTCTAGTGAAGGTTCCTCCCAAGTGAGAATCTACTTACCACCAACTAGACCAAATACAGCCTGTAGCTCACAGATTTGGGATAATTTAGGATAATCATTCTCATAGAAAGCCATGAGAAGAGAAGCCATCCAAGGCTCTCATCTGTTATATTTCTCCCTAGCCCTCACTCTATCAGCCAGTGCATCCAGCCCAGTGCTGCTGCTCTCCAGGAAGACGGGCAGGGTCCTGGAGCCCAGGGGCCACCCACCTGCACCAGGAGCAATCCTTCACATCGAAACGCAGGAGATCGTTGAGCATCGTCTTTCTGAAAGGCAGGCAGAGAGTGAGAATGGCAGTAGCCAGTGTATTGCAAGGTGTTACCTCACCAGGATCTTCAAGATGGGAGAGGGCATGCATCTACGGTTGGAGGCAGTAAGAAGGGCCTGGCTCACTGACCTCTCAGACAACTCGTCAATGTCTAAAGCTCAAAACTAGTGACTAGGTGACATGGGCAACTAGGACTCCCACACAGGCAAGGCCAGCCTGATGGCACCAATCAAGGGCCCAGAGCTGGAATCCTCATTCACACCTCACCCAGCCTCCCCAAGTCCTGTCCCGCACTGAACCCTTCCAAGGCTGCACCACAGTGACGACACTCTGGCTCTAGGATCCGTGGAGACCTGCATGTTTTTCCATCTGCTGCCATCTGACAGAACAACTGCATCAAAGGTAATTCCACTGCTCACTGGGCCAGCTTGTATTTAATATGCAAGCAGGGCCTATTACCAATTTGTTAATGTGGAAGAAAGGTGAACCAACAGGATCTCAAACATTCGCTCCAGGTCAGGCCTTTGCAGGGCATCTCTCCCTGCCTTGCTCAGTCTGTGCTAGGTGGGTACCCTTCCCAACTTCATTTTATGAGAGAGGAAGCATGGGCCAATGGCCAAGAAGTCAAAGCTGAGATGCTGGTATCATGCCTAGTTCCTGCCCTTCCTCTTTTAACCCCCTACTTAAACTTAGTGGCACTTGTTAAACGAAAATTATGGGAGACTTCTGTTTTAAACTAATTTCCTATACTAGGCACCCAAAGACCATGGCAAACCAGAACAGTTACCAAGGTCAAATGCCTCATAAACTCAGGCATGAAAGCCGTTGATCCTAAGACCTAAAGTTTTCCCTAAAACCAAGAGACTGTAGTCTACCTGAGCCAGTGTGATAAGGAAGCCCCCTGCTGTAACCCTCAAGAGTCTAACTTAACCAACCAGGCCTCACCCCCACTGCCGAGTTTCCTTGCTCCTACCTTCCAATACCCAAAGTTGCTACTTCGGAGAAGGAACACTTCTTTCCACTCTGATAATGGAGGGCGCCCTGATTTATCATAAGTCACAGCCAAATAGATGTGCAACTGACCTTCTCTAACTTTTCTTTTGAAACTGCATACTGAAACCATTTCTGCTTATTACCACACGGTTGTATACCTGCTCCAGATACTGAGCACAGCGGCCCTAATGCCCTACCCACCCTATGCTAGACACCAGTCTTTGGTGTAGAAATTCTTACTACGGCTTGTCTTTTTCTTTTACAGTAAATGGGTACATCTGGACACTACTGTAGGGAACTGAGTAAGGAAATGGATCAGGGTCAGCACCAGGGGCAAGCGGCACTGGAAAGAGGTAAGAGGGCACAAGGCCTCAGCCATAAGAACATTAGAAAGGAACAGAAGTGTGCACGGGAAGGAACAACATTGCAAATGGCAGCAAAGGGTGGGAACAATCCAAATACAAAGTCACCAAAGAGACAGGACAGCACAAACAAGTAGGCCATACCCTCCTATTAGGACGGGTCTTTGCACAAAGAAGATGGAGACATTACAGGGTAGGGAACCAAGGAGCACGCACTCTGATGTACAGTGGTACATGAATCCCCAACTGCTCTTGGAGAAAGAGACTATAGAGATGAGCTAAAATCCCAGATGATCATGGCCAAGTTTGCATGTCCTAACAGTCCTGAAAAATCTCACTTGCTAGAGCAAGTCAGCTGCCTCATGTAGTCTACAGGACCAAGGCTATATAGTGCCTGTCCTCGGCTTTAGGCCAGGCTCTAGGCCTGAGAGGAGGGAGTCATTTGTAAACACATAGCCTCCGCTTAACTGGTGGAAGTCTGTGTGCATGGAGATGTGCTTTCTAGGTCGTTTCTAGGAATATTATTTTCCAGGAGTTTAAAGCAGCACAGGGAAATCTCCACCATAAGCAAGGCGTGAGTACAGCATCAATGAAACTGTTTCAGAGGTGGTGAGATGGGTCAGCAAGTGAAGGTACCTTCCACCAAGTCTTGCAACCTGAGTTCAAACCCTGGTACCCACACTAGGAGAAAGATGATTCCTGCCAGCTGTTGTCTGATACTCCACATTTCCCACACCCACACCCACACCTACCCCTCCACCTCTACCCCGGCCACAAACACACATAAGAGATGCTACAAAACAAGCATGTGGGCAAAGCCTAGAGAGAAGTGTGAGGAAAGAAGAAAAGTGCTAGCAGGGTTGGCAAGAGTACACACGTTCCTTCCAAACCTGTGTCTCCTCCTTCAAAACAAGGATATATCCACGTACTCAGCATGTGCTGCCATTTGAATGCTGGGTAAAAGGGCTTTAAGGGTAGGATCTTCCTCACCATCACACAGGAATCAAATGCAAAGCACCGCACTGATAGGGAAGCAGAGGCTCACAGGGCATGGCTAATGACAACTCTTCTCAGATAAGTCTGTCTCTCTGTCATCATCTCCTTCCACCACTTCCATCAAAACAGGCCAACTCACCCGTTGTCTCCACCAAACACATAGATGGCATCCTTATATGCCACGACAGTGTGCTTGCTGCGCCTAGAAAGAAAGAAGGGTTGAAGGATGGTGAGACTGGGACTCCCCTGACTGGCACCCAAGAAATGGGACTACAAATGGTTGCTGCCACATAAGTTTGGATAAAGCCTCTCAACTGCTAAGATCTATAGAGATCTTTCAGTTTCTTCAGACAGCAAGGACACCTGACACACCGGGGACGCTTCAGACTTCCCACTCACACCTCACAGCTCAGGGACTCAAACAGGATCCTCACAAACGCAGGTCTGCTACCCTGCCTAGAGTCACTATGGAGCTACTCCCTGGGAACTCAGCTGTGGGAACGACCAGTCCATACTCGAGGACATCACTTGGGATTTCGCCCCTAGAGCCCGTCCTGAGACTTCAGCTCTTGTCCCTACTACAGTGCCTTCAGGATCCCCTGTACACTGTCGTACCGGGCGCCCACGAATTCGTCGCAGGGCGGGAGGCGCCGCCAACGATGCACTGTTTCGAAGGGTCCAAAGTTGAGCGTCAGGTACTCGACACTGTCAGAGCAGCTGTGGTCAAAGTCCACGCTCGGAGCCACCTTGGAGCGCACCCCTCCGGTCAAGGCCCCGGACCCAATGGGGCCTCCGGAGCCAGCCATCCCTGGTTCAGGCCGGATAGGCCGCCAGGTTGCAGGACTCACGGCCACCGCCCGGGCCGAGCCAAAGGACCACACTTCCCAGAGAGCCCTGCGTCCCTGGTGTAGCACTTCCGGCCAGCTTGTTGGCCCTCCCGACAAACCTTGCGCTCCCCGCGACGCGGCGGGCTGTCGAGGAACCTGAGGGCCGGGCTCCGCGCATTATCATATATCGAGAACGTCACATTCTGGAAGGGATTTCTGGCCAAGTCTCGGGTTTCCCCTTTAAGACCATACTAAGCCTGGCCATAGAAAGCCACTGACATTCTCAAGGCAGCGGCGAGCTACACGCTCCCGGCATGCCTTGTAGTCGGTCTTTGCCATCTCCCGGAAGGTACCCCCGCCCTCCTCCAGGATGAGCTTTCCGACTTGCAAGCGAGCAGCTCAACCATCCACCTTCTGTTTGTGCCCTCCAAACCTGATCTTCACTGCTTCCCCTCTGCTCTCTCTGCATTTTTATTGTCTGGGGCTCTTGATGGCGGGGCACCTCTGGGTTCTCTGTTAAGAGCAGGATCTTCATTTATTTCTCTCTCTTTTCCTTCCTCCCCCCCCTCTCTTTTGCGATGAGTTTTGAACCTAGGATTTGATTGGCATGCACTCTGCCGCGAGGTTACACTACAGTCCGTGTTTTCTTTTTTTTCTTTTTTTGGTTTTTCGAGACAGGGTTTCTCTGTATAGTCTTGGCTGTCCTGGAACTCACTCTGTAGACCAGGCTGGCCTCGAACTCAGAAATCCACCTGCCTCTGCCTCCAAAGTGCTGGGATTAAAGGCATGCGCCACCACTGCCCAGCCCGCGTTTTCTTTAAATTGTAGTCTGTTGCCAGCTGAATCGTCTATGAAATGAAGATTCAGGAAGTTCAGGCAAAAGGGACACATGTAGTCCTGAAATGGATGTAAAGTTAATTGGTCTAGTTTCATTTTTTTGTAAGAGCTTATAAATGTAAAGTAATAAAAGTCAAGAGCACCTTCACAATGGCTGTCCTAACTGTACAAAAAAAAAAAAATAAATGGAGATATATAGAGTGGGACTGGATAGGTGTTTTAGTGATTACTGTAATCCAGCATTGTATTTGTGAGTTTAAAACAATGAGGTGGTTTTCATTTTGTTTTATTTCAGACAGGGTTTCTTTATGTAGCTCTGTCCTGGGACTAGCTCTGTAGACTAGGCTGGTCTGGAATTCAGAGATCTGCCAGCCCCTGCCTCCCAGGCACTGGGATTAAAGGTGTGTGCCACCACCTCCTGGCTGTGGTTAATAATAATTATCATCATCATCATTATTATGCCAGCTCAGGTTACTGTGGCCAGCATGGAGTCTGCAGGACCCAGCTCCCCTCTCTCTTAAGTGGACAAATACAAAAGCTGCCTCTGGCTTCTGAAGCTTTTCAAAAACAAAAGATCTCATGTAGTCCAGGATGGATTGAAACTTGTAACCTTCCTGCCTCTGAACTTGAGTGCTGCTATTACAGATATGTCACATCATGCCTAGCTCTAATTGTTGGCCCAAGTACACTGGGACACAGATCTGCTGATACATGTGCTTTAATTTTAAGGTAATGTTGAAGGGGCTTCCTGGGAAAACCATCCTAATAGAGGAAACAGAGGCAGAGCCTGTCCTGCCTCTACAGCCAGCTGTCAGTGACAGCTGAGGCCTTGGGAATGGGCCATCTCCTGGAGGCAGCAGTAGCCTCTCTGTAAGCAGACAGTTGAAGGCAAGCCTCGGAGGACTCAGATTCCACCTTGAGGGATCCTGGGAAATTGGAGATTGGCACTTGCCCCAGGACTTGGTCTCTGACCTTGATGCCCCAGAGGCCTGCCCAGATCCACCACATGAGAGCTCAGGATCCTTTCCCTGTGAGCCAAGACATGTCACCGGTTCTGCAGGAATGAGAGGAGGATGGGTCAGGACAGAAGAGGATAGGTTCCCCACTCTAAGCACCATGAGCAAAGGACTGTTGACTACAGCAGCAGGGACTGATCTGTGTCAAAGCCCCGTAGGCAATGGACTTGGGCAAGGTAGGGGAATTCAGTCATTGGGCTGGGGAAGAAAGGCTCAGAACAGTCAACAAGAAAGAATGCACGTACTTGCTGGGCAGCATAAACAAGCTTTTCGAAGGCAAGAGGGAAAAACAGAAGGCCAAAGAAAGCATGTCATTTATCAGATCCACTCTTGAGTCTTCTACTCTAGGATTTACCCCAACACATAGCCATCAGCCCCTCAGACACCTCTGGCCTGTCCCTGGTTCTGGGAAGTTCTCTGGGTTAAGCTACCAGGCACTCATTGGCACTGTGCTGGGATGAAGGTAACGGCTCATGTCCATTGCTTCTCCGATGTCAGGTAACCACCCCATCTCTCTGTGGATAGCATATCTGGGAGCATCACCTGCTACGTTTCTCCACCTAGCTTCTGCCAAGCTTAGCACAAATCACATTGCCTCCACCCCCCAACATTGGCTCCTCTCTGGGCCACACACCTGATTCTTTGTAATCATATCCTGTCAACTTCTAAACCAAATTCATCCCCCATCTCACCCAGGAACCATGGGAACTGAAAGTGAGGATAAGAGCTCTACAGGACTGGGTGGGCAACAGACTGCCATGGTAGCTTTAACAGATCCTATCCAGGACACCCACACACCCCCTAAAGCATCCCACACCCGCACTCACTCCACCTCCCGCTTCCGGATGGCTCGACCTGAGGCCAGCACCTCGGCCACCTTGGATACGATGGGGTCATAGTTCATGCTGGCCACAGCAATCACTTCGTCACCTCTATAGAGAGAAGGAGCCCAAGCCTGAGGACCACTAGCAGCAGTGGTCCTTCTTGAGATCCTAACACCTTTTGGTTCACCTGGGATGCCAGGAAAGCTCTTGTCCAGGGAAACAAGATGACCTGAGCACCCAGTCCTCCATTTGTTCCCAGCACTGTCAGCTGCCCAAGGAAACCCTTGGCACAGCTCAGGGATGGGCCCAGTCTTAGCATCAGCTTGTCTACACCAGTCTGTCTTTCCTTGTTGTAGACACCTACCTACCTCAGTGTCAACACTTACCTCAAAGAAATATCCGAAAGACACAGTATTGTTTGATGCATGGGAGGGCTGTTGCTCCATCTCCTCATCTCCTGCCCGACACACCCACACCACCATTCACTTGCCTTTTAGCCGAGCCCCTGCTGCTCTGCTAACACTATCCATTCCCAACAGCACTCCCACTGCTCCACGCTCCCATCACACCCCATTGCTCTCACTTGGTATAAAAAGCCACAAACTTCAGCTCCTCCAGATCCCCCTGAATGATGACATCATCGAAGCCTTCTCCGTAGCCTGTGGGAGGGTGCCCATGTGAACTGGGGAAGGGGACAGTTATCACAGGCTCCCTGGCCTGCTCTCCTAACTCCTGTCTAAACAGCCAGCCTCCCTCCCCACCTTTCCCTCTCTTTCCCTCTTGTTTTTTGAGACAGAGTTTCCCTGTAGATCAGGCTGGCCTTGAACTCAGAGAGCCATTTGGCTCTGCTCTCAAGTGCTGGGACTAAACTCATGTGCCACCATGCCTGGATCCTACTCCGACTTTTTTAAAATTACATTTATTTATTTCACGAGTATGCACACATACATGTATGGAGGTCAGAGGACAACTTGCGAGAGGTGAGTTTTTCACCTTCCACTGTGTGGGTTCTAGGAATCAAACTCAGATCATCAGCAAGAACCCCTACCCACTGAGCCAAATCATCAACCCTCTACTCCTCCTGAGCAGTTCCTAGCGCCACCATCTAAGACTCAAGTTGGCCTCCAATTCCTGATCTTCCCATTTTAGCCTCTGGACTGCTGGGATTACAGTATGCATCTGAGCCAAGACAGTTCTTATTTGGCAATTCTTAGTTCTTACTGGACCCAACCCCCACACTTAATCCTGAAGTGCCTTCAGGCCCCCATGCCCACGAGACAAGTGTTTAGTTACCAGCATAGCGAAGGCTCTTGCCAAACATGGCAGTCCACAGATAGGGTACCGTGTTGATCTCAGCCTCCTGTGCCAGCATGTTCTGAGCTGCTACCCGCCCTGAAAAACCCAGGGTGGTGAGAGCTCAATCCTTTCTCTCACCACCCCAGCACTGCCTGCCCTCAGCCCACTCTAGGGACCCTTGACAGGTATGGTTTTTGCCTAGGCCTCCTAAAAATGGAATCATGTTCAGCCCATAGCCCACCTTTGGATGCAGATTAACAGGTACAGAGGGGAACGGTTGGCCCCCAGAGATCCACTTACATTACTCCTCTTTGAATGAGGTGTTGTACATCTGAAAGGTCTACCAGGGTTGTGAGCTACTTCACAATTGTGTACACAGACAACCGATCAGATACAGCAGATGTAAAGAGGGAAAACAATGGGGCGCAAAGGCCAGACAGGAGAGATGACAGGCACATTTAGGGCCCACAGAGTTAGCACAGGTGGCTTCCCACTTCTTCTAAAGCTCCACCTGAATCTATAGTTAAATACATCTAGGAATTCCCAGAGAGCCCTAAGTCCTAATTATATTTGGCCAAGGAGTAGCCTTTGGATCCTTACTCTCTAGTAGCAACTTTAAAGCTTAAATTTTAACAGACACTAAAATTGGGCAATACCATTACCATCAGCCCTTCTGATAATGATGAGGAAGAAGAAAGGGAAGTTAAGACGTGGGAGAAATCCCTGTCCAAGACGAGGGATGTAGAGGTCCTTTATAAGGTCTTGAGGTGGTGAACACACTGGTGCCTGCATCTTAGGGATTGAGAGCATAGTCCATGAAGCTCAGGAGACCTGGTGGCTACCAAATGTAGGGGGACGTAATTCCACAAAACCCACAATAACCCAACTGAGTCATAGAGGTAGTTTAGTGGCGCAAGAGAGACAGGCCCTGAGTAAGAAGCTAGCCTACTAAAAACAAAACAAAACAAAAACAAACAAACAAAAACCTTCCTCCCTCTCAGAGGTGATTGCTGGCCAAGCAGCAGTTCTACCAAATACCTAACCTTGAGAACAAAAAGGAGAGGGTAGCAAAGAGACAGTTGGGACAGAGAGGGTTTTGTCCAACTAAGTATGCAGAGGGTCTCAGCAGAGAGGCCACTCTGTAAACTGACTGGTCACTGGATAAGGCTCACTGAACCACTAACCCTTGAACTTAAGATCCCAGATCAACTACTGGGGAATGAACCTGAAGGTGGCTGACACCCTGGGCTAGCCTTCCAGCCCTTAGTTTGCCTCGGGGCTGGCCATACCCTGGGCGTGAGCCATCTGCCAGTGTGGAATGTTCACTTTCCGGTTGTTCCTCCAGGCGAGAGGAAAGGTGACAGCATCCCCTGCAGCAAACACTCCCGGGATGTTGGTCTGCATCATCTGTGGGGAGAGGGCCAGGGCTCTGAGGGTGGCGCAGGGGAGCTGACCTGGTGGTCCAGCCGTGCTCCACCCCGCATCACGCCTACCCACGTCATCCAGCCCCACCTTGTTGACTGGGATGAAACCTCGGGAATCCAGACCAATGCCGCTCTGCCTCAGGAAGCCTGTGGCAGGCACCGCACCTAACAGGACAGAAGCCATGCATCCACACCCTGGTCTCGCCATTCTCCTGTCTCATCTCTCTCCATTCCTGCTGTACCTGCCGGCTCTAGATTAATCACCCATAGGATGCCCACCTTGGGACTTGCTGCATCCTGCCCTCTGTAAGCCCATCTGTAGGCTCTGTGCTCCCTATTTAGCCTCAGGAACTGTCTCCCCAATAAAGAACTCTCCTGATGGGGATCTACAGCTATGCTTCTCTAACCCTGTGTTGCCACCTTCCAGCTTGGCTCCTCCCCAAACTACTTTGTCAGTTGGCAATCAGAAACTTGTCTATGTCCTATGTATCAGCTGGTATCACAGAGAGCGATCACCTGCTCCATGAGAGGCCTGGACTAAGCCCAGTATACAACGGTCCTGTGAAGTGGGTACCATTGGAGTCCCATTCCACAAATGTGGAAACTGAGGCTCAAGTAACAGTTCTGTTCACTAGTACTTGCTCATCTACCTACTCACCAATGCCTACCACGCAGACATCTGCCCGCAGAACTTTGCTGCTCTTCAGCACCACCTCCTGCAGCTGGGGGTAGGGGATGGGTGAGTGAGTGGACACAGTTCCTGAGCACAGGGAGAGACACAGACTGCAGCAGCAGCAGCAGCAGAAAAAAGCCTACCTTGCCCTCTTGACCCCGCAGCTCTGACACCTCTGTCTGCATATAGAACTTCACCCGGTTGTTTTCAAACATCTGTACAAGCAAGGAGGAACATGGATAGTGGGTAAGACTCTGGCCTGGGGCCAGGCAAGTCAGCCAGGGCGTCTAGAGGCCTAGCATTGAAACAGACTCGCCTTCATAAGTGCACGACCAACACGCTCCCCCAGGAACCTCCGGAAGGGTGTCTCCTCCAGCTCTACCACAGATACTGAGTGGGCCTTCTCAGTCAGATAAGCAGCGACCTCCATGCCTGCGTGGTGGGCAGGGAGTGGCAAGGCTGGCACTCTACTCACGCCCTAGGACTGGCCATGGTAGCTAACTGCTACCCACCTCCCCTGCAGCTACTCACCCAGAAAGCCAGCTCCCACAACAACAGCATTGCGACCCCGGGCCAGCCGCAGCACGCGGTTGGCATCCTCAGGCGTGCGGATGGTGAACACATTCTCTACATCTTTCCCTTTGCAGGTCAGGGTCTTAGGGCTAAAATTGGGTGGGAACAGTGAGGATCTCCCACCCTGGCCGATGTCCAGCTGCCTAGTGTCTGGCAGAGGCAGAAGACCTTTACCTACCTACTTCCTGGTGCCAGCAGCAGCTTGCTGTACTCTAGCTTGAAACCATCCTTGAACACAACCTTCTTATTTCTCACATCCACTGTGACCACCTGCAAGCCCCAGGAGACCTCAGCACAGGCTAGGACCTTGTGGCTTACTTTAGAGTTCCACAAGACCCCCAGAGCCCGAACTTAGGCTTCTAAGGTGCAGCTTCAGGGTAGTCCCAGCCCTTCAAAGCTGTCTTTATGTACTTTCAAGTCCCACAAAGCTCCCTTGTCTTAGCTGGGATGAGACCATCCCCTATCCCTCTGCCAGGAAGAAGGCTCAGTGCTGGGTCCCAGGCCTGCACAGAGGGCCGAGCATCCATCACACCTCCAGGAGTACCCATGGCCTCTTGCCTCCTTAAACTTTTTCATTGACTGCCCACCCCCCACACACACTCCCACTTTCCTCATACCTGAGCCTCAGTGAGCATCTCAATGCCATAGGCCCGGAAGAATTCCTTGGGTCTCAGAGCCAGCTGTTCAGGTTGTGCATCCAGGGACTGAGGAACATGGTCACGAGTCAGGGCCAGATGGTGAGATGGTGGCTATTTTGTTTTATTTTTATTTATTTATTTATTTTTTGAGACAAGTTCTCTGTAGCTCTGGCTGGCCTGGAACTAGGTATGTCTACCAAACTCACAGAGCTCTACCTCCCAAGTGCTAAGATGAAAGGCATATGTATTACACTCTTGACATTTCATTGTACTGTAGAGGATGCAGACCCCAAGGAGGGTGAGGACACTGCATCACACTGGAGCTTCAGGACAGAGCCCAACAAACCCAGATCTCTTGCGAGCACCATAGACAGGCCTGGGAGACTGAAGAGAAGATTCAGCTAGACCTTCAGTGTGTGCCAGGCAAGGCACACACGTGGATGTGACAGGGACCTGGGGACAGGGTACCCCATTCCATTCCTACCTTGCTGAGTTTGGCCCGGTCATAGGGCAGATGTCGATCCAGTGTGCAAAGGACAATCCGGTCTGAGAAGCCTTCCTGCCTCAGTGTCTCTGCGCACACTAGGCCAGCAGCACCTGAGCAACAGGACCGTAGACCAAGGCCAAGGCCTCTCCCACCCTCCAAGCTTCCCCTTTCCTTCATTATCACAACACCAACCTGCACCCACTATGAGCACATTGGTGCTACTGCTGTGGCCAGCACTTGGGGAGATACACTTGGCCATCACCTTTGTCCTCCGCTGCAGCTGCAGGGCCTGAGAGTGGGGAAGGGCAGCTTGGAGCTTGGATCCTGAGGCTCCAGCCCAGCTTCATCTCCATCCTACAATCCCTCATGCCCCTCCCACGCCAGGCTCCCTCTACCACAGGGCTTTGCTACATGCTCATCTCCAGCCAAGATACCCTCCCAGCCGGTTCAAAACCCTTCCTTAAACATGGGCCTTGGTGACCCGAGTCTCCCTGGTACCTGCTTGCTTGCCCGAACGGTCACCTTCTCCTTCTCAATCTTCACCTGAGAGGGCAGCATCAGCACCAAACTTTGAGATGCTTTGCTTCAGTCTCTGACTCCACAACACAGGCTCCCACCATGCCATTTTTCCAGCCCTACCTGGAACTTATGCAGACTGTCCAGGCCTGGGAAGTCCTCTAGGTCCCCAGTACTAATGTTGAAGCAGGCACCATGCCATGGGCAGCGCACACGTCCCCGGGACAGTACACCTAGGAGAGACAAATGAGTGCCAGGCTAGCACCATGCCCAAAGACTGCACTCTAGGGCTCCTGGTACTGGACCCTGCTGGACCTCTCCGCAACCCAGGAACCCTCACAAATGACTGAAGGCCCTGGGACCTTCTGGAATCCCTATGTAGGCATGGATGGCGTATCCCACCTCCCATGTATACCTCACACTTCCTTACCTTTCACCAGGGGCGCTCCATAGTGAGGACACTTATGGCCCAGGGCATGGAATTCCCCATTGTCCTTCACCAGCAAGACCTTTCCCCAGCCCAGCTCCACTTCCCGCATCCTGGGGAGGGGCTGTACTCAGAGATCAAGCCAGAAGCTAGTCATGTCCTCCTGTAAGCACCTCCTCCCCGGGTCCAATATTTTCGAAGCCCAGAGCAGCTTAAGCACAGTGTCAGCTGTACTTAGCACCCAGGGAGCTAAGAGCTACAGCTCATTTCATACCACTGCCTCAGCCCAACCCCTCATGTGTGGCCTCCCCCATACCCCACCACCTCAGGTCCTACCACCACCACCACCCTTGCAGCCCCAGCACCCACTGGCCATTCTCGAGGTCCTTGACATGGCAGACAGTAGCCTCCACACAGTCCTGAGGGCTGGGATAGGGTTGTGGGGTGGGCAGCCGCTCTTCGGCATGGAAGTGGCGTGCTGTGCCGTTGCCCTGGTAACCCCGGGGGCTGCCCTTTCCGCTGGCTGACAGCTCCTCCTTGCCCCGCTCTTTCTCTGGCAGCACCACTTCAATCTTGAGCTCCACTGTGGACAGAACAGCCATGAGCCCTAGCTAAACCAGCCCTGTCCCCCCCCCACAGGCCAAACAGAGCAGAGTCCAAGCAGCAAGTGCTTGATTTCAATTCATTTTCATGTGTTTCTTCTTGTTGAAGAACCCAGGGCCTCTCTCGGGTCAGGCTAGTACTCCACCACCGAACTACAGCCAAACCAGAAACTTCTATTTTTTTCCAGTGATAAAATCAGTAAGGGAATCAATCACAGAACACAGACAACTCTTCACCTGGAGCTAGTCTGGAGGAAAGAACCCCATGCCCAACTCATCTATCTAATGATAGACAAAGGCGATGTCCCTGCTGGGAGACACATTTACAGCTCAGTTCACAGCCAGTGAACCTGGGCAATGGAAGAGCGTTCATTGTTCTATTGGGCCAGTGGCTCACCCCTACAACCTCAGTACTCCAGAGGCTGAGCAGGACTCCCATGAGTCCTAGACCAACCTAGAATACAAAGTGAGACCCTACATCAAAGACCAAGAAGGGTGGGGGTGGGGACGAGAACCACTCACTGCCCTTGCAACTTTCCCATTAGCTTTAAATGGTTTTTGTTGTTTGAGGGTTTTGTTTTGAAACAGTCTCATGTAGCTGGACGATGACAGCCTCAAAACCAATATATAGCTGATGACATCTTTGATCTCTTGATCCTCCTGCTTTGCCTCCTAAGCAGTATGACCCCAGGTAGGCGCTACTTGGATCATCGGTATCCCAGCTTGAATAGGTTGTTGTTGTTCAAAATTAAAACAAACGCCGGGCAGTGGTGGTGCACGTCTTTTATCCCAGCACTTGGGAGGTAGAGACAGGCGGATTTCTGTGTTCAAGGCCAGCCTGGTCTACAGAGTGAGTTCCAGGACAGCCAGGGCTACGCAGAGAAAACCTGTTTCGAAAAAACAAAAAAAAATTAAAAAAAAAAAAAATGAAAGCAAACGACTGCTTGCTGCTCAGAGGTCCAGCGCTTGAGGCATGCACAGGCTTTAGCCCACCCTCAGAACTGCAACAATAGCAGTAACAGCAAATAAATCAATTTAAAAAAAAAAAACACAACGCATAGTAGTGCACACCTATGATCCCGACTTAGGAGGTGAGACAAAAGGATCAGGAATTTAAGGTCCTCCTCAGGTACATAAGAGTTTGCAGCCATGGGCTGGAGAGATGGCTCAACGGTTAAGAGCACTGACTGCTCTTCCAGAGGTCCTGAGTTCAATTCCCAGCAACCACATGGTGGCTCACAACCATCTGTAATGGGATCTGATGCCCTCTTCTGGTGTGTCTGAAGAGAGCAATGATGTATGTACTCATATACATAAAATAAATAAATAAATCTTAAAAAAAAAAGTTTGCAGCCAACCTGAGGAAAAAATGTACTCAGGCTGGAGCATGTCTTAGTGGCAGAATGGCCGTGCATGGGCAGAGCCTGGCCGTGCATGGGCGGAGCCTGGCCGTGCATGGGCGGAGCCTGGGATCAGCGTCCCAATACCACAAAAGGAAGGCAAAGTGCAGGACAAAATTTTAGCTTTTTCTTTATCTCTACAATTTTTAAAAAATAATTACTTATTTATGCATGTGCATATTTTTTCTAAATGTATATCTGTGCAACAGAAGGGGGCATCAGATCCCATGGGACTATAGTTATAGAAAGCTGTGATCTGCTATGTAGGTGAAGGGAATTGAATTCAGGACCTTTGGAAGAGCAGCCAGTGCTCTTAACTGCTGGGTCATCTCTCCAGCCCTTTATATATAAATTTTTAAAAAATACTTTTATTGCTGGGCAGTGGTGGTGCACACCTTTAATCCCAGCACTTGGGAGGCAGAGGCAGGCGGATTTCTGAGTTCGAGGCCAGCCTGGTCTACAGAGTGAGTTCCAGGACAGCCAGGGCTACACAGAGAAACCCTATCTCGAAAAACCAAAAAAAAAAAAAATCACTTTAATTATGTAGTTGTTTTGCCTGCATGCATATCTGGGCACCATGTGTGTGCCTGGTGCCCACAGAGACCAGAAGAAGACATTAGATTTCCTAGACATGGAGTTATAAACAGTTCTGAGCTGCAATGTGGGTACTGAGAATCAAGCCTGGTTCCTCTAGAAGAGCAGCCATCTCTCCAACCCCTAATTTCAACAACTTCTTTTTAAGAGCAGATCCATGGCTCCCACACTGTGGCTGCACCGTGTCCATGGGGCTACCTCAGGAGCAGATCCATGGCTGCCACACAGTGGTTGCACTGTGTCCATGGGGCTACCTCAGGATAGCAAGAATAGGTAGCTAGAGACTGACATTTCCTTCTTTGAACTTTTCTGCATTTCCCCAAATCCCCATGACATGCCTGGATTCTTTCCTTCTTTCTTTTCTTTCTTTCTTTCTTTTTTTTTTTAATTAGAAGGGAACAATAAACAGAATTTTGAGCAGCTGTAATCTGGTCTCCTGGGCCGCTACAGTAGGGAGGAGGAGAAGGAGGAGGAGGCTAGGCTCTGGCACAGCATGGGCCATCCTGGGAGCAGGTGGCTCTCTCTCCATGCCCCCAGGCATCAAAGCCTCTCTCCTGCTTTTACCTCTGAACCCCTTCACCTCGGACAGACTGGACACCCCAGAAACAAAGGATACAAGGACTAGCCTGGCTGCTGAGCTGCTGCCCTGACCCTCATTCTCCCTCCAGACCGTGTGAGCTCACTAGCTCAGGTACAGTTTCCATGGCTGTGCCCTCCGACTCGACTCGCAGGGGTCCTTGATCCTTGCATGCTTGGTCCCAGTTCCCTTCCACATGCCAGCAGGCATCCCAGCCTTCTCCTCAGGCCCTGCCACTGCAGGGGAGAAAGGCAAAGGGCAGCTCCTTGACTGGGCCTGGTGAAGTCAGACACAAGAGCATGCAGCCACACTGTGGAGGCCGTCATGTGGGGGTAGGAACTCCAACTAACACACTTTATGTAATGGTGTTAGAATGTTTTTGGAAGAATTAAGAAGAAAAATATGTCAAGCTCAGCGGCTCTCAGTGGTGAGAGCTGTGGGAGGCCACAGGAACAGCCTGGCAGGGTGCCAGAGAGGCCGCTATTCTCTGCATGCTTCCAGAAGGCTCCAAGGCAAGCTCACTGATGTTCTCCTGGGCAGTCATTAAGTCAGGAGCAGAAGGGACGCCTTGGAGGAGGACCCTGCTTACCCACAGAGCCAGGTCAACCCAGTTCCATGATCCCATTAGCCGCCCAGTCCCAGTCCCAGTCCCTGTCATTGCCTCTTGGGCCTCAAGATACCTTAGTCACAAAATGAGAACAGGCTATGGTAGAGACAACTGATGGGGTCACACTTAGCATGGCAAGGTCCTGGGTTCCATCCTCAAGGCCCCAGCATCAAGGATGAAGAACAAACTGTCAGGAGTAGTGACTGACCCCTGTAATTGTAGCACTCCGGAGGCTGAGGTAGAGAACTGCCACGAGCTCAGGGTTAGCCTGGGCTTCATTGTGAATTCCAGGCCAGCCTGGGTTAACATGTGAGAAGCCCTGTCTCAAAAAAGGGGGTAGGGAAGAACGAAGAGCACCTGCGCATTCGCTGGTCATGCGTGTAACCAGAACAAAAGCTCTATTTTGGAAACTATGGGAGTGGTTTGGGATTATTGGGGGGGGGTTGGTTTTGGAACTAGGGATTAAACACAGGGTCTCTGCCATTTTCAGCGGTCATTCTAACTATGAGCAATATATCCTAGCCCTGGTAAGAGAGATTTATCAGCTAGCTCTGAACTTACTGGAGGACATGATAAAGAGCAAAAGCCTAATAAAAGGCAGACAGATGGCCAGATCAAGAGACTTGTACTTCCTATTAACTTTTTGTTTTGTTTTGTTTTGTTTTGTTTTTTAACAGTGTGTGGCTGGGCATTTAAGATGGGGGTAGGAGTGTATGTGTGTATGCGCATGCGCATGTTCTAGAGGGGTGTACACACATATATCTGTGAGTTCGTGTAAAGGCCAGCAGTTGGTGTCAGAAGTCTTTATCACTTTCCACCTCTCCCTCCAATTCTTTTTTCTTTTTCTCTTTCTTTCTTCCCCCACTGAATCCAGACCTCATGACTGGCTACTTGGCTACACTACCTGTCTCTTCCCAGCCCCCATACTAGGGTTGCAGGTGCACACCACCACACCTGGCTTTCATGTGGGATCTGGGTATCTGAACCCAATGTTTGTGTAGTGGGTACCTTATTTACTGAGCCATCTCCTCAGCCACTTCTATCACTTCTGACACAGGTAAGCAACTGGCTGAAAGTCTTAGGAAGAAAAAAAGAACTGTGAGGAATGATGGTGCACGCCTTTAATCTGTCTACCACTCGGGTGACAGAAGCAGGCAGGTCTGTGACTTCAAAGCCAGTTCCAGGCCAGCTAGAGCTACACAGCAAAGCTCTGTCTCAAGAACAAGACAGGAGAAACTCAGGAGGCAAATGCTGCTATCACTAAGACACTGCCACAAAGAGTAGCAGAGACAGGGAAGAATTTACACAAAGGTCTTCTATTTGCTCTGGTCTCTTCATGGGCCCTGCTGACCACTGCTCAGTGCTCATGCCTACATCCCGAAGCTTCCTGAGCCAAGCCTCCCACTAGAGCCTGAGCCTGGGGCTGCAACACAGAATCCACCTCAGAAAGGAAGAAAAAAAAAATCACAGCTACAAGTGTTCCTGCATGCCAGGGTCAGAGCCAGGCTAGCCACCCCCTACTCTACATGAGGACATGGAGGACCAGAGCGAGGTGGTCAGCCCCTGGCCACACAGCTAAGAGGTTAAAGAGCCCAAGTTTGAACGTTGTCTCTGAGCAGTAAGAATAGCCAGCCACAGCCGGGCGGTGGTGGCGCACACCTTTAATCCCAGCACTTGGGAGGCAGAGGCAGGTGGATTTCTGAGTTCGAGGCCAGCCTGGTCTACAGAGTGAGTTCCAGGACAGCCAAGGCTACACAGAGAAACCCTGTCTTGAAAAAACAAAAAAAAAAAGAATAACCAGCCACTTTGAGACCAGCTCAGAGCAGAACAGTAAGTTCCTGGAGAAAGAAAGAGAGATGTAGGCAGCTGCTGAGTGTTCTCTCCACCACAAAGCCATGTGCAGCCAGGCCTTCACCATGACAGAATGTGTCCCCTCAAACTGTAAGCCAAAATAAACTTCTCATCCCTTGAAACATAAAGTTTTAAAAGCATATGATGGCTCAGGTCTGTAATCCCAGCACATGGGGATCTCAACAGTACAATCAAGATCAGCCTGGTCTATGTAGTGAGTGCCAGGTCATTTAGGGCTACATAGTAAAAACTCTGTCTTTTAATGAAAGGGGATGGGTGAGGACAGCTCAGAGGTCAAGGGTATTTGTTGCTTTTGCAGAGAACCCAGTTTGATTCCCAGCACCCACACCATGGCTTCCAATTAACCACGTGTAACTCCAGGTTCAGGAGGTCAGATGAATTCTTCTGGCCTCTACAGGCATTGCACACATGCGATGCATTTACATAAATAAAGGCAAAATGCTCATTTTATAAAATAAAAATAAAAAACCAAGCAACCAAACAAAAACAAAAACAAAACAAAACCAGTGCTGGCGCATACTGTTCTTCCAAGAGAACCTGAGTTTAAGTTCCAGCACCCAGGTAGCTCAAAACAGCCCATAACCCTAGTCCAAGGGCATCTGTCTCTTCTGACCTCTGCATGTACCTGCATTCACATGCACACATACACACACAATTTAAATAATAAAAATAAAATTTAAAAAACAGGGCTGGAGCTGGGCGGTGGTGGCTCATGCCTTTATTCCCAGCACTTGGGAGCAGAGGCAGGTGGATTTCTGAGTTCGAGGCCAGCCTGGTCTACAGAGTGAGTTCCAGGACAGCCAGAGCTATACAGAGAAACCCTGTCTCGAAAAAAAAAAAAATTACAAAAGCAAACAAACAGACAAGGGCCGGGCTAGGGGATAATGCCTAGCTCCAGATCTGAAGTGTTGGAGTCAGGGGTCCCTGGTTAGGCCAGCTCGTTAGGGTTAAAAGAAACTGTAAATGGCATCTTGTCCCCATGTTGTCCTGCCAGCCAAGAAGTCCCGACACAGGTGTCCAGTATGGGACTTCCATGGAATCTTGCAGGCACATTGCTGTCCACTCTATGGAGAAACTGAGACAAAGACAGTGGGCACCTATGGCAGAGGCTGTAGGACCTGGCACAGGCTTAGGCGAGGAAGGGCAATCCCCACCAACACTGCCAGTGGGTCACAGCTCCACTTCCTCCCCCAAGTCCTACCTCAGACCCAAGAAGGGAAGAAAAGTCTCATGAGTCCCAAGGTAACCGAGCTGATGGGTATCAGGTAAAGAGAGCCGAGCAAGCTGGCAGAGTGAGCCAGCCAGAACAAGGTTGGGTGGGTGGAGCCCTTACTGGGCTCTGAAGTCCTCAGTTTGCACATCCCTGTCATGGCTACAGGTCCTACTTCCTGGATGTTACAACTAGGGTAGAAGGAATGTGCAAACTGGGAGAGAAACCCAAAGACATGAATCCCATGGCTAGGCAGATTCTAAGCACTGTAGCACCTTGGAATGACCCTACCCCTGGCTGGAGTGTCTAGGGCTAGGTAGGCCCAGGATTTCCTCTATAAATGGAGAAGACAGAAGGGTGGTGCATGCCTTTAATTCTAGCACTTGCAAGGCACAGGCAGGAGGATCTCTGCGAGTATGACACCAGTCCGGTCTATATAGTGAGACCCTGTCTCAAAAATCAAAAACCCAAACAAACAAACACAGAACAGGAGATGAGGCCCAGAGAAACCAAGATGACATCTACTATATAACACAGGATGAGAAGAGTAGGGACCTGCCCATGATACCCTGTCAGCCACCCTAAGTGGGCAGTGTCCAGCTCCATTCTACAGAGAGGTTAAGTAAGACTCAAAGAGGTTGTTACACTGTGGCTAAGAACACCCCAGAAGCCTCTCTCTTCTCCAGAATGGAGAAGTAGCCCCTAGCCCAACACAGCATAGGAGGAATCTTCTAGACTCAACTTTTAAAGAAGATCAGCTGCTGACCCACCACTAACACTCAAAAGTCCCAAATCAATAAAGAGGGGTTGCTACAGGAGAGGAGTTCAGGAGAGCCTTCCTAGGCTTTTACTCTTCTTGCCTGCAGTGCATTAACATTCTGGGCTCCTGCCTAGCCTGACCTACTTTGGAGGTTGGTGAAGTGCAGAGGGAGGGGAAGGCTGTCAGAGAAGGGGAGGTACCTGGCTTGGGCTTGGAGAAGCAGCCGCCCATGGTGAATGGAGGCCTGGGATCTGGCCTGGCTGGTGGGAGCACGGATGGCAGGCTGTCCAGCTGTCCAAGGTCTAGGATGTGCCCTGCAGGACTGGACCCCCTGTGGCCCTCAGAGACGCTGGAGCTGCCATGTCAGCTAGACAGCTTTAGGACCTGCAGGGGAGATGGGACATTGGGTCCTAGCACTGATGCAGGTCTGGGTAGAGTCAGAGGCATCCTTAGGGGAGCCTGGAATAGTCTTACATGGGGAGCTCAGAACTCATTTGTAGGGTATTCTTGATAGCATCTGTCTCCCTTTGAGGCTTCCAGGCATAGGAACCTCACACTCCCCTTACTGCATGCATTGTTGGAGACCCTCTGTGCTCTGATGTCTGCCACTGCCCATAAGCCTGCGACTGCAGAGACCTAGCCCCAGATTTCCCTTTTCTAGATCCCACAAGTCTGGGAACTCTGGGACTCTCCATTTCCCTAGGTAAGACCACCGAATCTACAGACAACCAGAGTTCCCAAAATCCTTCTTCTTCCACTGAGAGTGACAAGGATCCCAGCCCAGCCTTGGCCATTACCCTGACTAGCAACCTCTAGTCACCTACCTCTTTCCGTGGGAGTCACTGTTCCTTGCTCCCAGCCCAGCAATGGAGAAAGACTACTGGGCCTTGGTCAGCGAGGCACGGAGGGCCAGGGTCCAAGAGGGTCCAGCCCTCCTTCTAGCATGAGTTGTGGCCAGGAGGGGGCTGTGGGTGTGGGGCTAGGCCAAGCCACTGGTCCCCAGGGAAACCCAGCTCTGTGGGGAAAAGAGCGGGCAGCCAGCCCAGGACTGATGGGGTTGGGGGAAGAGGAAAACCAACCACACAGCTCAGCCTCTGCCCCACACCCAGCAGCCGTAAGTTCTCCCACCCCTCAGGCTGGCTGTGCAGTGCCAAGGTCATGCCCCAGAGAAGATAGAAAGACTGGGGTCCAAGGTCTCATCAAGGTCAAGCAGCAGTTAGGGGCATCTTCTCCGTCTTCCCTACTCCTCACCCTAATAAATCCTAAAATGAGCAAGGCCTTGGGAGGTCACTCTTAGGCTCCAAACTGGAGAGCAAGACTACCTGGTAAACAGATTGCTTGTAGCCATTGTGTCCTCGTGGCCATAGGTGGGCCTTCTAGAAGATGTGGACTTTGGAAGGCTCAGGACAAAGGTGTAACTACCCTGTTTACAACTGATCTGTGGGAATTCTATCCAACAGTCAGCTCTGGGTCACCTGGAAATTCTTCCTGAAGCCTGCACTGACCTGGTGCTGGGAATCACTAGGTTAGTCCAGAGCCCAGGAGAGAGCCAGATGCCAAGAAGGACAGAATGGGAAAGGGCCAGCCACTGCTAGCTCCTGACCTTCGCTGCAAATTACAGATGAGGAGGAACCCAAGGTGGTATAGGTGTGCCTTTCTCCCCTTGTTACCAGGGCAAGGGGAGATAACTCAAGGGATAAAACTCAGTTGCTAACTGCCCCTCCAGCTCCCTTCCTGGGAACCAGAGAACCCTTTCAGAGGTCTTGGTTTCACCCATGTCTCAGCGTTGCCCACCTGCTTCCGGTCTGGTTTCAGCCCTCACCTGTTGGGGCTGAGATCCTACAAACGAACTGGCTTTTGGATCTGGGGTCCCTTCCCTTCCCGGGAGTTTATTCTTGGGGCCTCGGGCTTAGCCGGAGATGTGTTGGGGACCATGCCTTCCACCTATGATGTGCTGGGCCAGCTTGGACCAGTTATTCCAACTCAAAGACAAAGTTTCTTGGGTCTGCGGGGAGAAACCTCTGCATTTTGTTGCCCTAAAAAGTTTTAACACTGCCCTGCTGCACATTCTGCATCAGGAGTTTGTGTCCATATCCCAGGACCTCCAGCAATCTGAAGCAGGTTCTGAGTTACCCCCCACCTCACAGAGGTTCCGCATGGCTCCGGGACCCCGCTGGGTGCAGGCCAGCTGGAAGCCTCTCTCTTTTTCCAGGCCAGGTCCCACTCTTCGCTCCTGGTGTTTGTTGAGTGAGAGGCCGTCCCCTTAACCCTCAACCCCCAACCCCCAAACCAGCTTATCCTAGGCCCTCAGTGGCGTCAGGGGTCCTGGAGACTGCTGCCTCGGGGCGCCTCAGCCTGTGATTCACCTGTCGGGGGCCCTAACGCCAACCTCCTGTCCACTCTCCCTGCCTTGGCACGTGCAGTTTCCTCGGGCTGGGATACCTTTTCCAGCACCCTTACCGGCTTCTTTGCGGCTCCCTCGCTAGACGCAGCAGCCAACCAACGGACCAGCACAAGGTAGGGAGGGCTCCAGGGAGCCGAAAGGGGTGCTGGGGAGCAGCAGCAAGGACCGGGGTCTCTGCAGCCTCCTGAGTGCCTCACTCGGCCACCAGGGTAGAGATCCGCGAGCGCGTTGGCCCTGGGCGCCGGGCGCGTGCGGGACAGGGCCAGGCGCGCTCACCTGGCTCGGTGGCCGCGGGCGGGCGGGCGGGCGAGCGGGCGGGCGGGCGGGATGCGCGCCCGGCTGCGGCCGGCCTGCAGGGCGGAGCGGGCGGGGGCGGGGCCGGCGCTGCGGCTACACTGCGGGCCTGGAGCCCGAGGCGTCCGCTCCGCCCCTCAGCCAAAGTCAGGTCGACGGAGGCTTCCAGCCACCTGCCTGTGGTGGAGCAAGAGAGGCAGGGGAGCTGAAGCCTTCACCTCGGGTGTGAGTAACGGGTGTGAGTCGCCAAACCATCTGTACTCGACTGGAACCAGGGTGGAGGTTGAATCTCTAGATGAAGTGTCTCAGAAGAAGAAAACCCAAATCATGCCCCTCTGAGGTCTCCCTCTCACCCCACTTCCACACATGTCACGTTTTATTACACTTTCTTTTCCCACCCTGTTAGTATTCGAGAATTTCCCAAGACTCCTTATGGTGCTCTCCTTCCCTGAAGCCGTCTGTGGCCAGCCTGCCCAGGCCTGATTATCACTTTTTCTGGATGTTTCCACCGTCTTGCTTTGCCCATCTCATTCCATCTCTGAGCCACTGTAGTCAACTAGAGGTTGTCCCTCAAGCACTAGAACCAGGGACAGTATTACAAGGAAGTATTTCATTATTGCTAACTACATGGAACCCACAGTCTGTTGGGAGTGAGCGAGCAGTGCTCACCTGCTCTGTCCCAACCCATTTTACAGATGGAAAGATGGCCCTGGGGGCTGAAATCTTGCCCAGGACACAGAAGCAGAAGCCTTGTTGGTGGCCTCTCCCAGAGGACTCAGGGCAGTCTTCCCTGTCTGGCAGGGAGCACGGTTTCTCCCCATGGATGCCATCCTCCATTGAGGAGGCCCATCACTGGAGGTATGCTTGTGCTGGGGCATGGTACCCTTGATCTCAAACCTGCTAGACACACAGACACAGACACACAGACACAGACACACATGCACACACACACACACACACACACTGATGATTTGTACTTCTAGCCTTACCCTAGCAAGAAAAACAACCAAGTCTGTGACTTCACTTAAAAAGAAAAGTGACAGGCTATTGCCACTGCTTTTGGTTGCTCACCACAGCTAACTGGTAAAAGTCTATTGCTGAGGGAACCACACACCTTCATTGCAGAACACAGAGAAGTCAAGCTGGAACTGAGCTGAAAGCTTCATCTCTGCTGCCTCAGCTTTCAGAGAGACAGAAGGCCCCTCAGGCTGCTGGGGAAGTACAGCCATCAGTGGACTCACCCACCCAGTGCTGGACACTTGTGCTACAGTACCATGACCAGTGAAACAGCGGCACAAAAAGTCATGGGGTAAGAAAACACTTTCCTGCTGAATTTAAGGCCTACTCCTCAGGAGGGAATCCATGCCCTGTGCTATAAACTAGTTAAAAGCTCAAGGCGTGGAGGTCAGGGGCCTTGGGGACCCTACTGTTGCTACCTTGCTAAATGACCATGTCAAACTGCCTTCTAATTATTTATCTCTATACACATTAGAAGCCAGAGAAGCTGCCCTCCACAGTGGCCAGTAGATAGTGAAGAGACTCCTAAACTAGTCAAAATATTTAGAGTAAGTGACTCTTGAGTGCTCGGCTTCCGTGGGATGTCTGTGTCAATACCTTTCCCTCAAGGCCCAGGGAGAAACACAGAAGAGGGGCAGAAGGCATGCAGGACCTGGAGGATGGGGAAGGCTGTGAAGCACCATTTTCTGGACACGGTGCAGTCAATGTGCTCCTGAACTAACAGACTCTGTGGTTCGCTGCACAGATCCTGCACAAGAGCCCGCCAGAAGGTCAGTCAGCATTCCAAAGCAAATATAAACCAAAGCAAAAACCAAGAAATGGCATGAAGAGAGGAGGTGGATACGTTGGCCATTGAGGGAGAGGTGGAGGGGAATTGGAGATGTATATGATCAAGGTACATGAAATAAAAGAATAAAAGATTCTTTGTGGGGTGAAATTACTTATTTTGAGGCAGGGTCTCATTTATTCTATGCTGACTTCAAACATGCTCTGTAACTGAGGATGACCTTGAACTTCTGATCCTTTTGCCTCTACCTCCCTAATGCTGGGATTACAGGCATGCATCACTATACTAGATGCTGGGGACTGAATCCAGGGCATATGCATTCAAGGGCGCTACAGCCTCAAAACTGAGGACTGAAGGTCTGTGCCCACTGCTGGTTATGTTTTTGTACTTTTATTTTGGGACAAGGTCTCAATTGCCCAGGCAGGCCTTGAACTGGCTCTGGGGTCCAGGCTGCCTTGAAACTGGCTCTGGGGTCCAGGCAGGCCTTGAACTTGCATTTCTACTGCCTCTTGATAGCTGAGATTAGTTATACAGCAGCAGGGCTAATAGCATTTATTCTTCATAACTAGTCAGAGCATGGGGAAATTAAAGTTCAGAGAGGCTAGGGACCCCTCCCCACTAGGCCAAATAGCTGCTAGGTGACAGGGCTGGGACTTGAACGGACAGGCTGAGTCCTCTGTCCTGGTGTATGAGATATTGTGGGAACTGGAGGGAAGAGACTTCCACCCCCAGCCCAGTCTACAGAGTCCAAGTTCTGCAGTTAGGGAACCTCTGTGCTGCAGCTTCCTAGGACTGTTGGGCAAGACAGGAAGTAGAACAGGAGCTACTGAGTTTGAGGTACCAAAGATGAAACTGGAAGGACATTATTAGTGTAGTAGCTGTGAAGCAGAGGACTGCTTGGACCCTAGCATGTGCTAAGTTCATTGTGGTTCCATTGGGGCCCAGGGCGCCAGGCTTCAGGTTTCTGTTGCCTCCCAGGGCAGAAATGGCAAGAGCTTCACAGAGCAAACACTAAACCCAAAGACTAATTAGGACAGCTACCTTCAGAAAGGTGCTTGGACCCAAGGATGGGTCATGTCACAAGAGAACTCAGGAAGATCCCAGAAGATGCTTCGACCTGCAGCCTGAGGTCCTAATTCCATTCCAAGGATGCTTCCTGCAAGGTGACACATCTTAGCACCATTATGTTTTGGTTGCTTAAGTAATGAGTGTAGTGTCAGCTTGGGGCCAAAACCGGGGAACCCCATGCTCCCCAGCCCTAGGGCACCTCAGCACAGGGCTCCCTACTCTTTACTCTTGAGTCTTCAAGCAGAGGGATACAGGACGGTATCTTTTCAGCCAAGGAAAGGTTAGAGGCCAGGATGGAGCTCCTGGTACATGTGTGTGCCTAACATGAATAAAGTCCTGGGTTCTATCCCAGCAACGAACGAACCAGGCTCGGTGGCACAAACCTAGAAGTAATCCCAGAACTTGAGAGGTGGAGGCATGGGCATCAGAAGTCTGAGGCCAGCCTGAGCTGTATCACAAGATAGAGATAGAGATGGAGGGAGAGGGAGAGAGAGGGAGGGGGAGAGGGAGAGCGCGAGGCACTCCTACTCTTTGGGACAGAGTGAGTAGCCAGAGCTATGTAGAGACCAAGCCTCATAAGGTGGTAGAGAAATAAGACAGACAAACAGAAAGGAAAAGATGAAACTTGCTTATTGGGCTTACAGAAGGGAAACATGAGCCCAGCAAAGTAGGTTGTTTTGAGGCAGGGTTTCTCTGTGTAGTCTTGGCTGTCCTGGAACTCACTCTGTAGATCAGGGATCTACTTGCCTCTGCCTCCCAAATGCTCTAACTGAAGGCGTTCACCACCATCACCCAGCAGTTTGTGACACTTGCATTAATGCTTAAGGAACGTTAAGTTCTCTCCCTAAAGATCCTCAAAGCTCACGAGGAGATTCATATACAGATAGGAATGGCAGTAGACATCAGACAGGACAGCTTGCTCTCCCTGACCACTGAGCTCCTTCCTCATGGTTTAATGCTCAGCAAATACTCAGCAGAGCAGAGCCTTCAGGTACAGGTGCTAGGAGGACCAACAACCCCACTGGTTCCCAGAGTACACCTCCTGCTCAGAATGCTGAGTGTCAGGCTTCCACAGCACCCACGATACCCAGACAACAGTTATTTCCTTTTGGAGGAGGCTCCCATGTTAGGAAGCTGCCATTTTTGAGTGAGGGAGGCAGGAGCAGCGTGAGTGGGTCTCTGGGGAGTACCACGGGCTTCACAGTTGAACTGTTGGGAGAGTCTGGTGGGGCTGACTGAGAAGACACTGAAACACCGAGGCTGCTGCCACGCCGGCTGGTGCAAGTTTTATTGAGACAATGTACAAACAGGCCATGGAAACAAGGGTTTTGATGCTGGGACCAGTAACGCAAAATGGAATACAAAAATAAAAAGGCACTAATCTGTTAAGAAAAGACACTCAATGTATTCTAAGAATATAAGTCATTTAATACTGTTAATTTTATAGCACAAAATAAAACAAGCTATGATCCCCAAAAATAATTTTAAAAGCTTACACAGAAAATATTATTGCCTGATACTTATGATCTTTAAGTTATACATGTCAAAAGAGTTTTATGTCATTTTAAAACACACAGTGAAGACCGTCTAGAAGCAAGGCCACTGTTCCTCCTGTTTCAGAGAACTGTCTTCCTGCTCCTTTAGAATATACAAGCAGCTCAGTGTCCACGCTCACAGCAGTTACCAGGGATATGGTTCTCTGGTTCCATAGTGAGGAGTCCACAGAAAGCATTAGTCTTAGGTACTGTGTTAAAACAATCAAGAATTCACTCATTTTAAGAGGTTAATGAACATAATATTAAAAGATTAAATTATGAACACCTGGAACAGAAACACATCATCCCTTTTTAAAAAAAAAATGCTCATTATTCTTTTGAGCAAAAGTTACAAGAGCAGTGGCCATCAGTCTTGGCCCATCTTGTCTGTAAACAGCTGTAGAGGAAGGCTGGCACAGTGCCAGGAATGTCCAACTCCAAGAGAGGGCACAGGGTCTCTTCCGGTGAGCACAGAGGGGTTGAGCCTGGGTGACCCTTGAAACAGGTGGCATCAAAGCAGTGCAGAATCGACGAGCACGTCTTCTGCATGGGGGTTGGGGGTGGAAGTTGGAGACTGTCACCAGGACTAACTAGCCCTCAATGACCCTGACTACCTAATTGTTTCCTCCTCAGAACAGCCATAGTGAGTGGGTTTATCATCCTAGTACTTTCTACAACATAGCAGAGCAGACCACAAAGCACTGATGATGAGAAAAGGAAAAGCCTCAATCATACTCCCCTGAGGCCAAGTGTCTTCCCCGAAGAGAGGGACTTAGGGAAGACGCCACTTTCCATCAGTGTGAAAGATTTCATGATTAAAAACCGATGAGCTTCTAAGTCAGGAAATTACTATTGTTGGCTGTATCCTGAGAGTTCAGAAAGTTGAGTCTTTATTTTAAGATCTGGATCTCTGAGGAAGCTGTGTAGACATTTATATGTGCCAAATTAATTGATTACATAAACCAAACTCCAGGGTTATGGGACATTCTGATCACGAAGTACTCCTTACCGAGTCTTGCTGGTCACCAGTCTTGGGAGAAGGGAAACCCTGTTCTCAAAAATGGCTGTTTGTGCTGAGCTAGGTGCTATAATCAAAAGGCACCAAGCCCTTCAGTTAAATGTAGTTTTAAAAAGCCTTAAGAGCTGGGTGTGGTGACTCAAACCTTTGTAATTCCAGCTAAGGCTGGGATGGAAATCTGGAAGCCAGAATGGGCAATTTATAGAGATTCCATCTCAAATTTAAAGAGAGCTCATTGGCAGATGGTTATCTAGCATGTGTAAGGCATGAGGTTCAAGCCCCAGTAACGGTTCGATTCCTTGGAGGTTGTGCCCTCTGTGAATGTATTCTAGTGGAGGCATCAAAGGCCTAGGGCTGAACTGTGTGTAACTGGCCAGAAGGCAAGTCTTAAGTCTTGTTCTAGGCAAGTTTGGGACCTGAACACTTAAGTCCACTCAATTAAGTCTGGCTAAAAATGGCAGCTTTCAGAGACAAAAAGAAATAACCTCTACCACAGACGTGATATTCCCCCATACCCCAAATGACCATTACTTTGTCACATGAACATTCTTTACTATGGCACTTATCAGCCTGATGGACTACTGATTTAAAGAGAAAATAAACTGATGGGGCTCAAGAAATGGCTCAGTGATTAAGAGCACTTGCTGCTCTTGCAGAGGACCCAGATTCAATTCCTAGACCCCACATAGTAGTTCCAGAGGAACCAACCAACACCCTTTTCTGGCCTTCTTATGAACTGTACCCATGTGATATATATACCTAGACATAGTGGAAACACCCATATACAGTTTTTTGGGGGGAGGTGGGGCAGTTTTCTGATACAAGGTATGCATGTAGGCCTGCCTGTCCTATGACACACAACATAGACCAGGATAGTCTTGAACTCTCAGACATCCACTTGCCTTTGCCTTTCTGAGTACTGGCATTAAAGGTGTGGCCACCATGCCCAACATAAACAAAATTTTAAAAAGTCTTTAAGAGAAATAAATATAGTGAACAAATGGTTTTGTTGGTTTTGTCACCTGATTATGTTCCATTAGTTCTCAAAGCCTAAGGCCTCCAGAGCCAGGGCCATGTTACAGAAGATACTCTGTAAATGCTAGAGCTACTCACTACTCACTGCTACATTTCTACATCTGCTGTGTTCTGTGTGGAGGCTTGTCCTCATCAAGGTCCAGCTGAAGGAGTGCACTATAGAAAGATTCTAGAACTCTGGTTTGCCATGTGTGGATGAGGGAATAGACACACATTTGTACTAGCGGTCATGCAGGAAAATGGCTCATGGTTGATGGGCATCTTCTTTTGCTCAGAAGCACTGTATTCTGGTTCTACTCAGACTGTGGAAGCAGAACAGACATAACTCTCGAGCTGCCTGGACAAGCTAGGTCTGTACAAGGGCTACGTGCTCTTTGTGGTGGAACATAGCAATACAATTTAGCTCGTGAATCTAGTAAGCCCACAGACTTCATTACATTCTCAAAGGGGTGTGCTCACTGAAGAGATCCACCCCGTCTGCTCCTCTCAGAGGCAACGATGACAGCAACAGGCCCACACCCCCACCTTGGTGCTTCCTAGCACAGCACACCATGACTGCTGCTTGTGCATACTGTTTGCCACATGCTAAACAAGGTACTGTTGGCAACCAAAAGATAAAGGCTTCTACTTCAGGGGGTCTTTTCATATTTTTAGTTACATACAGCGGCTTCAGTGTGGAAGCTCAGGGACATGGATTGTTCCTTAGACCATCACAAAAATCCAACCTACTACTTAAAAATCTGTTCAGAACACACAACTATAATTAATTAGTCTTCCAAAAACAAAACTAAACAAAAGAAAATGAAAACAAGCCAGACTTCAGGAGTTCAGGACAGAAATGTCTGGAGTTTTACTTCCTCTGTTGTCCAAAGAAAATCAGGTTGGTGGCAAAGCCACTGTTCTGTGGACCAGCAACAGCACAATCTTGCCAAGCCTCACGGTGTCCATGCAGACCATCAGCAGGCTCACTCTCTGGCGAGCACGACAATCAGCCTCCAGTATAAACAAGGCAGTGATGAGAAGGAAGAGCCGCTCTGGGTTAAATTCTCTCTACTGTGTGCATCCACCAGTGTTTCCAGTTCATAATCCACAAGAACTCTAAAATCAGCTACTCTTTGACAGCATGACTATGATACAAATGCCGAGCGAGGCAGCTGCTGAGGCATTCCGAATGTGCAGGGACCGCCAATGTATGGAAAGCCGGCCACCAGCAGCTCGGTGTAACTTGCATGTGACAGAGTGCTTCCCACTTCAAAGGAGACTGACAGGCAGAAGGAGGCAGCAGCAGGGACAGCACAGCAATCACTCGTTGTCATCAGGGTTCTGAGGGTCAAAGATTTTAACATGTGTGAAGGGGAAAAGCCCCTTGCGCCCATTCACCTCGCCTTCCCACTGGCCATTGATATTCATCCTTGTGACTTTCACAATGTCACCAACCTATAGGGGTAGAAAGAAAGAAACCAACATTAGCATCACTGCAAACAAGGAAAAGACAATTTACATTAAATCACAAATACAGTCTACACAAAAATCAAGACTAACCTCTTATTCTTCAGTATTTGGACCTGAAAATCAAGTAGTACAAAGACACGAGATGCCACCAACCACCCAAGACACCTGTTGGCTGGCAAAAACTCATCAAACAGCCTCTGAGCACAGAACATCCACTCCCTCCAGTGTTACTAATAAATGGTCATACATGGACATCTGGCTCGGAGAACATGCATGTTAAGCTGAATAAAAGGGTGATGAGAAGTGCAGACCTAGTGGCACACATCTTTAATCCCAACACTTGGGAGGCAGAGGCAGAGGCAGGTAGATCTCTGAGTTCTACGACAGCCAGGGCTACACAGAGAGACCCTGTCCTGGGGGGAAAGATGGGAAGTAGCCAGGTGTGGTGCTAATAATCCCAACAGACAACACAAAGGAGGCAAAGAGGACCTCAAGTTTGAGACCAGCCTGGACTTACTGAAATGCTGTCTCAACATTTGCTTTACACCATCTTTAAACATTTGTCTAAAACCATCTTGCTTTGACAGTATATTTATTTGAAACTGGAATGATACAGAGATAATTAGCATGGCCCCTGAATAAATTTGTTAAGTATTTCATACTAAAAGACAACCACCACAGCAAAAAAATAAAACAATCTAGAGCTGGTGAGAAGTTCAGTGGGAAAAGGTGCCGAAATGCTTGCCATGAGAATGTAAGGATTTGAATTTCATCTCCAGAATGCATGAAAAATGATAGACATGGTGACATGGAGCTGGTGGGGCAGAGAAAGGTAAATCCCTGACAGTCTAGCCTACTTGGTGAGTTCCAAGGTCACCTAGAAACCCTGTCTCAAAACACAAGGTGGACAGTGCATAAAGAACAACACCTGCTGGGCGGTGGTCTCAGCACTTGGGAGGCAGAGACAAGCGATTTCTGAGTTTGAGGCCAGCCTGGTCTACAGAGTGAGTTCCAGGACAGCCAGGGCTATACAGAGAAACCCTGTCTCGAAAAACCAACAAAACAAAACAAAACAAAACAAAACAAAAAAAAACAACACCTGATGCTGACCTCTGCTCTCCTCATATACAAAACACAATCCAACACACAATGACAAAAACGTGGATGAGGGAAGGGAAGAGAGAGGAAGAGAGGAAGAAAGGAGGAATCTGCCGACCTCAATTCAAAGGGTGCAATGCCATCGGCAACATCACCTCCCTCACCAAGGCCCCGACACATAACCTGAGCTGTTCCCAACCTTCTATGGGCAGTCACTGGGGAAAGCAGCACAGCTCTCACCTTTTCTGGGGCTGGGTTGGGAGTGGGGAACGAGCTCTTACTACTTACATAACTCAGGCTAGCCTGCAAGATATCCATACCCATAAAGCCTTTCAAGAAATGCGTATTTACATCTGTGTGTATTGTGTGTACATATGTATGAGCGTGGGTGGAAAAGACAATTCTCAGGAGTCAGTTCTTTCTACCAAGTTAGTTCTTGGACTCAGGGTCTCAGACTGGGGGCAAGCACCTTTACTCACTGACAGCCACACGGCCTTAACTTGCATTTTCTTTTCTTTTCTTTTTTTTGAGACAGGGTTTCTCTGTATAGCCACGACTGTCGTGGAATTCACTCTGTAGATCAGGCTGGCCTCGAACTCAGAAATCCACTTATCTCTGCCTCCCAAGTGCTGGGATTAAAGGTGTGTGTCACCACTGCCACCACTACCAGGCTAACTTGCATTTTCTATTTTGTCAACAACAGGGGTCCTATCAAAATGGATAAAGGGGAGCTAGGGGTAGGAATGTAAACTTGCTGACATAACACCTGTCTAGTATACTGAAGTCCCAGGGTCTCAGTCTCAATACCACCAAGGACAGGGAAGGAGACAACACATAAGAAAAATGGCATTTCAGAATGACAGATGTTAAGAGAAAAATGAAGGAGAAAAATCACACACAAATTCACACTTAGTGTGTGTGTCTATAATCAGGTACATGGAAGGTAGAAGAAAGGAGGACCAGGGAATCAGGGTCAGCCTCAGTTACACATTGAGTTCAAGATCAGCAGCTTTGACTCCTTGAAGTGCTGTCTCAAAGAACCAAAATCAATCAACCAATCAACCAACCCCCTCCAAAAGGCACTTAAAAGCAAATAGGATAATGGATATGGAGACCTGAAAACAGTGTCTAATAAATCATTCCAGTAGGCTCAGCAGGTGAAAGACAACAGGAAGACAGAAGAAAGTGTACTGGAATACTGAAAATCATAGACTTTAAACATCCCAGCAGGATTCTACTTCATCAGTGTAAGGCAGTTCCTCGTCCTTAAGCAGCTTCCCTATCTTTGCTTCAGTTAAATCAGGCGGTGGTGGCGCACGCCTTTAATCCCAGCACTTGGGAGGCAGAGGCAGGCGGATTTCTGAGTTCAAGGCCAGCCTGGTCTACAGAGTGAATTCCAGCACAGCCAGGGCTACACAGAGAAACCTTGTCTCGAAAAACCAAAAAAAGAAAAAAAAAAAGAAACAAAAGAAAAAAGAAAAAACCGGTAAACATTCAGCGATCCCAATACAGCCAATACTTGTTGACTATGTGAGATAACAATATAACACAAAATTATGTATTTTATATATAAATAATTGAATCACCTCTACAGAACACATGAAAAATGAGCTATTGCTCTGCTAAAGGAGCCTGGATGTTTAGAGATGGGTAGAGAGGCTAGGAAGCAGGTCTAGTTCTTCCTGGTAATGGAGACATTGCCTTCTGCCACGCTAATAAACAAGTGCTCTAGCACAGAGCTATAGGCTCATATCCTTTACTGTTACTAACATTTATTTTATTATTTTAATTGTGTGTGCCTGTGTGTAGGTATATACACCTAAATATGGGTGCTTAAGGAGACCAGAGGTGTTAGATTTCCTGCAGCTGAAGTTCACAAGCACCTAACATGGGAGCCTCTACAAAAGTAATAGGCATTCTTAACCACAAAGCCTTGGATTTTACTCCACAGAAAACACACACAATCCATATGTAAACTAACATGTGTGCATTAAGAAAAATATCAAGGAGAGATGGCTCAGTGGTTAAGAGCACTGACTGCTCTTCCAGAGGTCCTGAGTTCAGTTTCCAGCAACCACATGGTGCTCACAACCATCTGTGATGGGAACTGATGCCCTCCTCTGGTGTGTCTTTAGACAGTAACAGTGTACATAAAATAGATGGATATGAGAGAGAGAAAGAGAGAGAGAGAGAGAAAAAGAGAGAAAGAGAGAAGGAAGAAGGAAGAGCAAGGAGGAGGAGGAGGAGGAAAAGGAAGAGGAAGGGGAAAGAGAAAGAGAGAGAAAGAAAGAAAGGAAGGAAGGAAGGAAAGAAAGAGAGGGAGAGAGAGAAAGGCTAGGTGCTAGATGCATAAACATGGAGGCCTGAATTCAATCTCGTAAGAACCCACAAAAAGATAGACGAGAACTGGCTCTACAAAGTTGTCCTCTGACTGCCACATGTACACCGTAGCATGTATGTACCCGCATGTATGTATGTATATATGGTGTACACACACACACACACACACCAAGACAGGCGTAATGGTTCCAGCACACAGTAGGACATACTGCAGAGTTTGAGGTCAGACTGGGCTATGAGTTTATGTGAGACTGACTAAAAAAAAAAAATTAACCATGTCAATTTCTGAGTAATTTTGTCCTATTTACACATGAAAAAACCCACCTCCCCTTTTGGCATTTATGTCTATATGCATATGCATGTGTGTTACACATATATATACATGAAGGCCTGAAGCTCTATCTTAGGTGTCATTCCTTCAGGAGCCATCTGCCTTGATTTTTGTGATAGAGTTTCTCACTAAGACCTCGGGTTCACCAATAAGGTTAGGCTAGCTGGCAAGTGAGCCCCAAGTATCCAAGTATTTCCTCCTTCTTAGTATTGGGATTACAAATGTGTGCCACTATGTCTGACTTCTCTCCTTCAGCCCCTCCCCAAGAGACAGGTTTTCTCTGTGTAGTCCTGGCTATCCTAGACCAAGCTGGCCTCAAACTCAGAGATCCTCCTGCCTTTGCCTCCTGGGTGCTGCGTTTAAAGGCATGAATGACTCGACCACCGCCTGGTTCAATCCTGGCTTTTCATAAGGACCCAAGTCCTTATGCTAGTACAGCAAGTACTTTACAGAGTGACCTGCCTCCACAGGCAAACAAAATCCTTTGAAGAACAATTAATTCTGATTTATAAGTCAATGATAAGATTTACCAACTGAAAGGTTTTGTTTTTTGTTTTTCTTTAAATATCAAAAATGTGAGAAGCAGAGGCAGGCAGATCTCTTGTAAGTTCCAGGCCAGCCAGGGCTACACAAGTGAGACCTTGTTGAGAACCTGTGGTGGCAAGATGGCTCAATAGATAGAGCACTTGCCAGACATGTTCAAGTTCTACCCCCAGGACCCACATGGTAGAAGAACACCAACACTTTCAAGTTGTTCTTAGACCTACACACACATACATACACACACACACACACACAAACAGAGTGAAAGAAGATAAGCACTTTTCCCCACTGAACTATTCCCTGGCTTATTAGCATCTGAAGGATTTTCTAAAGACATCTTTTAGAGGAATAACAGATATGATGGTCCATTCCTATAATTCTAGTACCTGAGAAGCTAACGAAGGGGGATTGCTTACCTTGAGACCATCCTGGGTTCCTGAGAGCCTGCATCGACAGACACATCTTTTTTTGGCAGTCAGGTCTCACAATGTTTATGTGGCCCAGAATGGCCTGGAATTCACCATGTAACCCAGGCTAGCCTTGAACTTTTAATCCTCTTACTTCAGGCTGTGATTACAAGTGTATATCAACATCCAAGGATCATTCTTACTTTTGACATGGTTGTGTGATTATGGGGGAAAAAAAGCAGCTTTGGCACTAAAGAAATAGAAAAAATAGCCAGGCAGTGGTGGCGCATGTCTTTAATCCCAGCACTTGGGAGGCAGAGGCAGGTGGATTTCTGAG
>NW_022196894.1:14242718-14280263 GCF_008632895.1 Mastomys coucha | reverse complement strand
ACAGCCAAGGCTACACAGAGAAACCCTGTCTCAAAATAAATAAATAAATAAATAAATAAATAAATAAAATTTATAAAAATGAGCTGCTACAAATGAGAACTGATATATGATACAGAAGTCTATGATGGGGGAGCACCTGTACTGCTATTTGACTAAACTCAAACAACAGCAAAATCTACTTCAAAAACAAGAATTAGAGCCTGGTCAGTCCTCGTGAAAACTAAAGGGATCGTTCCATGGGCCCTGGACATTCACACACCAACACAGCAGAGGTCCTTAAGAACATGGGGACTAGCTGTTGAGTACTAATCTTAGGGAAAAGCTGCACATAACTGGAACGGGACAGAGATGAGAGAAAGCAGCCTTATTATACTAAGTATGGACCTCCAGGGTGAGTCAGGTGCTCCTTGATGAACACGTGGGAAGGACTAATACATATCTCTGAGACTGAAAACTGTAACTAGTGCTACTGTGAGGAATGGTTTTCTGTCATCAAAGATAGTTTGCTGCCAGGGGCCAATATTCAGTAAGTTTCCCCCATCTTACAAAGTTTGTATGCATACCTTTTAATCTCAACCCTCCCCCATGTGGTAACCCCCTCCTCCCAGAACTTGGCAGACTCTTCCCCCCTTCCTTTGGGTGGTTCTTTTATAATCACCATCTGCATTAAAATAAAAACCAAGAGAACTTCCTGTCCCAGCTGCTTGCTAGCCAGGTCTGGGTTCTGGCCCATCCTTTATACAAAGGGTTGCCTGGCTGAGCTGCTTCTGCCTAGTCGGTGTGTTCCTTTGCAACAGTGAGATTATGCTAACACACTAAACCTCATTATCCCTGGTATACTGCTTCATCTAAGCAAGCAAAAGTAGTTAAGAAGAAATTGTTACTGTAAGCTACACAAGGCAGCACACTGCTGTGAAGCAGGAGGATCCTCAGAAGTACAAGGCAAATCTGAAAGAGAGGGAGGGAGGGACAACCGCAAACATGTACATAGTGAATTTGGAGTATCCTGGCTATATAGCACCACCCCATCTAAAACAATCAGAACACTGTTACTCTGAATTTAATTCTAACCAATGAAAGAAAACTAACTGACCAAAATAGAAGTCTGAGAATTTGAGCCAGTCAGTGAAGGGAACTTGCACAATAGGCTTTGAGAAATCTAATTCAAAGGACTCAAAGATGAGATATAATCCAAATAGTTGGGGGTTCAAAATAAACCAAAGAGAGGGGCTGGAGAAATAGCATTTGCTACTCTTCCAGTCAATTGAGTTCAGTTTACATCAACATTGGGCAGCTCTCAACTGCTTGCACCTCCCCCTCTAAGGGAACTAACACTTCTGGTTGCTGGGGACATCTGCACATATATGGTTCACATACACATATTTGAGCACATACAAATACACATAAAACAAAGAATTGAATCTTTAAGGGGGTGGCAGCACAGGGAATCCAAGAAGAAATTCCAATATAATCATGTATGACCTCCAGTGGGAGTAAAAAGCAATTTTTACTTTATCTTAAGAATGCTAGTGAGCTCAAAGATCACTGAGTATCATAAAAAGACCATGACAAACCTGGAATGGTGGTGGATGTGTGTAATCCCATCACTTGGTAGGTAGCGGCAGAAGGATCAAGAACTTCAGGTCTACACAAGAGTTATACAATGAATTCAAGGCCAACTGGGCTACATAAGATCCTTTCTCAAAAACAAATAAATAATAAAAAATATATGTGAGCTGGAGACATAAATCAGTGGTTAAGAGCATTGCCTACTGTTCCCAAGGACTCAGGTTCAAGTCTCAGCGCTCACATGTCAGTTTATAACCATCTCTAACTCCAGTTCCAGATCTGACACCTTCTGGCCTCTTCCAGTAAAAGGCTCAGATGTGGTGCACAGACATACATGCAGCAAAACAAAAATACACATAAACAAAAATAAAAAATTTAAAACTGAGACACCAAAGATAAGCACTGGGTAAATATACTTGCAAGCAGAGTTGGGGTCAAAGACTGTTCTGTCACAAAGTACACAAGAAGATAGTGGAGCCAGGCGGTGGTGGCACACGCCTTTAATCTCAGCACTTGGGAGGCAGAGGGAGGCAGATTTCTGAGTTTGAGGCCAGCCTGGTTTACAGAGTTCCAGGACAGCCAGGGCTACACAGAGAAACCCTGTCTCGAAAAAACAAAAACAAAAACAAAAACAAAAAGAGAGAGAGAGAGAGAGAGAGAGAGAGAGAGAGAGAGAGAGAGAGAGAGAGTGGCATACTTAAGCAAGGTCAAGTCTCCTGGTTTGTGTCAAAGAGGGAAGATGGTAAATTCTATAGATGAGCTTGAAATCATCCTGGACAAAATGCCAGACGAGATCAGCAAACAAAAGATATCAGAGGAGAAGCTGCACAGAAGACTTTAGTATAAATGTCTGACTGTTTCCTTTAAAAATCGTTCTGTGAGGGGATGGTACAAGATGTTGCTTAGCACACACAAAGAGCTGGGTTTGATTCCTAGTACCATATAAACCAGGGGTGAAGGCTATTCTTATGTCAACTTGACAGAAGCTGAGTCATCTGAGAGGAGGGAACCTCAATTAAGAAAATGCCTCCCTAATATAGGGCTGTAGTCAAACCTGTAGGGCTGGCTGGCGCTCTCTCTCTCTCTCTCTCTCTCTCTCTCTCTCTCTCTCTCTCTCTCTCTCCCTAAGATTTATTTATTTATTTTATGTATATGAGTACACTGTAGCTGTACAGATGGTTGTGAACCATCATGTGGTTGCTAGGATTTGAACTCAGGACCTTCAGAAGAGCAGTCAGTGCTCTTAACCTCTGAGCCATCTCTCCAGCCCGGGCATTTTCTAATTAGTGATTGATGGGGGAGGGCTCAGCCCATTGTGGGTGGTGACAGCTATAGGCAAGTAGTCCTGGGATCTACAAGAAAGCAGGCTGATTTCTGAGTTCGAGGCTAGCCTGGTCTACAGAGTGAGTTCCAGGACAGCCAGGGCTATACAGAGAAACCCTGTCTGGAAAAACAAACAAACACCAACAAAAAAAAGGGAGTAAACTAGTAAGCAGTGTTCTTCTATAGGTTCATAGCATCATCAGTTCCTGCCTCCAGGTTTCTGCACTGTTTGAGTGCCTGTCCTGACTGCTTTTAATGACTAACAGTGATGTGCAAGTATAAGTGAAATACCTACCCACCCAAGTTGCTTTTGATCATGGTGTTTCATCTCACCAACAGAAACCTCAACACTCCATGCAATAATCCCAGCATTTAAGAGGTGGGATTGAGGTCATCCTTAAGCAAGTTCAAGGTCATAGAGGTCCTGCATTAACAAAACACAATAAACCTATCTTCTATCAAAACAGAAGAGTAATTAAAGCGCTGGATGACCTAATCAGAGTTACCAAAGAATCAGAAAAAAACTTTACCAAGACAAAGCCAAAAATTCAGTAGGTACAACAGTAGGGCCATATACATAAGTAGGTCTAGTCACCAGGGATGTGTGTGGTGGTATGTGCCTATAATCCTAATTCTAGGGAGATTAGGAGAGAGGATGAATTTGGTCCAGAATTTTTTTTTTCTTATTTCATGTGCACTCACTCACCAGCGCTTGCATGTATGTCTGTGTGAAGGTGTAAGATTCCCTGGAACTGGAGTTACAGATGGTTGTGAGCTGCCATGTGGTTACTGGGAATTGAACCCCAGGTTCTCTGGAAGAGCAGCCAGTGCTCTTAACTGTTGAGCCGTCATCTCTCTAGCTCAAGCCCAGGATTAAGACGAGACTAAGCAACACAAGAAGGACCTACGGCCAAACGGCCAAACAAAACTAAGCAAAAACAAAACACAAGGCTACACAGGCACAGAAAGGGTATAGATGTATTGAATGGTTTTTGATAGATCACCAGAATGCAAGAACTTGTTAACTAACAGAACTAGCAGCCCAGTACTAAATCACCCTAAAACTCTTTCGTAAGTTCTACAAGGAGAGAAGTCTTTTGTTCACTACAGTGTCCCACGTTCTTGTCTGTTAGTTAATTCTGTTGAAGGGGTCAGTGGAGTTAGACATTATAGAAGGTCAAATTATCTGTGAGATGTTAGACTAAGCTCTAAGGAATCATTACAACTTAATTTCTCCTCAATTCTGTCAAGTCTATTCTGAGCCACTTTATATTACTTGAAACTTGCGACATGGAATACTCTCCACGCACAGACTGTATTCTCCTGACTAATTCCTGTAGAACACCAGGAATAACCAACTGGTGTGTGTGTAGATCAAAAGACAATCCTGGGTGCTATTCTTCAGGCATTTTCCACCTGTGATTTGAGCGACTCTCTCAGGGGCTAGACTAGCTGCCAGTGACCTTGCAGGGATCCATGTCTCTGCCTCTCAACTCACCATCACTGGGACTATAGGCACAGATGCCTCTCCAGCTCCCTTAAGATCAGACTCAGGCCCTCAACACTGCAAAGCACACATATCTCCCCAACCTCTATCATACAGGATCTGTGACTGAACCTCAATTTAGATATTCATGGAACCCAGGATCATCCTGGGCTGCTGCTGACCCTGTCTCCCTCCAAGTGCTGGGGCTGCAGATGTACACCACTGTACACCATGTACACACCTGGATCTTCCCTTTCTTTTTAGTAATAAACAAATGGGATACTCTCCATGCACAGACTGTATTCTCCTGACTAATTCCTGTAGAACACCCATTCTAGAATGGGTGAGAGTATCTTTAGAAGGAAATAAGCATTTTCTGTGAAATTTAAAATTAACAAGGAGGCACAATCCCTAAAACCAGTTCTGAGAAACTGGGTATTTCATGTTTCAAATTAGTCTTGCTGGCTCTTTTATAATCTGTACAAGCTGCCCCCTTTTGCCTTTTACCACATGGGCCCTTTATCCAACCTGCTCTCTATGTTCACCTCGGGTGGCTGCTCAGTATTATGTCAAGGCCCTCCATGCTTACTCTTTCCCCTGTCTCTTCTGCTTTACCAGTTTGCTCAGTTCATCCTTCAAAACTCAGTCCAAGGGTTGCCTTCTCCAGGGAACCTTTATCTACCTCCACACTCTTCTCTATTGTCCCTCTGTTCACACTGTGAGCTCCTTGATATATACAACATCACCAGCTGGTTACATGAATGGATAACTAATGGGCAAATGTCAAATTTTTTGAGCCAGGTTGCTTAGAAAACTTAAGTAATTTGCCCAAAAACTATACTAATAAAAGTCAACCTTTAAGCACACCTTTGATCCCAGCACTAGGAAGGCAGAGGCAGGTGGATCTCTGTGAGTGTGAAGCTAGCCTGTCTAGAGACTGAGTTCCACAACAGCCAGAGCTACACATAGAAACCATCTCTCAAAAAACCAAAAGCCAAAAACCAGCCAAACAAAAAAAGTGCCAGAATTTAAAACAGGCCCATACTTCTTCCCTATCTCACTTCTCAGATAAGGAACTTTGACTACAAATATTCTGTAACAGCAGCACATTTCTTTAGCTCCAGCTATTATCTTCTAATTAAAGATCTTTTTGGTTGCAATTGCTTGTTACTCCAGGTCCAGGGAATCTGACACCCTCTTCTGGCCTCTGGGAGGTACTACAACTCATGTACACAAACCCACTTACAAGCTCTTATGGAAAGGGCAAGCAGGCTAGATTGCTTTCATCACTCTGGGAACTTTCCTGAGCATATGATGGGCTTTCACAGCAGCCCCCTGTAGTTCCACTGAGGCCAGAGGAGGGTTCTACTGCTGTCTGTCCATCCATCCATCCATCCATCCATCCATCCATCCATCCATCCATCCTGAACAATGAAACCACTCAATGACATCCCAACCTTCCCTCCCACCACTATCACCCCTTCACTTTCTGGGACAAGACCTCACTGAGTCGCCTAGGTTGGCCTAAACCTATCTTCCTGCTTCAGCCTCTCAAGTCACTAGGATTACAGTTCCACACCAACAGACCTGGCTAGAGCTACTGTCTTCAAGGAGTGAGGATACACATCTTCACTTCTTACATGGGTCACAAAACAACTCACTTAAGAAGAAGCCAGAAGAAAACAGTTAACCCTTTTTAAATTGTCTCTATTTGCAGGGAATCTTTCAAAAGTCAACTTATGTATTTAAACTTTGTAGTGCTGGAAATCAAACTAAGAGCTGAACTACATTCCCACCTCAAAGACTATTTTTCAGGGAAGAACAAAGCAAGTATCTTTGAAATATTCAGAGAATTCTGCTCAGCAACACCACTGTTCTTCTCCCTGATACTAGCTAATGGAATAAGGAAGTTCCAATTACTGGCACATGTTGCCCTACTTTTCCAACTGTTCCTCAACTTAATTTTAATACTTTCCCCAATAACCTAGTTGCAACAGTCCCAAGATAATTGCTTTTAACAAGATCAGACAGGCAGAGGAACACTTATTTCTTATGTTACAGCTTGATAGGAAATATCCTCAGTGGAGCAGCAAAGGTCTTCGAGGTTCCACCAACATATTCTTGCAGTGAAGCATCACATAAAGCAACTGATGACGAAGGTTTGGTGACACTTGGGTCAGCAGCATGAGACATGGGGGTTGAGAGCCTAGGGAGATGTGTAATGTCCAAGTAAAGTATGTATGTCATCTTAAAAACTACATCATTGGGGCTGGTGAGATGGCTCAGCGGGTAAGAGCACCGACTGCTCTTCAGAAGGTCATGAGTTCAAATCCCAGCAACCACATGGTGGCTCACAACCACCCGTAATGAGTTCTGATGCCCTCTTCTGGTGCATCTGAAGATAGCTATAGTATACTTACATATAATAAATAAATCTTAAAAAAAAAAAAACTACATCATTGATCTGGCTCTCTTACTCACAAAACTCTAGGCCATCCCTCTACTACACCTCCAATCCTATTCTGTACATGCCAAAGAATGCACCCATATAACAGACACTGATCTCTAAAATAGTATCTTAGAAACAAAGATTGAGCCAGGTATATGGTTAGGGCTGCAGAGATGGCTCAGAGGTTAAGAGCGTTGAATGCTCTTCCACATATGCTGAGTTCAATTCCCAGCGATGACATGGTGGTTCACAGACATCTATAATGGGACCTGATGCTTTCTTCTGGTGTCTGAAGACAGCAACAGTGTACTCATATACATTAAAGTCAGTCATATACTGAGGCAGGAGGATAGTCAGCAGGAGCTTGAGGCCAGCCTGGGATGCATAGTGGAATCCTGTCTAGGAAAGAAAAACAAACAAACAAACAAACAACCCAGAATCAGAGTTCAACAAACAAGGGCCTGCGAGCTCTTATCCTAGTATCAACAGCCAATGGCTTAATGTATTCTGAGTCCTAGTTTAAGATGACAACTATCTTGAAAGACTGAAACAGGGTCTCCTATCGTCTAGTCTGCCCTCCAACTCCTAGTCCTGTCTCTACCTCTCCAGTGCTGGGATTGCAAGTATGTGCTTATCACACTCAGAACCAAGCTGGAAGGTATTAACAGCCAAAACATCCATGTTATCTAAAAGTGGTGAGGTGTGCAAGAGGGGTGTATGGAGGATGGAGGGATGGCTCAGCAGTTAAGAGCACTGGCTGCTCTTCCAGAGGACCCAGGATTTTTTCCTGGCACCTACATGGTGGCTCACAACTGCCTGTTAACTTTAGTTCCAGGGGATCTAAGACCTTTTTCTAGCCTCAGAGGGCACAGCATCTACAAGGTGAACAGACATATGTAAAGGAAACATAGTCAAAATACCTGTACACATAAAATGCTAAAACAATAAAAGAAAATAGAGCCAAGTGTGGTAGCACATGCCTTCCATCTCAGCCCTCGGACAGCACAGGCAGGTAGGTATCTGTGAGTTCAGCCTTGTCTATACGGCAAGTCCAGGACAACCAGAACTACTAAGAGAGAGATCCTGTCTCTAAATAAATAAGAAGTGTGTGTGTGCCTGTGTGTGAGATGGGAAGGGGGGCAAGAATAAGAGCACAATTGTTTCCCTATGGTGGAAACCTAATCTGCCAATTAGACTTGGAACTCCCTCCCCTCCTGCCTCAGCCTCTTGAGTGCTGGGATTACAGGCATGCATAACCTTGCCTAGTCCTTACTCTGTCTCCTTCCTGCTCTAAACACAACTGCATCCCTTCTCAGCTGTGGTCCCTGCTGTAAGAAAAGATATATGGACACCGACCCTGAAACAAATTTTCAAGTGTAACTCATTTAGATATTATTTCTGGTCCAAAAGTAATTGGATAATTAGAAAGTTACATATAAATTACAGCCAATTAAAAATATTTATTTTACTTATAGTGTGTGTAGGGGTGTGTACATGAGCGCAGGTGCCTACAGAGGCCAGAGAAACTAGATCCCACTGAAGCTGGATTACAAACTTTTATAAGCTGCCCAACACGGATACTGAGAACTTAATTCCAGTTTTCTTATAAAACTAGTATGTGCTTCTAAGTGCTGAGCCATCTCTCCGAACACCATAGCTAATTTTTGTCTGTGTACAGGCTATATGTATTATCTATACGCAAATGTAGAAGGAAAAAGAATGCCAGCACCCAGGAAGCAGAGGCAGACAGGCAGATCTCTGTGAGTCCAAGGCCAGCCTGATTTACAGAGCCAGTTCCAAGGCAGCCAGGGCTACACTTAGAACCTGACTCTGGGCTAGTGAGATGGCTCAGCAGGTAAGAACACTACTGCTCTTCCAAAAGTCCTGAGTTCAAACTAGTGAGATGGCTCAGCAGGTAAGAACACTACTGCTCTTCCAAAAGTCCTGAGTTCAAATCCCAGCAACCACATGGTGGCTCACAACCACCCATAATGAGATCTAACATCCTCTTCTGGTGTGTCAGAAGACAGCTACAGGGCTGGCGAGATGGCTCAGCGGGTAAGAGCACTGACTGCTCTTCCGAAGGTCCTGAGTTTGGATCCCAGCAACCACATGGTGGCTCACAACCATGCGTGATGAGATCTAACGCCCTCTTCTGGTGTGTCTGAAGACAGCTACAGTGCATTACGCCGGAGCAAGAGGGGCCGGAGCAAGCAGAGGTCCTGAGTTCAATTTCCAGCAGCCACATGATGGCTCACGGCCATCTGCAGAGCTACAGTGTACTCATACACATAAAATAAATAAATAAATCTTAAAAAAAAAAAGTTAGAAGACAGCTACAGTGTACTTATTTATAATAATAAATAAATAAATCCTTGGGCTGGAGCCAGCAGGGACTGAACGAGCAGGGTTGACTGGAGTGAGCAGAGGTTCTAAATTCAATTTCCAATAACCAGATGAAGGCTCACAACCATCTGTATAGCTACAGTGTGTACTCATATACATTAAACAAAGAACCTGCCTAAAAGACAAACAAAGGAACTGAAGGTCAGCCTCAACTACAGGCACTGTGGGCCATTTTGTTTTCAAAGCAGTCAGGTCCATTCCATTCCTTCAGTTTCCTGTGGGATACCTGGGCTTTCCCTCAACTTTGTCCTATTCCCACCTCTGAGTGATACAGAAAATAGCCAACTTTATCTTAGTTTCTCTAACACATGCAATGTGATAACACTAAGCAAGCATATCCAACTGTCATCATAGTGATACTTACATAACATGCTGTGATTTGCAAAGCATCTTCACAAATAGCATGTAATTTGGTTTCATAACAATATATTGAAGATGGTCTAACTGAGCTATTTGCATTTTACAGAGGATAGAGCTGAAAGAGTGAAGGTCTACGACATATAATTCCACATTTTCAAATACTCAGAAATCACCTGACTGTTGTACTTTATATCTTATAAATACACACACACACACACACACACACACACACACACACACACCCTACTTTATTTCTCAGATCTGCCTGTTATTCATTCTTTTTCTCCTAGGCCAAATGGGATCTGTGCTCAGAGGCAGGAAAACTGTCCAATATTTGAGAATAGCTTGGTCTGGGCTGGAGAGATGGCTCAGTGGTTAAGAGCTCTGACTGCTCTTCCAGAGGTCCTGAGTTCAATTCCCAGCAACCACATGGTGGCTCACAACCATCTGTAATGGGATCTGATGCCCACTTCTGGTGTGTGTCGGAAGACAGCTATGGTGTGTTCATATAAGCAAAAATAAATATATCTTAAAAAAAAAGAGAGAATAGCTTGGTCTACATGATTCCAAATTAGCCAGAGCTAGGACAATAGCTCAGCTGGTAAGTGCTTACTTGACTTGCAAACATGAAGATTTCCAGAACCTACATAAAAAAGTTGGGGTATGATAATGCTCTTAACTCCAGCACAGGAAAGGCAGAAACAGACAGGTCCCGGGCTCACTGGCCAGCCAGTCCAGTCTAATTGGTGGGTTCCAATCAGTTAGAGACTTTTCTCAAAAACAAACCAAAACACCTCCCAAAAATCAAGACAACTGACCAAGCAACAGCACGTAAGCTGCCTTCACACCCGTGCACACACATACATGAATGCTCTCACATTTATGTGAAAGGACAAAAGTTCCCTAAGCCTGTCGATTTCCTGTAAGAATGGTGGCTTGCTTGGTAATCCAGCACTTGGAAAGGAAAGATGGAAGATCTAGAATGCTGGCTAGCTTCAGCTACATAGTATGGTGGAGGCCAACCTCAGCTACATATAAGACTCTGTCTTAAAACAAAACCTCAAGCTTTTAGCTGGGCAGTAGTCATGCACACCTTTAATCCCAGCACTTGGGAAGCAGACAGGTCGATTTCTGAGTTTGAAGCCAACCTGGGCTACAGAGTGAGTTCCAGGACAGGTAGCGCTATACAGAGAAACCCTGTCTCGAAAAAACAAAAAACAAAACCCAAAAACATTGATCTTTACGACTATTTGTCTTATTTCAGCAGGCTACAGAAACAATGCAAATGCTGGCACACGATTTTCTAGCACTCAGGAGGCAGAGGCAGAAGGAGCTCTGAATTCAAGGCCAGCCTGGTCTACAGAGAAAGTTCCAGGACAGCTGGGACTATAGAAGAAAACCCTGTTTCAAACAAACAAACAAAACAACAAAAACAAAAACAAAAAAAGACTGACTTAGTAATAAAAATGTTCAAGTTCTTTCTACTTTATGCTATCATGATTTACAAAATCTGTAACAGGCAAGGGTTAATAAACTCATTTCTCTGACTAGACACTTTGTGTATTACTCCTCAATTACAATGTAATGATATGGATCTATACAAGTAGTCTGTATCTCTGAATGCTAATTTTACTCTTGGGTAATGGGTCTAATTATCACTTTCCCTGCTGGGAGCATAGGAGAGAGGGAGCAGGCTGAGAACCTGGACTGAAGTGGTAACTTGGAAGGGACAAGGCATATCAAGTACATCCAGTGAAAACCCCAGTCTAGTTCCCAAGAACATAGGCACCTTTACAAGGAATGACTAACTTAAAAGAAAACCCACGTTCAAAAGCTAGTCTTGATAAATTTTTACCTCCAATGCCAAGGCAGTCTTGTCATAAGCACAAGGTACTCTCTTCTGGATTGCTTTTGCAAAGACAGGTCCATTCTGTGTGGATGGCAAAGGGTTGATCGCTGCCCCAGGAGTACTGGCAACTGTAGGTAGAGGAGTTGTGGTCTGAGGTTGAGCATATGCGTGAGCAGGTTCTGGGATGCCATAACTGTTAGAATTCCTATTTCCATGCTTTCCATGTGGCGAGGACCTCACAAGCTTTTCAACATAAGGGACAGGAATCATCCCAACCCGGCCGTCCTTGTTGCGGGCACTCCACCACTGCTCTTCAGGTTTTTCTATTATCACTAGAAGCTCACCCTTTTTAAAGGGTAGGTCTTCAGCATCATTCCCAGGAAAATCATACAGAGTCCGTACATATTCCAGATTTTCTTCTGCTGTAGGTAAGTTGGATGCTGAGGCAGAACCCATTGGTGGGCTTGGGTACCTTAAGAGAGAAACACAATTATTCTGAAGAGAAATCTTATTCTATGTTGGTATGTGTCAAAAACATGTAGAGCTCCTTCCCCATAGGGAACTGTTCCTTCACTGTACTCTCAGTAAGTAAGGATGTTCTATCATTGTACGTTATGTAGTGTACAACAATATCCTAAATATACTTTGTGTCATGTGTGTACACAGACACATGCACCATCACTTACAATCTGTTGCTGAGAATGTTTTGTTTTCAGATAATCTGAACCTATTTTTTAATTCTAAGTTCTATTGCTGTCTTCTTTTGTTATAACTGTCACAGAAACATTTCCTCACATTCCTTATTAATGGCTCAAGTCCTGCATAGGTCGCTAAGTTACAAAGGATGCAAAATATGAAAACCAGGCTAGTTAGCTGGCTCAGTGGTACAATGTCTACTGTGCAAACATTATGACCTAAGTTTGATTTCTAAAATCAATGTAAATGGTGAAGGAAACCAACTCCAAAAAGTTATCATTTTGACTTACACACATCTTGACTATCCTCCTCCTCTGGCTGATAAACAATAATAAAGACCAGAAAAAGAAGCCAAGTGTAGGGCTGGAGAGATAGCTCAGCAGTTGAGAGCACTGACTGCTCTTCCGAAGGTCCTGAGTTCAAATCCCAGCAACCACCCGTAATGAAATCTGACATCTTCTGCTGGTGCATCTGAAGTCAGCTACAGTGTACTTCTGTATAATAATAAATAAGTCTTAAAAAAAAAAAAGCCAAGTGTATAGTGATTGGGGAGGGGAGTAGCACTAAATATGGTGGCACATACTTTTGTTTGTTTACTGAGACAGGACTTTTCTCTGTAGCACTGGCTGCCCTGGAACTTGCTCTGTAAACCAGGTTGCCTATGAACTCAGATCTGCCTGCCTGCCTCTGCCTCCCCAGGGCTGGGATTAAAGGTGTGTGCCACCTAGGCAGGAGGTAGTGGAGCCCTAGAAAGGCAAGAGTCAGGCACCTCTCTAAATTAAGGCCAATACTCTTTACATAGCAAGTTCCAGGCCAGCCAGCCAGCCAGCCAGTCAGCCAGCCAGCACTGCACATAAGGCCCCGTCTCAGAAAGAAAAAGGGAGGGAGGAAGAAGAGAGCTTGCCTAGTATGTATAAGGCCCTGGATTTGAGTCCCAGTACAAAGAAAGATGTTGTTTACTAGTAAATGAAACCAAAACCAAAAGCAGATAATTTCCATTTTAATGCAAGTTTTGAAAATTTAAGTTGAACTAGTCTCCAAACAGTCTCCCAATGTTCTTTTGTTTCACTGTTCTAAGGAAGTTTTACTGTAAGAACAAAACAAAGAACAATAAAAGAGAGAAAACTGGGACAGAGAGATGGCCATTAAAGGGCCGGTGACACAAGCATCAATACGGGAGTTGGAACCTCTAATGCCTAAGTCAGGCATGGCCTGAAGAATCTGCCTGAAAGAAGGTCAGCACAGGGGAGGGAGGCAAAGGCAGGGAGACCCCAGGGATCTGCTGGCCAGACAATCTAGCAGAATCAGTCAGCTACAGGCTTGCTGAGACCCAGTCTCAAAAGTGAAGTTGGAGGAGCCAGGGAAGTTACTCAGTGGGGAAAGGTGTTGGCTGTGCAAGCCTACCAATCTGAGTTCGATCCCTGTGACCCTCATGAGAAGCTGGATGTGGTGAGAGTCCAGACAAGAGTCACCTAGTAGCTTGAGGGCTAGCTAGCCTGGAGTACTCTCTGGAACCTCAGAAACCAGAACAATCCTACTGAATCAAGGTGGAAAGTAAGAACCCAATCCTGAAACCTATCCTTTGACTTCCACATGTGCACTGTGGCAGAGAGCTCCCTTAGCCCCTGAAAAGTAGATAAGTTAAAACAAAAGGTGGAGGGTTGTTTTTTTTTTAATGTTATTTTATTTGTATGGGCGTTTTGTCTGTATGTATGTCTGTGCACCATGTGTGTGCTGTGCCAGCAAAGGCCGGAAGATATCAGAACTCTCAGGACTGGAGTGACACACAGACTGCTGCTGTATGTGCGCACTGGGAATCAAACAGGATCCTCTAGGAAGAACAGCCGGAGCTTAACTGCAGAGCCACTGTAGTAATCTGATTAAGAATGGTCTCCATAGGTACATATATTTGAATACTTGGCACCTAGTTTCAACGCTTGGTCCCTAGGTGATGGCACTGTTTTGGAACTGTCAGGAGAAGCTCCACAGAAAAAAAGAGTCGCTACAATCACATCTTGAAGGTTGGTGGCCTGGCCCTACTACCTGTCTACTCTCTGCTCTCTGACTGGTGAGGCTATGTGATGGACTATCTTAAAGATGCTGTTACCATGCCTTCTCAGCCATGATGATTGGATTTCTTCTCTTCTTAAGTTGCCTCTTATTAAGTATCTAGTCACAGAAATTGAAAAGGCAAAGAATTCAGATGTGATTTAAAAAAAAAAAGAGGCTATTGAATACTAGCCCTTCTAAGATTTTGTTTAAGATAGGCTTAGTAGACCACAGTAGACTCATATGCTCTGTAACCAACCCCCACCAAAGAAACAAACTCTGCTGAAGGGTTTCCAGAAGAAAGCAAACTTCTGTGAAGTACCAGAATTGTACAGACTGTTCAGATTGTACAGACTTTAGGATCTGCAAGCTACAAATGGTTTTTACTTTTTTTTTTTTTCTTTTCTTTTCTTTCTTTTTTTTTTGGTTTTTCGAGACAGGGTTTCTCTGTAGCCCTGGCTGTCCTGGAACTCACTCTGTAGACCAGGCTGGCCTCGAACTCAGAAATCCGCCTGCCTCTGGTTTTTACTTTTTAATGGTAGGCATAGTGCCACACATTATTTTTAAAATTACTATTTTTCATTTTATTTGTATGTGGCATACTGTGTGGATATATTCAACCATGTGTGCACATGAACAGGATAGAGTTAGTAAGAATTAGGTATCTCCCTCTTCAGACAGGGTCTCTGAGTGAACTAGCAGCTCACCATTTTTTTGGCTAAGCTAGCAGGACAGCAACTTTCAAGGATCCACTTGTCCTCTGCCCCCAAAATGCTGGGATTACAAGTACATGCAGCCATGTCTAAAAAAATTCTTTTTCCCTCTCTAAGACAAGTTCTTCCTATTTTGTTGTGAAGTCTTTGCTGCCCTAAAACTCGCTATGTGGACCAGGCTGGAACTCTTAAGAGATCTTCCTGCCTCTGCCTCGCAAGTATTGGGATTAACAGCATGTAATTACCGTGCCCAGATTTGTATATGAGTGCTAAAGATTTGAACAAACGTCCTAATGTTTTCAGAGCAAATGCTCTTAACTACTGAACCATCTCTCTAGCCTTTATTTTGCTCCTTTTATTAGAACTCAATAACCGAAGAAAAATTTGAGCTGTTAATTCTAAAGCAGGCAGAGTAGCCCATGCCTATAATTTTAGTACTTGGTACTTTGAGGCAGTTTGGGCTACAGAATATGGCCCTGTCTCAAAAACAAGAACAAGAAAAAGAAAGAAAGGAGGAAGAGAAGAAAAAAATTCCAAGAAAGCTGGCAAATCACTTCTCTGGTGAATGTAATACCATTAATCTGGGAATGTATTAATTACTTTCTGTTGTGTGATAAAACACCATGATCAAAAACAATTTATAGGCAATGGAAAGATGGCTCAGAGGTTAAGCGCACCAACTGCTCTTTCAGAAGACCTGAGTTCAGTTCCCAGCACTTAGACAGCAGCTCACAACCATATGTAAGTCCAGTTCCAAGAGATCCTACCCCCTCTTCTGGCCTCCCAGAGGCATATATAAAATGCACATACATATATGCAGGCAAAACTTTCATATACATAAATCTTAGCCCGGCAATGGTGGCACACGCTTTTAATCCCAGCACTTGGGAGGCAGAGGCATGAGGATTTCTGAGTTCGAGGCCAGCTTGGTCTACAAAGTGAGTTCTAGGACAGCCAGGGCTGCCTCGAAAAGCCTAAATAAATAAATAAATAAATAAATCTTACAGAATAAAAAAGAGCAACTTCAAGTTTACTTGAGCTGTTTCAGAGTGACAGAGTATCAGGTGGCCACAATAGGAAAGTGAGAAGGCCTTCCTCAACTGCACATAGGAAGCAGGACTAAAAACCATCAAAGCCCAACCCTACTGACCTACTTCTTTTATTAAGGCTATACCTCCCTAAAATAACTGCTATTACTTTTCTGTTGTGTAATACTAAACCAGCAGTATCAGACAATCTCCCTAGGTAGCACTACAACGGGGGACTGAGTATAAATGCATGAGCCTATCGGGCACATTTCTCTCTCTCTCTCTCTCTCTCTCTCTCTCTCTCTCTCTCTCTCTCTCTCTCTCTTTTTCTCTCTCTCTCTCTTAAAGATTTATTTATTATTATATGTAAGTACACTGTAGCTGTCCTCAGACACACCAGAAGAGGGCGTCAGATCTCATTACAGATGGTTGTGAGCCACCATGTGGTTGCTGGGATTTCAACTCAGGACCTTCAGAAGAGCAGTCAGTGCTCTCAACCACTGAGCCATCTCTCCAGCCCCACATTTCTCTCTTAAATCACAACAGTAATCACCTTCTTTCCCTGTTCTTGAGACAGGACCTTTATTTTGTAGTCCAGGAAGGCTTCACATTAGTGGGAGAGTCACCTGGCCTAGCCTTTAAAGAACTGGGATTACAAACATGAGTCTATTTCAGCTGCTCCAGGGGGCACCTGGAGTAGTATTTATCTTCCAACTTCAAGCTGAGGACTGAATCCAGAGCCTCACTGCCTCACTAATGCTAGGCAGCAAGTGTTCTACCGCTGAAACGTTATGTCCACTTATTAAAAAAAAAAAAAAGGCCAGACAGTGGTGGTGCATAGCTTTAATCCCAGCACTTGGGAGGCAGAGGCAGGCAGATTTCTGAGTTCGAGGCCAGCCTGGTCTACAGAATGAGTTCCAGGACAGCCAGGGCTACAGAGAGAAACCCTGTCTGGAAAAAAACAAAAACAAATTATATATTAATTTAAAAATTACTTTATGTGTTATGAGTATTTTCTCTGCGTGTATGCTGGTGCAACATGTGCATGCAGTGCCTGTGGCAGCCAGAAAAGGGTATTAGAGTTCTAGAACTGGAATTACAGATAATCATGAGCCACCATGTGAGTACTGGAAATCTCTAAAGAGCAGCAGTCAGTGCTCTTAACTACAAAACCATCCCTTCAGCTCAGAACCATTAGTAACCCCACTGCATGCACATGGTACATGGACATATATGCAGGCAACAAACCACACATGCACATAATATAAAAATAAATGAATTTGTATTAGTTTTAATTATGATCATATTTATGTGGGCATGTGCTGTGAGATTACAAACTGAAATAAATCCTTTCCCCAAGTCATGGTGTTTTATCACAGTAACAGAAACCCTAGGATATAAGGGAACTGGAGTTACAGATGTGTTAACCCTTGATTGTTAGCACCTACAAACCTGGGACCCTTGCAAGAGCAGCAAGTGCTTTTAAGCTGAGTCACCTTGCAGCCCCCAAGAATCTATTATTGTGTATCTGTGAGTGCAGGTGTGAGTGTCACTGTATGTGCAGAGGTCAGAGGACAATTTTAGGGAATGGTACTTTTCACCATGGGATCAGATTCCCATGGTCAGGTTTGGGCAGCAAGCACTTTTACCCACTGGGCCATCTCACCTGAGCAAGAGGAATTTCAGTTTTTGTAGAACTTGCAAAGAGTGAAGTGTTGTTAGTCTGATAGCCTTATCAAGAAAAAAGGTAGGGGCTGAATAATCGATGTAGGAACCTTAAACTAAGATAGGATTGCTCAGATAATCAAGCAGAACAGGAGTATACATAACAAGAGAAGCTATGTAAGGAGGTGGTGTGCTGTTATTGTCAGCCTGAATAAAATACCAATACAGAGAAGTGAGAAAATTTACTAAATCCCACAGAGTGGACGCAGGGCATGTAACTCTGTACATGTGCTTAGATAAGAGAGGACCTGGGTTCAACTTTTGGCCCAGCAGAAAAATTGTTAATTTTTGGAGGGTTGGGGTGGGGGGCTTTGAGACATGGTTTCTTTGTGTAGCCAGAATATACAATTTTTTTAAAGAGTGTTTTGGCTGGGCATAGTGGCACAATGCCATTAATCCCTGTACTTTGGAGGAAGAGGCAGATCAATGCTAGAGAGTTTAAGCCCAGGCAGGGCTACATAGTGAGACCCTGCCTCAAAACAAAACAGTAAGTTTTTTATTGTTCCAGGAGGCCTATGAGGCACCCAAAACAACACAGGCTATTGCCATTATTCACCATTACCTACCACAGCTAGATGGTTAACACCTTATTGCTGAAGATACAATGTGCATTTTCGTTGTAGTGAATAGAAGAAAATCAAGCTGAAACTGATCTGAAAGTTTCTTCCTTGACTGCTCCAGCCTACATGCTACAACACTGACATTGTAGGCAGAATGTTGCTCACTGATGAAATAGTGGTGGTAATAAGCTTTTCTGTGGGAGTTGAGGCTTGCTCCCAGGAGGGAATTAATGTCTGGTTCTGTTAGCATGATCAGACCTCATGGAGGTCATAGGCTCTAAGGAAACCCTACTTCTGTTGACTTGCTAGAAGGATGTGTTGTCAAACTTTCTATCTCAATATTTCATATTTACCATATAAATTAGTGTTGCCTTCAACACTGGCCAAAGAAGCTTTTGTCTGCTGTGGCTAACAATTAATGCAGAGACTCAGAACTGGTCACAGTACAGAGATTCTCTAAGTGACTACTGAGTGCTCAGCCCTAGATGGTACATAAAACCAATTTGTTTTCAAATGATTTGTTAAATCATTTGAAGTGGAAAGACTCACTTTTAATTTGGATCTTTTTATTTTTTATTTTTCAAGACAAGGTTGTTTTTGTAGCCCTAGCTGGCCTATAACTCACAGAGATCCACCTGCCTCTGCCCCAGGAGCTGGGATTAAAGGTGTGCTGCTACACCTGGCTTAATCTGGATCGTTGGAGGTAGGAAGACACACCTTTAATCCAGATTTTCTCAGGTCTGAGCCACACCTCCTGTTGGCAGCCTATATAAAGGGCATGGGATTAGGAAGCTTGCTCTCTTTGCCTGCTTGTTCTTATGCAGTTGGCAAATCCACTCCTTCACTGGCATTAGAGCCTAATACTTTGGGATTCTGGCAAATACTGAAGACCATCTAAGACATCCAATCTCATGAACTGAACAACTAACTACTGGATTCCAAACCTTCCATTCACAGGCAGTCATCATTGTTGGTCTAGCTGGTCCACAGCCTGTAAGCCATTCTAATAAATCCCCTTTCCCCTCTCCCTCTCCTTCTCTCAATTCTGTTCCTTTAAAGAATCCTGACTAATGCAGATTTTGATACCAGAAGTGGTTCTAGAGCAACAGAAGTATAAGGGTGAATTTTTTTAAGTACCTGGAATAGGCTTTCCAATTTGCCAACACCTAGAGTTACTGAAGCCTCTCCTAGACGCTCGGAGAGTACAGAAAGCCAGTGGTGTAAATTATATTACAAACTGAAGAAGACAAGTTTATCTTATTATCCTGATTCACCAATTATGAGAGGCAACTCTGTATATAAAACTTTTGACAGTTGTGGAAAAATAAGGAAAATGATGCTGGTTGGTTGCTCCTAGCATCTCTGGATAAACTGGCAAAGAGAAAGAATAAGTTCTGTTAAAATTAAGTAACCAACTTCTAGCATCTCAGAATACAGTGAAGGACAACAATGTACTCAGTGATAAAACTGACCACCTCCAGATATGCATAAACAGGCTAAAACAGTGTTTCTCAACTTGTGGGCCCCAATTCTTTAGGAGGTTGAACGATCAGATATCCTGGATATTAGGTTAATTACATTATGACTCATAACAGTATCAAAACTAGTTATGATGTAGCACCAGAAACAACTTTATAGTTGGGGGTCACCACAACATATAGAACTGTTCTAAAGGTTTTCAGCATTAGGAAGGTTAAGAACCACTAGTCAAAAAGGTTTCTAAGTATGTCCTGGAAGAAAATCTTCTCTCCAGCAGCCACAGAGCTTCAAATTGCTCAGTGGAAAAATCAAACCAAAGTCCTCATTATAAGATTGGTGTAATTATAACTGTATTAAAGTCCTAGCCTTAGAAGGTGTCGGTGGTTAATATAAGTACACTAAGTGGTAAAGAAAGGGAGCCTGTATCTTGGAATGGAGCCATATGGGATATGGGAGGAGGACCCTGTTGAAACTGAGAACTTTGACCTCTGAGATTCTCAAAGACTTACCTCACCTGAGGAAGCAGTCTCTCCACTCCATCCCCTGACTATTGCCTTTTTCACCTTTGACTGAGGAAATTAATCCTGCACTGTCTGCTACATCAACAATGACTTTCTCTGAAGGAGATGCCCCAGGCAAGACAATACTGATGTCCCTCTCAGGGCCCACCTCTAGACCTATAACCAGACTAAAGGCTAAGCAGGGAAGATAGAAAGTAGTCTGTAAGGCGGTATACTTAAAGAGTTTGCTAATTCGTCCAAACAGAAGTCTACTGAATGTGTGGGTAGGGGTTCTAAGGGGTGAAATAATGGGAACATAAAACTGGATCAGGCTGAGCTTATTGAAATGGACCCACTAAAGGAGATCTACATTTAATAGGAAAGCTTGCACAGTTTTAAAAGGGGTTAAAAGTTTGTTTGAATGGCTGGTTGAAGCATTTGTCAAAAGGAGTATGAGATGCCTGATATCCCTTGGCTTAGTGTTGATGAAGGGAATTGAAGGCTCAGGGGGAGTGCAATGCTACAGTGGGTTCACTGTGTAAATCCTGATCCTCCATAATGGAAAGGCCCAGAAGACAAGCCTTCACTAATCCTGTAAGATGCAAAAAAGTGAGAGGGCAGCAGGGCATTAGCACATCTCAAGAGCTTTGTTGTCATTCTTTGTGCCAGACCTTAGGGTAAGAGATGCTGGAGCTTAGTTGGAATAATTAAATGCTGTAAGTTTAATGGGGCCTCAAAGTACCAGTGGCCATGTGGCAGCACTGAACCACTAAAGGCAAGGTGATAACAGTCATTATAATGGTCAGCATAGACAAAGCAAGGTCCATAATGGCCAAACCCATAATGAGCAGCAGACAAAGCCATTTTGATGGCATAACTCTAGTGAACCTTCAGTACTTGCTAATCAATCATGGTGTTTCCAGGCATAAAATAAATAGGAAGTCTACTGCATTTTTGTTTGAGTTGTATAAGCAGAAAAATCCTCAAACAAATTAAAGGAATGTTAGATTGGATGGTGGCAAAAGGGAATCTCAGTTGATGAACCAATTTCTAGACCTGAGCCAGTTTGAGACCCAGGACCTCTTGAATGAAGGGACAGCCAACTTCCCAAAGAAGGACGTGATAAAATAAAAAGAGTTTTACTGTTAGCCTTTCTCCAGGTGTTTCCTACACCAGGGGAAAGAAAACAACCAGACTATGCACTATACACTGGTTCTGAACTGACACTGATTCTGGGGGTCCCTAAGAAACACTGTAGCCTGCCAGTTAAAGTTGGGGCTTATGGAGATCAGGTTTAATGGAGTTTTGGCTGAAGTCTGAATCATAATAGGTTTAGTTGGTCCCTGAATTCATCCTGTTATTATTAACACAGACCCAAAATGTATGTTTGAGATAGATATACGTAGAAATTGAAAGAATTTTCACACTGACATGTGTGGAATGAGAGCTATTATGATTGGGAAAAAGCTAAATAGAAGCCCCTAGAGGTGCCTCTGCCAGGAAAAATAGTGAATCAAAACCATTATGCCTGGAGGAACTGCAGAAATCAATGCCACATCAAGGTCTTGAAAGGTGCAGGAGGTGGTTCCCACCATATCTCTCTTTAACTTTCCTATCTGCCCAGTCCAGCAGACAGATGAATGGTGGTGATTAACAGTTGACTATCAAAAATTCAAACACAGTAGTACCAGATGTGGTATCCTTATGTGATGGTCTATACATACTCAACCCAGGGAGTGGCACTGTTAGAAAGCATGGCCCTGTTGAAGTAGGTGTGTCACTGTGGGTGTGGCCCTCATCCTAGCTGCCAGGAAGCCAGTATTCTCCTAGCAGCCTTCTAATGAAGATGTAGAACTCTCAGCTCCTCCTGCACCATGCCCACCTAGACCATGCTCCCACCTTGATGATAATGGACTGAACCTCTAAACCTGTAAGCCAGCCCCAATTAAATGTTGTTCTTATAAGAGTTGCCTTGGTCATGGTGTCTGTTCACAGCAATAAAACCCTAACTAAGACACGTTACTTGAACAGGTTAACATATCTCTTATGTAGCTACTAATCTAGCAAATGCCCTTGATATTTCTTGGTATTTGTCCATAAAGACCACCAAAAGCAATTTGCTGTCACTTTGCAGTGACAGCAGTATACATTTACAGCTTTACCTTATTAGGATATATTAATTGCAGTTCTGTGCCATAACTTAGAAGGGATCCTGATTGTGTCTTCTAGAGCATTACATTGGTTCACTATACCAAAGACACTATGCTTACTGGACCAAGTGAGCAAGAGGTTTAGACTTGTTAACACATGCATATCAGATGGGAAATAAATCCAACCGAAATTCAAGGGCCTTTTAGCTCAGTGAAATCCTTAGGAGTCCAGTGATGTGGCATGCAGGGATAGATATTCCTTCTAAGATGAAGGATATGCTATTGCACTTGGCTTCTCCCACCACCAAGAAAGAAGCACAATGTTTAGTGGGCCCATTAGGATTCTGGAGACAGCACATTCCTCACTTGGGTGTTTTACTCTGGTCCATGTGCTAAGTGACTCAGAAACCTGCTAACTTTGAATAGGGCCTGGAACAGAAGGTTTTTCAATGGGTCCAGACTGCTGTGCATGCTGCTCTACCACTTGGACTATATGATCCAGGAGACCACATGGCACCTGAGGTGTTAATGGCAGACAGGGATGCTGTTTGAATCTTTGGCAGACCCCAATAGATGAATCACAGAGGAGATCTTTAGGATTTTGGAGCAAGGCTCTACCATTATCTGCAGACAACTACTCTCCTTTGAAATACTGCTCTTGGCCTGCTATTGGGCCTAAGTGGAAACTGACATTTTTATTATTATTATTATTATTTTTTTTTTTTTTTTTTTTTTTTTTTTTTTTTGGTTTTTTGAGACAGGGTTTCTCTTTATAGCTCTTGGTTGTCCTGGAACTCTCTGTAGACCAGGCTGGCCTTGAACTCAGAAATCCACCTGCCTCTGCCTCTCAGGTGTGGGGATTAAAGGCGTGCTCCACCACTGCTGGGCTGGAAACTGACATTTTATAATGGGCTACCAAGTTCCCATGGGACTTATGCTGCCCATCATGATCTGGGTGTTATCTGACCCATCAAGCCATTTAATAGGACGTGCACAGCAGCAATCTATTATCTAGTGAAAGTAGTATATACATGATAGGGTCTAGGCAGGTCCTGAAGATATAAACAAGTTACATCAAGGGGTTATCCAAATGTCTATGCTATGGTTTCTACTCCATTACAATGCTGTCTACTGCCCAGCATGCACCTCATGAGGCCTGTCCTATGACTGGTTGGCTGAGAAGAGAAAAATAAGGCCTAGTTTATTAATGGTTCTACACAATGTTCAAGGACCACCTAGGAAGTGGACATCTGCAGCATTACAACCCCTTTCTGGGACAACTTTGAAAGATAACAGCAAAAGGAAATCTTTGTGCAGAACTCCAGGCAGTACACATAGTCATACATTTTGTTTGGAAGGAGAAATGGCCAGATACGTGATTTTTACTGATTTATGAAATGTATAGTGGAGTGGCTACATAGATAGGGACTTGAAAAGAGTGTGATAAGAAAATTGATGAGAAAGACATGAGAGGAATTCACTAATCAAGTAGACAGAATGACCCATTCTGTGAAAAAGGCTTTTCCCCCAGCCATACCTATTATTACCCAATGTGCCCACAAACAAAGTGGCCATGTTGGCAGAGATGGAAGTTATGCATGGGCTCAACAACATGGACTTCCACTCACCAAGGCTGACCCAGCTACAGCTGCAGCTGAGTGCCAGATATGCCAAAAGCAGAGACCAGCACTAAGTCCCAGATATGGCACCATTCCCTGGGGTAACCAGCCAGTGACCTGGTGACAGGTTGACTACACAGGATCACTTCCTCCGCGGAAAGGACAAACCTTTGTCATTACTGGAGTAGAGACTTAAATTCTGATTATAGATTTTCCTTCCCTGACAAAACCACTATTCAGGAACGTATAGAATGCCTAATACAGTCATGATATTCCACACAGTATTGCTTCTGACCGCAACTTACTTCACAGCCAGAGAATTGCAACAGAGGGCCTATATACATGAAATCCACTGGTCTTACCATGTCCCCCACCATCCTGAAGCTGCTGGCCTGACAGCAAGATGGACTAGCCTTTTGAAGGCAGAGTTATAGTACAAATTAGGTAGCAGCAGCCTAGAGAGCTGGGGCAGGTTCTTTAGAAGGCAGTGTATGATACAGCTTCTCTTATAGCTAAGATCCATGGGTCCAAGAATCAAGGGGTGGAAGAGATGATCCCACTATCACACCTAGTGACCCACTAGGAAATTTTTTGCTTCCTGCTCCTGCAACCTTAAATTCTACTGTCTTAGAAATTTTGGTTCCAGCGGGGGAAGGGTTCCTGCCAGGAGACACAACAAACATTCCACTGACTTGGAAGCTCAGGCTTCCCTCTGGCCACTGTGGGCTTCTGATGACCTTAAGTCAACAGGCTAAGAAAGGAAAACAGTGTTAAGAGGGATGACTGGTCCAGATTACCAAGGGAAAACTGGATTGCTTCTCCACTATGGAGGAAGAAAGATTATGTCTGAAATACAGGAGATCCTTTAGGGTGTCTCTTAGTGCTACTGTGTCCCATGTTTTTTAGTCAATGGGTAACTGTAATAGCCTAATCCAAGCAGGATGACAATATGGGTCACTGCTCCAGAAAAGGCAAGACCTCAGGTGCTCGCTGAGGGTGGAGAAATACAATGTGTAGTAGAGAAGGGTAGATATATCAGCATCAGCTAAGGCCACATGACCAGTTAGGATTATAATCAACATTAGTGTTTCTACCACATTTTGTTAATTATGTGTTTGTACAGATATTCACAGTTTTCCCCTCAATTTTTTTTATCATATAACATAACATCAATTAAGAGAATATCAGTAGTAATACTATATTTAAGTTGAGATACTAAAAGAATATCCCTCAAGGTACACTGCCATCTATTCTAAAATTTATAATGTACAATTTGAAGTTGTAAAAGGGATAGTTATATCAAGTTAGGAATAATTATGATTACTTTCATTTGGAAATTAAGCAAGACAAAAAAGATAGGAATGTGTGTCAAGCAGAGCTAACGAAAAACTCAGAAAATTACATTTGGTACTTGAGAAGACACATGAAGTAGAATTAGATCCTATAAGTAGCAGGAAACCACTGCAATATATATTTCCCTCTTTGAGGTGACTCTAATAATTAACTTAGACTTTCTCCAACACCAGTCACATTGTTGCAAGCATGTTTTAATAAAGGCCTGAAGTCAATGATATAAACCACTTTCACAAACTAGATAAGTAAATTTACTTAAATATACTACCAAACATTAGCCTTCCTAAGTTTCTCCAAGCTCTTACACTGAATATGATTCAAATTGACAGTATCTGCCAGCATCTACTAGGAACTTCATGTTTCACAGAATTTTGTATTCTCATCTCGATAACACATTACTTTTTGCAGTCATTTTTCTGTGTTTTATATTTTTAAAAATTATTTGTGTGTGGATACTCACTTGCCATACTGGGGTCGGCTCTCTCCTTCCACATTTACATGGGTCTGGGGACCAGATGCAGGACACCCAGCTTTTACTGCAAACACCTTCCCTCACTCACCATCAGGCTTAGCCCTTCTCCACATTTTCTAAAATCCACTGGGTTGGACGGTTAACTGTACATTCACTATACCATCCCAGCTTAATCTACCCTAAAGAAGAAACTCTTTGGATTTAAGTAGGTGCCCTTAATTAATTATAGTTTCTCTTCATTTTCAAAGTTCAGAGCAAATTTCACCTCTATGAAGTCACCTCACCCTGAAAAATCTAAATCAACCTTCAATTCTTTTTTAGAAAATAAGCTTAGAAATAAACTGGGCAGTAAAATATCTTTTAAAGTCTCTAGATACTTTTTCAATTCACACTTGTATCATTTGATGATATTCATTAGGGAAATTAAAGCAAATTATAAAATAATGCATTTTACTTAAAAAAGAGAACACTTGGGGATCAATGTCTTTTTCTTTAAGACAGGATATAGCTGCAGCCCAGTATGACTTGGAATGAAGGTCCTCTTAGGGGATTAGGGGTGTGTATCTCATCCAGCTCTACTTAGGTGTCTGTAAAATATACGTTAAACCACTAGACTTAATTACCAAAAAAAAAAAAAAAAACCTAAAACTGAATTAATGTAGAATTAAGGTAAATTTACTGAGGAAGGAACAGTGATGATACAAATTTCTTCAAATATAACCTCACTTTCTTCCCTTGGTAATTCCAGTTTTTAAAGAGTGCTACAGTCTCAGAGTCTGAGATTTCTACACTTTCGGTCCATTTTAAGGATTATTCCAAAGGCTGAAGGCCACTTCGTAACCTGCAGTTAGTTGAAAGATGCAGGATTTACAAAAAACCTTAAATGGTGTACATGAATTTCGAGGAGGAGTCATGGCTATCTTCAGAATCTCAAGAAAGTCTAAATATTTTTAACGTCGTTAATAAGAATTCTGCATTACTATTACAGTCAACTAAAGTGACGAAACTGTGTATATATGTGTGGGGTTGGGAGGGTGGTGCACTTAAACAATGCAAGCACTGCTAAATGTCTAAAATTTCTTTCATCCAAAGACCCAGATCCTGACATTGGCCTTCTAATCCGAATGTCTTCTAATTTAGAATGAGGAAAAGAAGTTCTATCCCCTACCCCCATCCCCAAAATTTAATCTTTGACCGACCCTCCGCATCCGGTCAGGTTCCGAGCCCGAGAAGGGCAGGAGCTCGCGTACCTGGGCGCCGGTTCGATTAACGTGGTAGTGTCCAGGTAGTGGATCTTGTAGAACTCCAGCAAGGCCGGCAAATGGTCAAACTCCTGGTCCCCGATCTTAAAGCGGCGGTTGGGCAGGGAGTTGATGATGTAGTGCGAGACACGCGAGTTCTCGGACACGGACAGTACATAGTCCCCGGGGCAGGTAGATGAGTCCCGGACTAGGAACATGCCATGGCGCTGGCCCTGGAGACGGGTCTGTGCCTCCTGACGAGACACCGGCCCCATGTACCAGGCAGAGCGGTCTGAAGAATCAAACCTGGCGGAGGACATGGTGCTGGGCCCGGGGATGGGCGGCGTCTGCTGCTCTCGCTTGCTCGGAGAGCCTTTACCCGCTGTCGGCTTTGGGGTCGAGGAAGGGCCTCTCGGAACACTTCGAGGAACAATCAGAAGGCTTGGTCAGGACGTTCCTCTAGGCTCCGGGCCCCGCAGCATCCTCTGCCACCGCCACCGCCCTCCTGCACCGGGCCACCTCACGGATAGAGCCGGTCAGGGAACACTGGGCAAAGCCCCGGGGTCGAGGTGGGCGAAGCTGAGCAGTAGCGGAGGCCGCCTCGGGCTTCTCAGCTGTCCGGAGTACAGGAGAGGCTCCAGTGACTTCTGTCCTGGAACCCGCCGGCTCCGCAGTCTCACCGATCCTCGCCGTCACACGAAGCACCGCACTCCAACAAGAGTCGCGCCTCCCGGGCCGTCTTACCCAGCCCGCTCCCAATAGCCACAGCAACAAAATGGCGGACGCGGGAGAAGCGACCGGGCACCTCCCCCTTGGTCCAGCGCATTCTATCTGCGCACGCGCGGAGCTGGACTCTACCCCCACCGCGGAGGCCCTTCCTTTGACGTCACTGGGCGCAGCCAATCAGGAGTGCGTTCGCGAGAGTCCCTGCGTGAGCCACTTGTGCGGGCTCCCGCGTTCCGGGAGGAGGCAGAGGGTCAGGCCCTTCCTGACCGCAAAGCAGCCGCCGAGTGGCTGTTGCTGTCAGGCCTCTCCTGCTTGGCAGGAAAACAGCTGGAACCAGAGGGAACAGCGCTTTGAAAATCTGTTTCTGGGAACAAAGCGTAGAATGGTGGCGGAATGTCTGGCCAGGGAGGCGTGGCCCTCAGATGATTGCAAGCCAGAAGGCCCTGATAAATCAGGTGGCTTAGCAAAGGCATGACCTAGGGTTTGAGGTGACCATCAAACAGGTTACTGAATAACGCCTGCCCTAGGCGATCCTCCTTGGTACATGTGGAATGATGGTGAAGAACAGTTTGACTAATGCTTTGAGGACAGTGTGTTGATGATGACTTGGCCACTGCAGGCTCTGAAGTGTAACAAGTGAAATGCAACACCTGTCTGGCCCGAAGGTTTTGCCTGCTCCAGACCGTTGCTCCCCAACAGTTCATTTCCTGCCATTCCACGTTGCTCAGTTCCAGCCGTGTCTAACCGACATATTTCTCCCTCCAACCCCACTATGGCTTGCCTTATTTATTTATTTATTTATTTATCAAGATAGAAATTCTCTGTGTAGCCCTGGCTGTCCTGGAACTAACTCTATAAACCAGTTTGACTTCAAATTCACATCTACCTGGCTCTGCCTTTCCTGTACTTGAATTAAAGGCATGAGCTACCACCAACAAGCTATGATGAAATTTTAATACAACAGGAATACTATCTTATTCACCTATATTTTGCCTGCCTTAAAACCACATCTAGTCTTGAATGATCAGAAATTTGTTAAATAAGTGACTGTTGTAAAAAATCACCAAAAAACTGATGTTGGATTATTGGTCATAGCATTCCCAAATTAGATGAACAGGAAGGCATGTACCAGGCCAGTGGTGATGGCACATACCAGTAATCCCAACACTGGGAAAATGGAGGCAGGAGGATCATGAGTTCAAGGCCAGCTGAGCTATATGAAACCCAACTAAAATGGGGAGGAAGTTAGGGGAGGGGAAGGTCTTAAAAGTGAGGAAAACAGGAGAAATCCTACTTAGATCTCTACCACTAAAGTCTCATTCTGGCCGTTTGCATTTCCCATGTTTAGCAAATCTTAGATTGTAGGGTAATAATCAGTGATTCCATCCCAGTGGTAAGGAAGCAGAAGGGAAAATGTCAAGGTCTAGTGCCTTTTTGTAACTCAGCATAACTGTATTTTTGCTTTTCCCAGAGATGCTTCATGGGGTCCAGGAAGATGTCTCAGGAAGTAAGCTCTTGCCAGTCAAACTTAAGCACCTGAATTGGATCCTCGGGTCTGAAGATGGAAGAACAATCAACTTAAGGTGTCCTCTGAAATTCTGTGTAGAGTAGTAATACACATGATTGCACTCACACATCATGCCCACCGGCACGCGCACAAACACACAAATAAAAACATGTTTTCATGTTGCTCTAGTCGTAAGTGAAATTTGTATAGCTCAGATTGTTAATTTGACTGAGTTCAACTCATGGTTGAAGTTCAAATCAGTGACTAGGTGGGCTATTCAATCATTCTGTGCCTCACTCTGAGGCCTCCAGCACGTATCTTCTAGGCCAGTGGACTAGCCAGCTGTGGTGGTGCATGTATAATCCCAGCTCTCTTGAGGGAGAGGCAGAATTCAGTCCAAGTTTGAGGCCATCCTCAGGCCAGAAGGGATACATAAAAATTCCCTGCCACAAAAAGAAGAAAAAACAACACAGATTTATGATCTTAGCTCTGTCAGAGGCTAGGCAGGAGGATGGAGAGTTTGAAGCCAGCATAGGCAATATCATGTTTTTGAGATAGGATTTCTCATTGGCCTAGAGCCCAACAGGTAGATTAAGCTGGCTAAGCAGTAAATGGCAGAGTTGCAACTGTCTCTGCATTCCAACACTGAGATCACAAACACATACCAACATACCTAGCTTTTTCTGTGAGAATGCTGAAGATGGGTTTGATCTTATGCAGAAAACCAGCTGTGAGTTCATGAATGCCACTGCCATGTCATGTCTAGAACACCATATTTCATGGCACTCTTCCCTTATTTATTTTTTAAAGATTTATATTTTAGGGAAAAAACAACGTTGTTGGAACCTTGAAAAAAAGATTTGGATTTCAGCTTGGCATAATGCTGCCTATCTTTAATCCCAGTGTTCAGGAGGCAGAGGTAGTTGGATCATTGTGAGTCTGGGGCCAGCCTAGGCTACATTGAGTGTTTACTTGAGGCCAGAAAGGTCTGTAGAGTAAGACTTTGTCTAAAATAACAACAGCAAATGTGTATTTTAAAGTGTGTGAGGGGCTGGTGAGATGGCTCAGTGGGGTAAGAGCACTGACTACTCTTCCAAAAGTCCTGAGTTCAAATCCCAGCAACCACATAGTGGCTCACAACCACCCATAATGAAATCTGACACCCTCTTCTGGTGTGTCTGAAGACAGCTACAGTGTACTTATTTATAATAATAAATAAATCTTTGGGCCTGAGGGAGCGGGACCAACCGGAGTGAGCAGACGTCCTAAAGTCAATACCCAACAACCAGATGGAGGCTCACAACTATCTGTACAGCTACAGCGTGTACTCATATACATAAAATAAATAAATAAATCTTTAAAAGATAAAGTCTGTGTGTGTGTGTGTGTGTGTGTGTGTATGAGAGAGAGAGAGAGAGAGAGAGAGAAAGAGAGAGAGAGAGAGAGAGAGAGAGAGAGAGAGAATTGAACCCAGGTTCTCTGCAAGAGCAGCAAGAACTCTTACTTATCTAGCCATCTCTCCAGCCCCTAGCTTTTGTGTTCTTTCTGTTCCCCCATGTTTCCTAAGTTGTGTGAGTTGAATGTTCATAGTCTCTTATTATCTGCACTCTGACCAGTTATGAACCTGTACAGCAACAGTTATCCACTGCAAAAAAAAAAAAAAAAAAAAAAAAAAAGAGAAGCTCTTCTAACCAAGCTTTATTGCCACATAAATCTATGGGTAGTAATGTAAATATGTATATATGTCTATAACTGTATGCCACGTGTGTGGGTGCCGAAGCAGAAGAAAGCATTGATCCCTCCCCTGGAGCTGGAGTTCCATGTGGTTGTGGGCTGCCCAAAAAGGATAGCGGGGGTGACTGCACTCTTACTGAGTTTTTCTTTAGCTCCTTAGTAACTTTAGAATGTTATTGCTGTCCTCCTCCTCCCCCTCGCCCCCCTCCCCTTTTTCCCACTCTCCCTAGCCCTGGTTTGTCACTTCCCAGGACATGCTCTGAAGCTGGTTCTGTCTAATTTTCCCTATTCTAACTTCATTTTTTTTTTGGTGTTTATTTTTTTGGTTTTTCGAGACAGGTTTTCTCTGTGTAGCCCTGGCTGTCCTAGAACTCACTCTGTAGACCAGTCTGGCCTCGAACTCAGAAATCTGCCTGCCTCTGCCTCCCAAGTGCTAGGATTAAAGGCATGCGCCACCACCGCCCAGCTCTAACTTCATTTTGACTTTATTCAGAGTAACAGAGAAGTGAGAAAGAGGACAAAGATAATAAGAAAGTACCAGTGGGGATTTCAAGGTATGCATGACACATTAAAATCTGTAGACAGTGAGTGAACTTGGTAGAATTGCCTCTGGTCTCTTGTAGCACATTATTTGAGGTAGATAGACATTAGTTCACATCTCCACAGGAAAGTCACAAAACGTAGTTTATGATTAAGTCCCTGCACTATCCTCCCACTCAGTTCCCTAACACTGTGCCTACTTGGAAAACAGTGATGACTGAGGTCAGCTCTAACCCTTACAACAGTCAGACCAGGCTGTACCTGGTGGCAGCAACTCAGGGTCCGTGAAGGATTACCCCTCAGGGACTCAAGATCCAGCCGCCATCAGCAACCACGGGGAAGCCAGTGCACTTGTGGCTGCAGCTATAAACACCCTTTCCAAAGCAGTAAGAGGGTTTGCCACTTCCCAGGACATGCTCTGGGGCTGGTTCTGTGCAATTTTCCCTGATCTAACTTCATTTGACTTTATTCAGAGTAACAGAGAAGCAAGAAAGAGGGTTCCACCATCCCAACCCTCACTCCCAGTCAGGACAATGCTTGCTCAAAGAGCTATGTTTTCTTGTTGATGCCTCACCTTATTTAGTTATTTAGTTATTTATGTAGCAGGGTTATGGATCAAACTCAGGACTTACTTGTGCTTGGCCCATGCTCCAGAACTGAGCTACATCCCTAGCCCTGCAGGTTTGTTTGTTTGTTTGTTTTAGTGTAGGCAGCCGCTTGGAAGATAAAATCCAAGATGGCGCTGGTTCCTGATACACTGTAGCAACAGACTATTCCACTGCGCATGCGGCCCTCCCGAGCTGGTGTATACTGCGCATGCGCCTCTCCCGAGCAGGTGTATGCTAATGAGGGTTTGCCGGTGAACCAATCCAGGAGGACTTAGCAGCTCAAGCTCGGGTATATAAGGGGCTGTCTCCAGCCATTCCACGCCACTCCACAGAAGCAAGCAAACCTGCAGCACCTAGGAAGAAGAAGAAGAAAAAGAAGAAGAAGAAGAAGAAGAAGAAGAAGAAGAAGAAGAAGAAGAAGAAGAAGAAGAAGAAGAAGAAGCAGCAGCAGCAACATCAAGAAGAGCCAAGAAGAGCTGTGCCATCAAGAAGAGCTGTGACACTTAAGAACCTAGGAGAGCTGTAATACCTAGGTATCAAAAAGAGCTGTAACACCTGGGCATCTAGGAGAGCTGTAACACAAAAGAAAATTTCCTGAGTAAACCGCGAGAGAAGAAATATAAGTGTGTTCGTCATTATTGCTGCCAACCGGGCAGCAAGGTGCCGTACATTTTAGAACCAGGGCTTCCTAGGAAGCCCTAGCTACCTTCAAGATTGTGATTCTTCTACCTTAGCCTCAGAGTGCTAGGATTCACTAGGATCACACCTAATCCTAAGCACTCCCCTTCCCCCTTTAATGTATTATTGGGGCTAGAGAATTGCTTTTATAAAGGACACATATGGTGGTTCCCAACCATTTGTAACTACAGTTTCATGAGATCCTGTCATTCCTGATCTCCTGGGGTATGGGTCATACACATGATGTAAATACATATGCACGGGCAAAATGCTCATACACATAAAATAAATAAATCTTTTTTAAATGTGTTCTCACTAAGGCATGGAGACCACATACACCATGGTGCGTGTGTGGAGGTCAGGAATCTGCTTTGTACAATCAGTTCTGGCCTCTGACTTTCATGTGGGTTCAGGGACTGAGCTCAGGTTGTCAGGCTTCACAGCAGGTGCCTTTACCAAGCCATCTGGATGGGCCCTGTCCCTTTCTAAGAGCAAAAGGAGTATTTTCTTCAGAAACCTTTCTGGGAAATCTTTCTCCATGTGCTCCATGGAGACCAGATGAAACTGTGTTTTGTCATCAAGAAAGAAAATTTACTGTGCTAGACTATCAAGTCAGTGTGGACTAAGGTTTCCTTCAGTCAGTTTCAGGAAAAGCAACCTTTTTTATGATCCTGAAAATCATTTATATGCATAAACTCACAACTGTACAGAGCATCTCCAGGGAGTTAGGTGCAAAGGTGGCAATGCTCTGCCTGCCTACCAGGGTCAGTCTGGGAAGAGCATAAGCACAGAGGAGTCGTCTGGGGGTGGGTGCTATTACTAATGATTTGTTTTAATGCTAGGAATTTAATCTAGCACCGTGTACATGCTACACTCGTGATTTAGCACGGAGCTACAACCCCAGCTCAATTTGCTTCTTTGTTGTGGTTCAGATGTGGTCTCACTACATAACTGTGCTGGCTAGTTTTATGTCAACTTGACACAGCTGGAGTCGTTTGAAGGGAAAGAACCTCAACTGACAGAATGCCTTTATAAGATCAGGCTGTAAGTAAACCTGTAGAGCATTTTCTCAATTACTGATTGGTGGGGAAGGGCCCAGCCCTTGTGGGTAGTGCCATCCCTAGGTGGGTGGTGCTGGGGTCTATAAGAAAGCAGTCTAAGACAGCCATGAAGAGCAAGTCAGTAAGCAGCACTCCTGCATGGGTTCTTCATGAGCTCCTGCCTCCCAGTTCCTGCCCTGCTTGTGTTCCTGTCCTGACTTCCTTCAGTGATGGACTAATAAAGTAGAAGTGGAAGCCGAATGGACCCTTTCTTCCACAACTTACTTTGGTCATGGTTTTTTTATCATAGCAGTTGAAACCCCAAGACTGTAGCCCAAGGTGGCCTCAAACTTGCAATCCTACCGCATCTTCCTCGTTTCTGGGACGTTAAGCGTATGCCACTACAGCTGGCCTAATTTTCTGATTTTAACTTGGCTCTCCCCAAATGGCCACCTTAGCCAGAAAATAAGCTTTAATACCATGATGAGAATTTTATTTCTTGCTGTCTTCAGAGGTTTTACATTGTCTGACAATTGCAGTGGAGTAACCATGGCCATCTCCATGTAAACTTCCTTGTGATGCTGGTTAGCATTCTTTTGGGAACTAGATCTTCCTGGGCTTATGGAACTGACTGTTCAATGTTGTCCAGAGGGATTGTGTCATGTGATGCTGAGGCTGGTTGGCGTTTTTTTTTGTTTTTTGTTTTTTTTGATTTATTTATTTATTTTATGTGAGTACACTATCACTCTCTTCAGATACACCAGAAGAGGAGGGCATCAAGTCCCATTGCAGATGGTTGTGAGCCACCATATGGTTGCTGGGAATTGAACTCAGGACCTGTACAAGAGCAGTCAGTGATCTTAACCACTGAGCCATCTCTCCAGCCCAGGGCAGAAATTTTTAAGTGGTGGAATGACATGGTATTAATGTAAGTATTAGCCCATCTCAGAGGATAGAAAGTTTAAACAAAACACATTAAACAAAACTTTTTTTTTGGGGGGGAGGGTGATTTGAGACAGGGTTTCTCTGTGTCTTCGAACTCAGAAATCTGCCTGCCTCTTCCTCCCAAGTGCTGGGATTAAAGGTGTGCACCACCACCGCCCAGCTAAACAAAACTTTTAACAAAACTAAACAAAGTTGGGAATGTGGTTCAGTAGGCAAAATGTCTGTCTAGCATAGTTCTAGGTTCAACTAAACCAGGAATGGCAGCATGCTGGGGGATGCCCATAGATCACCAGGGAAACCAGGAATATTAATCACACAGGGGGTCTCCTTAATGGAGGAAATAAAATACCTGCATTCCATCCAGAAAGTTAGGAGTACATATTGTTAACAACCTGGTGACATTTTGCTATTTGTAGAGGCAGATCTCACCCAAATGCCCTAGACTCTCCCTCCCTACACCTTTATCTTTACCTCTCAGTTAATAGAACCCATCCTTGGGAGAGATGTCACATATACAATTACAACCTGTTGACTGCTATGATATCCTGGTCAGAGACCACACCAGATTCTAGGCCCTTAAGCTACAGAACCCATCTTCAAAGTCACATGTGCTTTGTAGAGGAGTTTCTTTGTACCCACACCTTAAGCTTTACTGTGTACCTGGGACTGAAATGACTGTTGCCTGGAAACTTTTCCCCAAATTCTACTGCCTGATATCAGACTCTCTAGAATCTTGTTTGATCCAGTTAATGTGAGTCAAACTGAACTGAGTTTTCATTCTCACTTCTTCACTGGGTTCACTTCCCCACATGCCATGATACCTGCAGGGATCCCCTCAGCGCTACAAGCCTATGATCTCAGCACTGGGGAACTTGAGGCAGGAGGATAAGTTCAGGGCTACTCTGGGCATGGTGTTTCATGCCTTCCTTAATACCAGCACTCAGACAGAAGAAGTAGGAGGATTTCTGTGAGCTTGAAGCCACCCTAGTCTACACAGCAAGTTCCAGACTAGCCAAGGCAACATGGCGAGACCCTGTCTTAATAGAAGGAGATGAGGAGGAGAAGGAGGAAGAGGAAAAAGAGGAATGAAGTTGTTATTAAAGGCCATTGTTGGCTGCATATTAAATTTGAGGCCAGCCTGGGACATATGAGATCCTGTCTCAAAAACAAAAACAAGACAAAACAACTTGGGGTGCACTTCATTGGTGGAGCACTTGGCCAGCAAGAATAAAGCCCCAGTCTATCAGCTACTGCTCTACTGCTATTATAAAACACCATGATCAAGACAGTAAATAATGTTATAGAATAAAGTGTTTATTAGTCTTATAGTTCCAGAGGATAAGAGTTCATCATGGTGTGGGGGGCGGGGCATGGCAGCAAGCAGCAGTGTGGTGGCTTGAGCAGGATACAGAGAGATCACATCCTGAATTGAGAGCAAAAGCTGACAGAGAAGGAGCACTGGGAATGGTGATAGGCTTTATATACTCAAAGCCTGTCTCCAGTTATATATTTCCTCCACAAGACCACACCTCCTACGTTCTCTCAACAGCACCAACAACTGGGGACCAGGTTTTCTAATACATGAGACTTCTGATGACAATGTCATTAAAACCACCACATCTGAGTTTGAGCTTCAGCACTGAAAACAGATAAATGAGAAGTAAATAAATATAAAATAAAAAGCACAGTCACCCAGACATGGTGATTCAGTAGGTTGTAGAGGTCAGAGGACAAGTTTTAGGAGCAGCATGGTGGTTTGAACAAGACTAGGCCCCATAGGCTCATATGTTTGAATGATGAATTCCCAGTTGGTAGAGCTGGAATTGTTTGGTAAGGATTCGGAGGTGTGACCTTGTTGAAGAGGGTGTTACTGGGGGTAGGCTTTGAGGTTTCAAAAGCCCACCCCATTCCATTAGTTCTCTCTGCCTGGAAAAGACACTCTCCAACCTGTTGAGCTGTGAGCAAGTTGTGTAGGGAATGCCTACCTAGGTTGGGGCAGACTTTTGGTGATATAGCTCTTTGAGTTATTTCTGCTCCTGTAATAACCCCAATAAACTTACTGGTATGACTCCCTGATCCCAGGGGTCATTGGCCAATATTGGTCCATAAGAGCAAATGGAGCAGGGGTGACAGATGGGGAGTTTGGAAGCCTGTACATATGAAACAGAAATGATGACACTCTGGGATCAGCTTCGGGTAGACAGATCAACTTTATTCAGGGTAAATCAAGGGAGTCATATATATGTATATGTATACATATATATACACACATATATTACATATGTGTATGTATATATGTATGTATATGCACTGCCTCATTAGCATAGGGAGGCAGTACTTGCTGAATGGGTTTCTTATGGGAGAAAGGATGCTGAACCTGTAATCTCACCAAGACTATGTGACACTCCACAGGTAGGGAGTATGGGGGTTTTGAGCTCCCCAGAAGGTCAGAGAAGGAGAAGCCCCACTGACAGAGGGAGTCTGCCATTCTTCACCGAGCTTGGGGCTTTTTGGTAATCTTAGATTTTGACCTTAGCAACAGGGTTTCCTGACAACTGGTTCATCGAGTTGGACTTTGATGGTATCCTTACTTTGGTCTGTAATTGACATTGATCATGTCTCCCTAGCAGTAGTGTCACAGAGTATAACTGAGAACAGGGACCAAAAAAATCAAAGATAGCCGGGCGGTGGTGGCGCACGCCTTTAATCCCAGCACTTGGGAGGCAGAGGCAGGCGGATT
>NW_022196894.1:14239600-14242351 GCF_008632895.1 Mastomys coucha | reverse complement strand
AAAAAAAAAAACAAACAAAAAAAAGGAAAGAAGGAAGGAAGGAGAGAGACTTGGAGGAGTGACTACATGGTTCTCGATATAGGTAGCAAGACATCATTCTGGGAAATCTGGATATGGTTTCTTTTCCCTTTATGGCATGGAATAGTGTTCCTTTGTAAAGAATGGATCTACCTCTAGGTGGCGACATGCCCTGTCTCCTCCCTTAATAGTTAACCCAGTGGAGCATGTCAGGGACTTGGCTGGGGACCACCCCTAAGAGGTGGGTTCGTTTTAGGACAATGTGCTTTTCCTTCCAAGAATTTCTGCCTCCTAGTGCAGTCCCAGAGAACTATCACAGGGTTTGTCTGGGTCTGCTCACCTTTCTGCATCCTAACTTGGAAGGTGTAACTATTCTTTACTTCTTTTGAGTGCTGGCCAGACCCCAGTATGCTTTTATTTATTTATTTATTGTTATTGTTGTTTTAAAATTTATTTATTTACTGTCGCTATCTTCAGACACACCAAAAGATGGTTGTGAGCCACCACGTGGGTGCTGAGAATTGAACTCAGGATCTCTGGAAGAGAAGTCAGTGCTCTTATCCACTGAGCCATCTCTCCAGCCCGGTATGCGTTTATTTTATTTTATTTTAGAAATATTTGTATATTTTTACATGCATGGATGCTTTGGCTACGTGTTTGCCAGGAAAGGGTATCAGGGCATTGGATACCCTGGAACTGGAGTTACAGGTGTTTATGGACTGCTGTGTGTGCTGGGAACTGAAGCTGGGTCTTTGGAAGAACAGCCAGTGGCTATTAACCATTGATCTGCTTTCCCATCTTGTTAAATTGTTTTATCAATGGGAATAAGGACCCCAAAATGGGAGCCCCAAGATCCTGGTAGCATTTCTTTCCTGCCTTTTAATTCTTTAATTGACAGGGGATGACAACAACAACCACCTGGTCCAGTGCCCCGATGGTATCATCTTCTTGCTATGTCAGCAGTAACATGGCTCCTACAGTGGGTGCTGAGATATGTAACCACAGATGAATGCTCTATCTAGAGGAAGATCTGGGTGGGGAACAATAGGGCAAATCCCAGTCAGGCTGTTGTCCTCTCTGTAGAATGGGTTGGTATGCCTGCTCGATGAGTGAAGTCTGGTGCCTGAGCATAGAGATGCCCTAAAAAAAGTTAAAGGTTGAAAAAAAAAACTTGCAGTCTGAGAGAGTAACACATGATGACATGGTCAGAGTGGGAGCAGGTTACCATGGAGGCTGCATGGACACTGGTAGGTATAGTTAAAAAATGTATTAGGCTGAGGTGGTTTCTTTTTTCTTTTTTCTAACATTTATTATTTATTTTATGTGTATGAGAGTACATTGTAGTTGTACAGATGGCTGTGAGTCATCATGTGTGTGGCTGCTGGGAATTGAACTCAGGACCTCTGCCGGCCCCACTCGCTCCAGCCCAATTCAATGTAGCTGTCTTCAGACGCACCAGAAGAAGGCATCAGATCTCATTATGGGTGGTTGTGAGCCACCATGTGGTTGCTGGGATCCGAACTCAGGACCTTAGGAAGAACAATCAGTGTTCTTACCCACTGAGCCATCTCGCCAGCCCCCGAGGTGGTTTCTTAGAAGGAATTTGCTTGTGTGAGGATGGCAGGAAACATGGAAAAGAAAGTGCAAATTAGATCTATGCTAGAGAGCATTTCCTAGGATAAAAACCCAACCAACCAAACCAACCAAACCAACCAACCCAACCAACCCAACCAACCAACCAATCCAACCAACCAACCCAACCAACCAACCAATTCAACCAACCAACCAACCAACCAACCAAATCAACCAACCAACCAATCCAACCAACGAACCAACCATCCAACCAACCAACCCAACCAAACCAACCAACCAACCCAACCAACCAACCAACCAACCAAACAAACAAACAAACAAACCAATCCAACCAATGAACCAACCAACCAACTATCTTAGTCAGGGTTTCTATTCCTGCACAAACATCATGACCATGAAGCAAGTTGGGGAGGAAAGGGTTTATTGAGCTTACTTCCACATGGCTTTTGATCATCAAAGGAAGTTAGGACTGGAACACAAGCAGGTCAGGAAGCAGGAGCTGATACAGAGGCCATGGAGGGATGTTCTTTACTGGCTTTCTTTTTCCTGGCTTGCTCAGCCTGCTCTCTTATAGAGCCCAAGACCTCCAGCCCAGTGATGGCACCACCCACAAGGGGCCCTACCCCCTTGATCACTAATTGAGAAAATGCCCCACAGCTGGACCTTATGGAGGCACTTCCCCAACTGAAGCTCCCTTCTGTGATAACTCCAGCCTGTGTCAAGTTGACACACAAAACCAGCCAGTACACCAACCAACCAAATCAACCAACCAACCAATCCAACCAACCAACCCAACCAACCAACCAAACCAACCAACCAACCAACCAAATCAACCAACCAACCAATCCAACCAACCAACCCAACCAACCAACCAACCAACCCAACCAACCAAACAAATCAACCAACCAACCAATCCAACCAACGAACCAATCCAACCAATCCAACCAACGAACCAACCAACCAATCCAACCAACCAAACAAACAAACCAACAAACCCAACCAACCAACCAACCAACCAACCAAATCAACCAACTACCACGGACCGGGATTTCTCACGGGGGCCCCTTGTTCTGCGGGACACAGGATTCTGGCCAGGTGGGCACGGGATTCGGCTTTGACAAACAGACTACACACACGGGT
>NW_022196894.1:14236538-14237227 GCF_008632895.1 Mastomys coucha | reverse complement strand
TAGCACGTAGTTAATTATCTGTGTAGAGACAAATAGTCTTTAAAACTACAAGAATGTAGAGGGGAAAATCTCTTAAAACACTATAACTCTACTCTATGACTTTGACTCACTATAAAACCCAAGTTTAAAATTATTTTGAACCACACATATAGAACTGTGACTACACTGGTTTTGTCTCAAAAACAATTTCTCTGAGGTAAGAGAGAGGTGAGGCCAGGAAGACTTCTCTAGGCCTGGTTCGTAAAACAAAAGGAATGTCTCTCAGGCTTTACAGGATCCTCTGTACTTTTGCATTAACTCAAATGTAAATATTTTACTGAGCAAACCACCTGAGTTATACCCAAAATATTCTAAAGGCAATTTTGCTGTTTGAAAAAGCAAAACCCAATTTTAAACAATCTACATTCTCTAAAATCAATATCAAAAACACCACATTCACGCCACAAAGCCATTCAAGTGTCTCTCTGTCTCTGAACTGAAGCTAGCAAGCCTGGGTTATTCTGAGTTAACTTCTCAGAGCATGTCAGGTCTCTGGAAAGTAAAATCATGGTGTTGACTGCGTGGCATAGTTAGTGTTTTTGTCATATTCTTTCTAAAGTAACAGGTGATATTAGTTTTTGTTGGGTTATCTAACAATCTATCAAATGATTAATTAAGCAGCTACTAAACTAAACAGTTGTTCTGAATTC
>NW_022196894.1:14233213-14235526 GCF_008632895.1 Mastomys coucha | reverse complement strand
AACTCTTTCAGCTAAAGTCTTAGAGAGAAACCTTACAATTACTCTCTAGTACTTAAAACATTAAACTAAGATAGCTAGAAACTTTGGTGAAGGTCAGAAAGCAATGTCCAAATTTTCTCTTGCTAGCTGTAAAAATATGATATCTTGGTGAGTTTCTAGCACACAAGTACGAAGACATATCTGGGCCACCTCTGAGTTTGGGGTGCCAGGCAACAATGCGGAGACAGGAGGCTGACTTTCCTTGAAGTTTTCGCCTCAAATACCGCCATCACGCAAGTGTGCGTGGCAACCAACCAACCAATCCAACCAACCAACCAATCCAACCAACCAACCAACCCAACCAACCAACCAATCCAACCAACCAACCATCAATTCAATCAACCAACCAGCCAACCAACCAAACAACCAAGCAATAACCAACCAACAACAACAACAAAACATGCAACCTGTAGAATAAGTTGGATAGTAAACAGGGAAAAATGAGATAAAAGTGATTTAAGGGGAAAAGCCCCATAAGGGGATAGAGAGATGGTTTAATGGCTAAGATCACTGCCTGCTCTTCCAGGAGATCTGGGTTTAATCCTTAGCACCCACAGGGCAACTCATACCCATCTGTAACTCCAGCTCCAAGGGTTCTGACACCCCCTTCTGGCCTCCATTGTCATCAGGCTTGCAAGCAGTACACAGACATTCATGCAAGCAAAACCCATACATTTAAATTAAAAAACAAAATAATAAGAATAAAATAAAATCATTTGATTTTTTTAAAAATAAATCAAACAACAATAACAAAAAAGAAAATGGTTGAGGTTTTATCTTTTACTGTCTATTGTAATACAGTCCCCAAGACTTGGAGTCTGCTCTTAGCCCGCGGAACCCTGCTGCCAAGTTAATTCTGATTGGTGAATAAAGATGCTAACAGTCAATAGCCGGGCAGCAGAGACATAGGTGGTTGAGGTTTCGTAGGGTTTGGAGGGAGAGCACCATGAGAAAGGGAAGAGAGGCAAGAAGCCACTATTGGAGAGAAGAATGTGCCAGAGAGGAGAAAGGAGAGTAACTATGAGCCATAAAAATGTGGCCACGCGGCCTGGCCAGTGGGAGCTAGGAGCAGCCCAGCTGAAGCATCGTCAGTAATAAGGGGTCATTGATAAGAAAGTAGATCCTAACAGCATGGAAGGTAGGTAGCTGTGCTGTTATTATGCTGCCTAAGGCATATTTAAAGATACAAAGGCTGTGTGTGTTATTCACCTGGAAACATAAATAGTCTAAGGCAGGGAAGATGCCCTGGGCTGGGATTTTAAAATATTTATTACTATAGAAAACCCTAAAAAAAAATAAATAAAATAAGAAAAGATGAGAACATCCCAGTTATCGTTTTAGGCTACATGTGACTCTTCATCTAAGAGGTTAAGAAAAGATGTCAATTTACCTTAGGACTGTGCTGCAGCGTTTGTGGCTTGGAGTCCCATGATAAAACATGGTATTTGTGACATAAGAGGCATCAGCAGACCTGAAAGACACAGACCTGCACGTAAAACAAAAACACGTTTTAAAAAGGGACAGAGGGCCTCTCTGTGTCACTAGAAGGCAAACGTGCATAGATTTGCATCAGACAGAGTCCCCAGGGGGGAAAACAGACTGATTCTTGTGAATCTCTGAAAGGCTTTTAAGGCCTACCTGGCAGTTCACCACTGGTATAAAGAAAACGCAAAGCAGAGAGGGACAGGGGGTTCTGCTCTCAGAGGAAACCAACCTGCTGGCATTAGCCTGCAGAACCATGATGTACATTCCTATACCGTAAGCCATCGTATCTGCGGGGCTGTACTGAAGGCCAGTATGTACGCCCACTGTATCTCCTCATTCCTCTATGAGGAAGAGTGGACTAGGGATTGAACTCAGGGCCTTGAGTTTACTAGGCAACCCTAACACTGAGCTATAGCTTTTTTTTCTTCCCCCAGACAGGGTCTCTCTATGTAGCCCTGATTAGCCTGAAACTGGCTATGTTAAGAGGCTACCTTAAACTTACAGAGATCTGCCTGACTCTGCCTCCCCAGTGCTGGGATTAAAGGTGAGCAAGACCACATGTAGCTATTTTTTCTTCTTCTTTGAATCAGGGTTTCATGTAGCTCAACCTGGCCTCAAACTCATGTCCAAGTGCTGGTATTCCAAACCTGCACCGACAGGCCTGGCTCCTCTGTGTTTTTATTTTAAGACAGGGTTACACACCCAGTAAAATAGTCTGGCCTCAAACTCATTCTAGACCAAGCTGGACTTGAAACTGTGGTCCTCCAGAGTAGCTGTGATCCTAAACCT
>NW_022196894.1:14226520-14233046 GCF_008632895.1 Mastomys coucha | reverse complement strand
TCTCTCTCTCTCTCTCTCTCTCTCTCTCTCTCTCTCTCTTTAATGACAGGGTCTTGTTTCTGGGGGCGGTGATGCTGACCTTCAATTCTGGCACTTGGGAGACAGAGGCCAACCTGCTCTACAGAGTGAGTTCCAGGCCAGCCAGGTCTACACAGAGAAACCCTCAAAAACCAAAATCCAAAAAGTTATGGTCTTGCTATCTAGTTTGAGATCCTCCTGCTTGGTATCCTGACTGCTAAGATTCTGGAATAGCAGGTGGGTGGTACCAAGCTCAGTGGAGGTCTCCAGCTCTGCAGCTTTTCTTTCTCCACAGGCTCCACCTCCCACTCATCAATCACCTTCTTGCTGCATCTTTACTCTGGATCCCTTAGGATTGGTAAGCACGTGTGTCATTTCCTGCTGTAAGCATGTTTAGCTCCATTCCCTGGAACTCTCTCCTCTTCTTTGTTTTGTTTTGTCTGGGGTTTTTCTTGCCATGTTTGCCAGGGTGTTGCCATTCCTCAAGTGGCATCTGTTGGACTGTTTTTTTCATGGGCATTGTTTATTTATTTATAGACAATGTCTTGTTATGGAGTTGAGTCTGGCTTTCAGTCATGACCATCCCACTGCTTCAGTTTCCTAAGTGTTGACATTATAGGCACGCACTATCACACTTGGCTTCTTAGGTTTGGTTTGCCCTAGCCTTCAGTGTTCATGTTTAAGCCTTTAAAATTATTTTTATTTTTTTTTCTCAGACTGGGTTTCACATAGCCCAGGCTAGCCTTGAGCTTCTGGTCCCTCTATTTCTACTTCCAAGAGCACAAGTGGCTCCACATTTTAGCATACTTGGTTTATGCGGTATTGAAGACTGAACACAAGGCTTCCGGCATGCAAGGTATGTCCTTAGTTCCCCATGCCCCTCCAGACAGGCAGGCTCTAAATTTATAATGTTCCTGCTTCAACCATATATGGCTCTAAATTGGCTTTCCTCTCCCCAGCAGTATCTTTCATCTATGAAGTTCTTTTTTTAGGGAGCGGGGGTTTTAAGATGAGGACTCCTGGTTTTGTGTGTCAATTTGACAGAATTTAGAGTTATTAGAGAGGAAGGAGCCTCAGTTGAGGAAGTGCCTCCAGAGATCCAGCTGTAAGGTATTCTCTCAATTAGTGATCAATGTGGGAGGGCCCAGCCCATTGTGAACCTTGCCATCCACTTCCTGAGTTCTATAAGAAAGCAGGCTGAGCAAGCCATGTGAAGGAAGTCAACAAGCAGCAGCACGCCTGCACGGCTTCTGCATCAGCCCCTGCCTTAAGGAGCCTGCCCTGTTTGAGTTCTTGTCCTGACTTCCTTCAATAATGAACAGCAATATGGTATAAGCCAAATAAATCCTTTTCTCCCCGACTAGCTGTTTGGTCAGTGTTTCAGCAATGAAAACCCTAAATAAGACACAGGGTTTCTCTGTGTGGCCGTGGCTATCCTGGAACTCTGTAGACCAGGCTTGCTTTAATGGCGCCAGGCTTATCTATGGGTTTTTAATTAATCAATGAATGAAAGACAAGGTTTCTCTTGTCTTTAGTCCAGGATAGCCTGGAACTCAATACGTAATTCAAGCTGGCCTCCGACTTTCGGCAATCCTTCTGCCTCACCCAAGGGCAGGGTTTACAGATGTGAGGCACCATGCCTGACTTTTCACCTACATCTCTCATCACCTAGTATCTACAGTGGCAGATTCTGACAACCCTGAGTTCTCCCACACTTCTCTACCTCAGACCTGCATGGTTAGTTCACTTACTAGTCTTCTTACTTGTCCCGTGGTTGCCTTTTCTCTGAGGACTAGGTCTGCTGAAGGTAGGGATGAGGTCTGTCTGCTTTGTGCACAGCATTGGTTAACAATTAGCAGTCCATCTGATTGGGCCCAGTGTTTCAAACTCAGCATTCCAGTATCTAGTTCCTTCCTTCCTCCAGCACCAAGATGGATCACACTTTTATAGCCTTTAAAGAAGCAGCGTATCCACTACTACTGTTTTGTCCAGAAACCCAAAACATCTTCAGTCCTTGCCTCTCTGTCAGACATAAATGGCAGGCTCATCACTAACGAATGCCATGTGGTCCAGTATAGGAAGGTCTGGAACCTTCCTATGCTTCTCTTCAGTTCTTCATTTTTATTATTTTTCACTCATCTGACAGTTTTGTACATGTTTAATAAATTTTGGTATTTTTTTTGCCATTACTACTTCTTCCCCTTCCCACTACCTTTGAAATCCCTTAAATCCTTTCTTTCTCCAAAGCCTTCTCTTCCTGTCTTTTTCATGTGTGACCACTGACTTTAATTAGGGTTGTTTGTGTGAACATGGATGGAAGGCTGTGTGTACTGGAGCAAAAGCAAGTATCCTAGTTTGGTGTTCATTGTTATAATAAAACACTGACCAAAGCCAATTCAGGGGATCAAAGAATTTATTTGGCTTACATTTCCATGTCACAGGCCATCACCAAGGGAAGTCAAGGCAGGAACTTGGAGGCAGGAACCAAAACCATAGAGGAGTGCAGCTTATTGGGTTGCTTTTCATAGCTTGCTCAGTTTACTTTCTTATATCATCAAGGACCACCTTCCTAGGAATGGCTCTTCCCATAGTGGGCTGGGCTCTCCCACATTAACCATTAATCAAGAAAACACCCCACAGACATGCCCAGAGGTCAACCAACCTATGTAGGCAATCCTTTTGGGCTTTCCTCTTCCCAGCTGCCTCTCTAGCTTGTGTCAAGTTGACAAAACTCATCTCATCGACTTTTCAGTAGCTACATCACTGGAGGGAGCCACACCTCTTCCCTAGACATCAGTGGTCCTCAGGGAGGAATGAAGTCTCATGAGCTCTTCCCTGTCTCATGATGTGATGGTGGTAGACTTAATTGTGTACAGGTCTTGTGAGGATGACCTAAGCTGCAGCAAGTGCAAGGCATGCCACATCCAGAAGACAGCTTTTTGCAACACACTTGCCCATCCTCATCTGGCTCTTCCATTCTTACTACCTCCTCTTCCAAAATGTTCTCTGAGCCTTGATAAGGATGTTCTAGATGACCCTCCCCCAACATTTGAGACAGGGTGTGATGGTTATTCTTGGTTGTCAACCTGACTACATCTGGGATTAACTGAAACCCAAATGACTGGACATACCTGTGAGGGGAATCTTTATTTCCTTTCCTTTCCCTCCTTCCCTTCTTCCTTTTCTCCCTTCTCTTCTCCTCCTCCTCTTCTTCTTTTTTATTTTTTTTTATTTATTTTTTATTTTTTATTTTTTTTGATTTTTCGAGACAGGGTTTCTCTGTATAGCCCTGGCTGTCCTGGAACTCACTCTGTAGACCAGGCTGGCCTCAAACTCAGAAATCCACCTGCCTCTGCCTCCCAAGTGCTGGGATTAAAGGCGTGCGCCACCACCACCCGGCCTATTTTATGTGTATGAGTACACTGTACAGATGGCCATGAGCCATCATGTGTGTGGCTGCTGGGAATTGGACTCAGGATCTCTGCCGGCCCACTGGCTCCTGCCCGCTCGCTCCATCATAATTCACTGTAGCTGTCTTCAGATCCACCAGAAGAGGGCGTCTGATCTCATTTCGAGTGGTTGTGAGCCACCATGTGGTTGCTGGGATCTGAACTCAGGACCTTCGGAAGAGCAGTCAGTGTTCTTACACGATGAGCCATCTCACCAGCCCTCTTCATTTCTTCTTTCTTTTTTTCTTCCTTTTTTTCCTCCTACCCTTTTCTAAAAGAGACAGTATTTCTCTGCATAGCCCTGGCTGTCTTGGAACTCACTCTGTAGACCAGGCCGGCCTCGAACTCAGAGATCTGCCTGCCTCTGCCTCCCAAGTACTGGGAATATAGGCGTGCACCACCACTGCCCGGCTTCATTTTATTTTTTGAGGCAGGGTCTCACTATGTAGCTCTGGTGGTTCTTGAACTCACTATATAGGCCAGACTAGCCTTGAACTCACTTTGCATTTGTTCTTATGTTGTGATCTGTCTTTATGGTCCTCTCAAAAGCCAAATATAATGATGTCATTTGCTTACTTAGAGTCCATCAACACGTCATTGTCTTTGAAGGTCAGTGTTGTAACTCCCCACTATGGCTCTTAAAGTCGGTTTTACTTCAGACAAAGTCTCATATGGCCGAGACTGGCCCGAGGAGAGCAGTGTGGCTCTAGGACATGGACAAGCTAGTCTTCTGGCAAATAGATAGGTATCCTGTCCTGTCCTGTAGGTGTTTTTAGATCCCTAGGTAATTCCTAGACCAGTCAAGCAAAGATGGAGACAGAGCAGTGAAGTGCTGTCTGTCCTATCGTCTTCCTTGGCAGGAACCCCAAAGGGGAACTGACTGTAGACCACACTGGCTCTCCCTCTCCACAGACCTACCTCTTAAGTCTAAATAGGAGGCAACAAATTATGACCTACTGGCATCATTTTCTATCTCCCATGAAATGAAATATTCTGATATTTTTAAGTGGATGGAAAATAAACAATAGTTTGTGAAATAACATTCAGTTTTTATGTTTATAAATACTGTCTGACTGCAACACAGACACTCTCATTTGTGTACCGGGGAGGGATTTTTGCTACTATGAGAGACGGACAGTGCCACAGAGACCATTTAGCCTATGGGCATGGAATTTTTTTTTTTCATTTTTGTTTTTTTGTGACAGGGTTTCTCTGTGTAGCCCTGGCTGTCCTGGAACTCACTCTGTAGACCAGGCTGGCCTCGAGCACACAAATCTGCCTGTCTCTGCCTCCCAAGTGCTGGGATTAAAGGCGTGCGCCACCACTGCCCGGCGTGGCACACTTTTTAAAAAGATTTATGTATACAGTATTTTGCCTGCCTGTATGCCTGAATACCAGAAGAGAGCGCCAAATCTCAAGCCACCATGTGATTGCTGAGAATTGAACTCAGGATCTCTGGAAGAGCAGCCAGATGATCACTGTGTAATGGCACCTGCCTCCAAGACTGACCACCTAAGTTTGATCTCTGAGACCCAAATGATGGAGAGACCAACTCCTGAACATTGTCCTGACACCTCCACATGTATTATGCTGGGGCACAAGAACAACAACAACAACAACCACAACACGCACACACTTTTTAAAAAAGATTTATTTATATGAGTACACATTGTAGCTGTACAGACAGTTGTGAGCCTTCATCTGGTTGTTGGGAATTGACTTTAAGATCTCTATGTGTATGTTTTGCTTGGATGTATGTCTGTGTACCCTTTGTCTGGATGGTGCCTGTGGAGGCAAGAAGAGTGCCAGGTCTCCTCAAACTGGAATAACAGATGGTTGTAAACTACAATGTGGATGCTGGGAATTGAACCTGGGTCCCCTAGAAAAGTAGCCAGTTCTCTAAATGACTATACTATCATCCTAACCTCCAAATTCAGAAACACACACACACACCTTGAAGAAAAGGCTTGTTCAAGCAAAGTAGAAAACTGCAAAGGGGTGAGACAGTGGCTAACGGGCTGGACAAGCTTTCTGATGACCTTGGATTTCTGACTCACTTTTATCTTTTCAGTAGTAGTGCTGTTGGGGATTGAACTCATGGTCCTCTGTGTGCCCAACACATGCCTCACCACCTGGCTCTCCTCAACTTAGAGGGCTCCTAAATGTAACCTCAAGGACCAAACACATTAACTAAGGAGGGTTCCCTCCACCTATGATTTGATAGTGACCTGTAGATAGGTTCTGATTAAAAAATCAACCTCGTGACCTATGGATGATACTCATCTTCTGAACCAAAGGGTGAGGGATGGAAGCTAAGCTGACAAAGACTCTGCTCACCTCCTGCCAAATGGATGCTTTTAATGATACCTTTACTTTTCTCTCTGCCTTTTCTTTTGCCATGGTCTCATGAAGCTCAGTTTGGCTTTCAGTTTGTTGGTAGCTAATGGTGACCTTGAACTCTTGATCTTCCTGCCTCTACTCCCCAGGTGCTTCAATTACAGGAATGTGCTATCATGCTCACTGGTAGCTTACCACTTTGCATATGATGATTCATTCACTGGACTTGAAGATGCTTAACATCGGTAAACTTCAGAACTCCTACAGAATGGCCAGCAAAATGGCCTAGCAGGTAAAAGCCTTTGCCTCTAAGCCTGATGACCCAAGTTTGATCCTGGAATTTATAGGGTGGAAGGAGCTCCATGTCCCCTGGAGCTCATACACATACATACAAATAAATATTAAAACAAAACAAAACAAAAAGTAAAACTCTTTTAAAATGTCCTATATAGGGCTGGGGAAGCTAGATGGCTCATTTGACTTGCCAAATGACAAACATGGGGACCTGAACTCAATCCACAGATCTTAGGACCCATGTAAGAAAACTTACCAAAAGCACCCACATCCTCAATGTGTGCTTGAAATCCCAACACAAGGGAGGGAGAAAAACGTGGCTTGGGGTTTGCTAGTGAATTCCTGGCCAGTCAGAAAAGGTGGACAGTGCCTGAGGAACAACATCTGAGGTTTACCTTCTCCCTCCCTCCCTCCCATCCCCTCTTCTA
>NW_022196894.1:14225619-14226031 GCF_008632895.1 Mastomys coucha | reverse complement strand
TTGCAGACCTCACATGGTAAGGATATGTTCACTGGTCTGTGATACATAAAGTCCATTCCACTAGCGCCTGCCACCTCCCCAACACTCACCCTTCCTAGGCCAGAGCACAGCAGTCTTTCCTTCCTTCCCTCCCGCTCCTGCTGCCCTTCTCTGCTAACCACTGATTCTCTTGAGACAAGATCTCACCCTGAACCTGGAACTCATGGCTACCCTTCTGCCTTGGCCTAAGTGCTGGGATTACTATGTCAGCCAGCAGATCTGGCTCTGGAGCTTTTCTAAGTCCTTTGATATCCATGTCTTACAACCCTGCTTTGTAAGGCAGCACCTGCTCCAGCCAGTCTCCAGCAGGCCAAAGGACAACCTCAGTGGACCACAGAGTCTGAAGAACAGGACAAAATGGATGAGGACCTCT
>NW_022196894.1:14200525-14224313 GCF_008632895.1 Mastomys coucha | reverse complement strand
TTCACAATTTCTCTACTTAGACTAAAACTCAGCAGACAGCTCACAGAACTTTAGAGCTGGTGGTCTTACTAAACTTGGAATACACATTTTTCCCCATTGAAACTAAAATTTCAAAGACCCACATTTGAAAACGTGTTATATTACACACTATGTAGTAAGCGACATCCATTAAGAGTTTAAGAGAGCCTCTGAATCTTCTCATCAGGATGGAGCAGAGTTCCTCCTCCATGTCTCTAGAGTTGCCGCACTTTTTTGTCTGTGCTTTTTATATTGACGTCTAACTTGTCCACTTTGGTTGTTAGTCGGTCAAGGATGTCGTCCTGTTCCTCAATTTCTGTCTGCATTCCCAAGGCTATGTCCTTCAGGCGGCCTAATCCCATGGACAGCTCATCTGTGAGAAGGAAATGATAGGTCGTCACAGTGCCTCTGGATTAGAGAGTCCTGCCTAAGAGGCTGTGTGCCCCAGTCCGTAGCATATGTTTCTCAGAGTACACCGAAGTGAAAAGAAACATATTTACTACACTGTGATATGTAGCTAGTGTAGGTAGAGGTCACTGTGCGTCTCCTCTCTCTGGACAACCACTGTTAAGGGTTTGTTTTTTAAGTATAGTCCGGCTGTAACACGCTAAGCAGTTCAGGCTGGCCTTGAAGCCACAAAGTCCTCCCTGCCTCTGCAATGTGGGAAGAGTACAGGGGTCACTGGTACACATGGCATTTTTCCCCTGGGTGCTGGAGAATCAAGCACAGAGCCTTGCATATGCTAGAGAAGAACACTACACTGAACCATATCCCTAATCTCTTTATACTTTTCATTTCAAGACAAGAGCTCACAGATTTTCTAGGCTGGCCTTGAACTTGCAATCCTCCTTCCTGTCTTAGCCATCCAGGAAGCTGGGACTATGCCTGGTATACTATGTCTCTTGAGGTCTTCGAAACCTGTGCCCTTGTGTTTCCTGGAAAGTAAAACAAGGAGTCACCCATGCCTCATGAAACTTCATGGATTTGAGAACAGTAGGGACAGGAAAAGAAGGCTCAGATAAAGCAGCATGGTTGGTTCTGGAGACATGCCTCAGTGGGTATGAGCACTTGCCGAGCAAGCATGAGGACCTTCAGATCCTTAGCACCCATGCGAAGGCTGTGTGGTTTATCCTGGATGCACTTAAGCACACAGATGCCTAGGTCTGGTCTGGATTCATGCTGGACTGACAGGAATGGGGAAGTGGACAGATTCCTGAGATGGGAGGCAGTGACAGGGAGGTGACTGTGGGGTGTGACATGCGTCTACACATGAAATGTCAGTGTTGGTGTGCTCCTGCTGTGCTCAGCACAAACTGGCTGGAAGCTATAGCAGCTCCCAAACTTACCTAGGTTGTTGTCGATCTTCTGGTGATAAGCTCGAAGGCTCGAGTTCTTTGGGTAAACCTCAGTATTCACAGTAGAAGCAGGTCCTTTGGGGACCGAGTCTAGTTCTGAAAAAACACCAGAGGGACAGTAAACTGAGTTGTTGCTGCTTCATGAAATCGGTCCATTCTTTCTTTTCAGAAGTCCTAGGGCTCTATCCCCAGGAACACTAGGAAAGGACTACAGGGGTGGGAAGAAGGAGGAGAGAGGCTCTGAGCCATGCAGAGGAACAGGAGTGGGAACAGGATAGGTTTACAGGCTAGAGATGACAAGTCTGAGCTCCAGCTGGTCCCTCAACATTAACAGATCAAGGACCCTCAATTACAAGTCACTTGGTTAGATATGTAAATGTATATAACAGAGGAACTGTCAATGCAAAACTGTAGGCTCATAGGCAAGCTCTAGGAACACACGGTTTTTTTTTAATTCTGAGGATTAAAACCAGGCCTTGTGCATGCTAGGCAAGCACTCTTCTGTTGAGGTGTCCCACAAATTGTTCTTACCTTGTGTGCATGTGCGTATGCGTTTGTGTGTGTGTATGTGTGTGTGTGTGTGTGTGTGTGTGTGTGTGTGTATGTGAGAGAGAGAGAGAGAGAGAGAGAGAGAGAGAGAGAGAGAGAGAGAGAGAGAGATCGACAGGACCTTGTTATGCTGTACAGACTAACCTCAAACTCTGTGCTCAAGCTATTTCTGAAATAACTAGGACTATAGGGGCATGCTATTACACCTGGCAGAGCTGGGAGAGACAGGATTAAAAATTACCATGTATGGTGGTACATGCCTGTAATCCTAGCACATAGAGCAAGATGAATTAGAGACCAGTCTGGGCTAAAAGAGACTCAATCTCAAAAGAAACAAAACAAAATAAAATAAAACAAAAAGAAAACCATATAAAACCATACAAAAACAGAAAAAAAGCAAAGATCAAAACTGTTGTCTGGTGTGGTGGTTTGTAGCACTTGGAAGGCTAAGGCAGCAGGATCATAAATACAAAACCAGCCAGGGCTGTATAGTAAGACTGTCTCAAAGAAATCAAAGGAAATGGAGTTATGTTACAAAATTGAGATTAATGATTTTTTTGTTCTGTTGGAAATTTATTTTTATGTTATCATTTCACTTAAACAAGAAAAAGGAAATGCTAGGCAATGCATGTTTGCCTTAATGTTCCTTGAAATTTCATTTCTAAACATATCCTCCCTCTTTTTTTGAGACAGGGTCATAGTTCAGTGGCCTTGAACTACTGATCTCTATCTCCCAAGTTGTATGCTACCACATCTCTCTCTTCCTCCCTCCCTCTCTCCTTCTCCCTCCCCCTTCTTCTCTCTGTCTTTCTTCTCTCTCTCTCCCCTCCCTCACTCCCTCCTCCCTCCCTTTCCCTCTCCCTCGTGCCCCCCCCCAGACAGTTTCCTATGGTGTTCCAGTCTGGACTTGAACTCATGGCCATTCTCTTGCCTCAGTTTCCCACATGATAGGATTAAGTGTAAACCACCATTCCCAGTCACTAGTTTCTTTCTTTGGGGGAAATATCTCTTAGTAGGTTTAGCATGCAGTTGTCCCTGACTATCTGTGTTTGATTTGTTCCAAGATCCTCCTGAGATACTGAAAGCTGGGGATGCCCAAATTCCTTGTGTAATAATACAGTTTCAATGTACCTCTCATACATGAAATCATTTCTGTATCATACAATATTCAACGCAGAGTAAGTGCTTCGTTGTTTAGGAACTAATGGGAAGAATCAAGATCTTATACAGTTCAGTGTGGCATTTGACCTCCTGCCTTGTCTACAGTGCTTGGACGCTCATTATGATTTTTTTTTGTTTGTTTCCTGAATATCTTACACCATCAGTTTGTTGAATTAAAAGATATGGGTCTTATGATACAAAGGGTCTGACTGCATTTCCTCCAGCACTAACTACTGAAGCCAATCTCTCTATAGAACATCCATTTCCTTTTACTCTTTTAGCATGTGCCACACAATAAGAGCCACCTTTAATGCCCTCAAGTTGAATCTTTGGATGGAGGATCTTTTTGTACTTCTTCAGGGCATGACAGTGAAATGGCTTTCCTTGGGCCTTGTATATTTCAGTTTTTTCTTTCTCCCTCGGTTTATGCCTTTCCAGAATAAACTGTGTTTATGTCAGCCTGTCTTGCTTCTGACTCTTCCTTCATCAGGTCTCCCTGTCTCTATCTCTGTCTCTCTCTCTGAGACAAAGTCTCCCCATGTTTTCCCAGCTAACCCCGGGACTCACTGCGTAGCCTGGGTTGAACTCAAAGTTTCACCAATCCTCCTCCCTCTGTCTCCTGAGGGCTGGGATTATAGGTGTGTCCACCATGCATAGCCATCAGGTCTCTCTTATTTGTTCATGTGTGGTATATATGCACTTATATGTGCAAGTGAACATGCACAGTCATAAAGAAATCAGAGAACACCGAAAATCTTCCTCTGTTGTTCTCCATCATGGTGGATTGAATGAAAATGGCCTCCAGAGGTTCAGGTTTGAACAGTTGATTCCCAGTTGATGAAACTGTTTGAGGAGGATTAGGGGGTGTGGCCTTTTGGAGGAGGTGTGGCATGTGGCAAGAGCTCTGAGGCTTCCAAAGCCTCCCACCATTACCAGTGCTCTCTCTGTCTCCTGCTTGTGTTCAGAACGTGAGCTTGTAACTAGTCCTGCTGGGACTATGGACTCTAACCCTCTGGAACCATAAACTCAATCAAACGCTTCCTTTAAAAGTTGCCTTGGTCTTGATATTTTACCACAGCAATAAAAAAGTTCACCTTAGTTTCTAAAAAAAAGACAGTGTTTCATAAAATCTGAAGCTCATCATTTTGGCTAGACTAGCCAGCCAGCCAGTTGCTAGGATCCACCTGCCTCTGCCCTGCAATTCTGGGATTACAGGAACACAGAATGGTATCTACATGAGGACTGGAGATTTTAGCTTTGTCTCTTTTGAGACATCTCATGTATCTCTATCTATTATCTGTTTATCTATCTATTTATTTTGTCTTTTGAGACAGGGTTTCTCTGTGTAGCCTTGGCTGTCCTAGAACTTGCTCTGCACACCAGACTGGCTTTGAACTTTCAAAGATCCACCTGCCTATGCCCCTCAAGTGCTGGGATTAAAGGCATGAGCTACCACCACCTAGAAGTCTCATGTATCTCAAGCTGGCCTTGAACTTTCTAGGTAATGGAAAATAGCCTTTAACTATCTTGCCTCTATGCTCATGTATACCAACATGCCTGGTATTATGGCTGGCTTTAATGGCAACTTGCCACAAATTAGAATCACTTGAGTCCCCGAAGAACTATCCAAATCGCCTTGATCGATATGGGAAGATCCCCCATGCAGCACCTTCTGGTAACCCAGACAAAACAGATTTGCCCTGTTACCAGGCTGCCGATTCTGTCACTAACAGCAGAACCAGCATTTCCGAGCTTTCATTTTTAACTAGGGAGCAGGCTTTGCAGAACCTCCAGTCTTCTGTCAATAGACTGGGATGACTGAAGCCCAGCCTGTGGACTCACTGAGCACTGGTAGCTGACTCCTGGTAAGAGATGTCTGTTGTAGGACTCCTCTCACTGCTGACATACTCATGAGCCCTGGAAACACCTCTAAGAGCCATTTTACTTAGAATAAGCACTGTTCCTATAATTAGTTGGATTTTTTGGGGGGGAGAGAGAGCTTCTTGTTTTGTTTGTTGAGGCAGAGTTTCATATATCCCAGGCTGCCCACAAGCTCAACATGCAACAGAGGCTACCCTTAAACACTGATTGTCCTGCTTCTTTTTCCCTAGTGCTGGGATTATAGTTGTGGTCTACCATGCCCAGCTTTATAGTGGCTTTTTTTACTACTAGAATTTCTCAGAGCTACACCTGTAGAGGGTTCATGTTCAATGGGATACAGATTCCCACTTTCTTTATTCAGACTCCATGGGCAGTGAGTAGGAGGAACCCCAATGAAACACATGCCTACAGTTCCCCAAGAACACCGTGTCCCTGATGTCATTGCTCAGCATGTGGGATGTTAGATGCTGGAGCACCTGCCCATCATTGTAGAGGGGTGGCTGTCCCTGTACTGGTGCTTCAGGTTAAACCCAGAGACCCATCCCCACAAGGATCCAGACATGATTTTATACATATCCTCACTTACCTGCATCGTGTAGCCTTCTGAGGTTTGGGTGGCTGGCTTGGTACTTGCTTTCCTGGTCTTTACTTGTATTTATGGCTTCTTTCAATCTTAAAATTAAAAAAAAAAATCAGAGGAGACACCCCCACAACAGTGTCATCTCTGTGCCAGTGTGTGCAAAGCAGTGTTACCCATCTTTCCATGGTCCCTTTGTGTTGCATAGCCAATGCTTTCTTTCCTTTGCTGACCTCTCTGGAACATTCTGGGAATAGTGTAGGCCACACAGTGGGCTGAGGAAGACCTTACAAAGGACAAGGAGTCCTTAGAGCCAGGTTGATAAAAAGTGTATGAAATGACCAAGTGGGTACCTTTTAGGAAGGGCCAGGAAATTACTCAAAACTGACCCACTATCTATTTTCCTTACTTTTTTTTTTTAAAGATTTATTTTATTTATTTTATGTGTATGAGTACACTGTAGCTGTACAGATGGCCGTGAGCCATCATGTATGTAGCTGCTGTTGATCTCAGGACCTCTGCTCAGGCTTGCTCAGGCTTGCTCCGGCCCGCTCGCTCTGGCCCCGCTCCCTCTGGCGTAATTTTCTGCAGCTGTCTTCAGACGCACCAGAGGAGGGCGTCCGATCTCATTGTGGGTGGTTGTGAGCCACCATGTGGTTGCTGGGATCCGAACTCAGGACCTTCGGAAGAGCAGTCAGTGCTCTTACCAGCTGATCCATCTCGCCAGCCCTGGCTCTACATTTTAAAAACTGTGATAACATATACATAACATAAAAACCCATCACATGTTTATAGTCATAAGCAACGAATGGCTTGTACATATGACCACATGCTCTGAATGATAGGTAATGTCAGTTTAGAAACTTAAGTCTTTCAAAAAACAAAACCAACACAGAGTCTCAGGGCTGGAGAGATGGCTCAGCAGTTAAAAACACTTGCTTTTCTTCCAGAAGATCCAAGTTCAGATCTAAGTACCCACACAGGGAAGCTTACAACCACTTGTAACTGTAGCTCCATTAAAACTGACACTCTGTCTGACCTCTGTAGGTATTCACAAACATGCGACAGACATACACAGCTAGGCACAGATTAAGACAAAACAAAACAATTTAACAAGCCCCCCTCCAACACACACAAGAAACAAATGAAACCCAGGGTTCTCTATAACCTCGGCTGGCCCTAAAACACTAGTCCAGAGCCCAGCTGCTGGACAGCAGTGTGCACTGCCTTTGGTGTGCAGCAGTCAGCCCAGCTAGTATTTCCCTCCCTCCCTCTTTACTGCTTTACTGATTTCCCTCCCTTTTCTGTTGCTTTATTAATTGACTTTATTTTTGTGGGGCTGTTGAGGTGCCTCAGTGGTTAAGAGTACTTTTTACTTCTGCAGAGGACCTGAGTTCAGTTCCCAGTACTTACATGGTATCTTAAAGCCGGCTATAACTCTACTTTCAGGGGGTCAGATGCCTTCCTCTGACCTCTGCAGGCACTATGGACGCATTTGGTGCACATATACACATGTAGGCAAACACACACCCACACAGAGTAAATATATTTAAAAGAAAAATTAAAGACAGTTATTTTGACTGTGTGTGTGTGGGGCGGTGTATACACACCACATAAGAGCCCAGAAAAGGGCATTAGATTCTTTGTAACTGGAGTTATGGGTAGTTATGAGTCATCACGTGGATGCTGGAAGCTGCACTGAGCCACCTCTTTGGCTGCTCTTTTATTGCTTTTTTTTTTTTAAAGATTTATTTATTTTATGTATGTGAGTACACTGTATCTGTCTTCAGACACACAAGAAGAGGGTGTCAGATCTCATTACAGATGGTTGTGACCAACCATGTGGTTGCTGGGATCCAAACTCAGGACCTTCGGAAGAGCAGTCAGTGCTCTTACCCACTGAGCCATCTCTCCTGCCCCCAATAATAAACTATTCTTGCTTAACTGAAATTGGTGTATGTATGGTTTGTGTGGCAATTCCCAGACTCCAATAGTTAGAAAGATGTCCCTGAAGTTAAAAGTATTTGTTGCTTTTGTAGAGGACCTGGGTTCTGTTCTCAGCACCTATACAGCAGGCAACCATCTTCTTTTTTTTTTTTTTTTCGAGACAGGGTTTCTCTGTGTAGTCCTGGCTGTCCTGGAACTCACTCTGTAGACCAGGCTGGCCTCAAACTCAGAAACCTTCCTCCTCTGCCTCCCAAGTGCTGGGATTAAAAGCATGCACCACCACTGCCCGGCTTATTTTCTTTTTAAAGGACAGGATCTCACTATATGGGTCCAGCTCTCCTAGAAATCACTATGTAGAGCAAGCTAGCCTTAAACTCTGCCTCCCAAGTGCTAGGATTAAAGGAATATGTCACTATGTCCGAATAACTTTTGAAAAATATTTTTTAGACTTTTATTTTTAGGTTTTTTTTTTAAAGATTTATTTATTTATTTTATGTGTATGAGTACACTGTAGCTGTACAGATGGCTGTGAGCCATCATGTGGCTGCTGGGAATTGAACTCAGGACAGCCCCGCTTGCTCCAGTGTAATACACTGTAGCTGTCTTCAGATGCACCAGAAGAGGGCGTCAGATCTCATTACGGGTGGTTGTGAGCCACCATGTGGTTGCTGGAATCTGAACTCAGACCTTTGGAAGAGCAGTCAGTGCTCTTACCCGCTGAGCCATCTTGCCAGCCCTTATTTTGAGTTTTTACACATGTTTTGCCTATGTATATATCTGTGTACAACATGTATGCCTAGTGTCCTGAGAGGCCAAAATGGTGATAGAGTCCCTGGAACTGTAGTTATTAATGGTTGTGAGCCACCATGCAGATGCTGGGAATGGGTTCTGGGTCCTCTAAAAGAGCAGCCAATGCTCTTAACCACTGAGTCACCTTTCCATTCCCATATACATTAATAATTTTTTGTTTTTATTTTTGTTTTTCGAGACAGGGTTTCTCTGTATAGCCCTGGCTGTCCTGGAACTCACTCTGTAGACCAGGCTGGCCTCTAACTCAGAAATCCACCTGCCTCTGCCTCCCAAGTGCTGGGATTAAAGGCGTGCGCCACCACCGTCTGGCTATAATTTTTTAAAAAGAATTTAATTTCTTAACCAGGTAATGGCAGCAATAGCTACACACACCGTTAATTCCAATACTCAGGAGGCAGAGGCAGGAGGAGAGTCTCTGTGAGTCCCAGCCCAGTCTGGGACACACAGAGAAAACCTATCTTTCCCTCAGGTGCTATATCAAGAATAGCTTTGGGAATAAAGCAACAAACTTGCCAAAGGCCTAGAGCTGGCTTTCTAAATGATCTGAGGCTGCTCAGAAATTGTTCTGTGAAGAAATACAGCTCTGCAGAATTACTAGCTCTGGACAACTGAGATGGGGATGCACTTGTTGCAAATGTCCCAGCAGCCCTTCCCTCACCAGTGTTCTATCATTGGAGGCTAACGATGTGGAGCGAAAAAACAGCCTCGCTCAAGGATCCTGCCCATGTGTCTTTTTCCCATGCCCAGTTTAAGTTGTGCTGGAGGTTCAGGCCAGCACTCTGCCAATGGAGCTACATCCACAACCCACATATCCACAGTTACTATTACAATGGTATTTCAAGCTGTATGAGGAGGTCCAAAACCATATCCCAGAATTTGGATCAGGAGTTCAAGATTACCTTCAGCTAAATGGTGAGTTTAAGACCACCATTGGTTACTTGTAACTGTTTCTCAAAAATTAAACAAAACAAGAGCCCATGAGAGACAGCTCAGCAGAAAAATGCTTGCTGCTCAATGGAACAACCTGAACTCCATCTCTAGAACTCACAGGGAGGAAGAAGAGAAGGAATTCCTATAAGTGTCCTGCACATGGCTGTGGCTTGCATTTACCTGCACAAACACACAGAAAATTAACAAAACGAAACAAAACAATCTAACATAAAAATGACCTGAGGTATGAATAGTGGTCATGTGTTTTAACAAATATCCAATTCTTTTTGTCTTATACTTTTTTTTTCAAAGATTATTTTATGTTTGCCTACATGTATGTATGTGTACCATGTGTGTGCTTGGTGCTCGGGGTTCAGAATAGGAGACTGAATTCCCTGGTCTTGTGTAAGAGCAACAAGTGCCCTTGGCTGCTGGGCCATCTCCCCAGTCCTGCCGTATAACTGAACACGGCGTGCTGAAGCCTGCCAGGTCCATTTGTATGATTTCACTGTATTTCTGCTCAAAATTTTTGAGGTAAACAATCTATAATTTTAAAGTGTAAATTAATGGGCAGATGAGGTTAGATATAGAGAAGATGGGAAGGAGATTTTTACATACTCATATGTGTGTGGAACATTACGGATGTATGATTAATTTTGTGTGGTGGTGGGGATGGACTTCACATGTTAGCAAGCCTTCTACTATTATACCACATTCCTAACCTACATATGTACATGTTTGTATGTATATATGATACATTGAATTACATTTATTTTGTATGTGTAAATATGTGTGGCGATCAGAGGAAAGCTGTTGGGAGTTTATTTTAGGTTTCTGCCCAGGTCACCAGGCTTGGCGGCAGGCACATTTACCTGGAGAGCCATATCAGCAGCCCAGCCATAGAGATAGATTTCTTTGTTTTGTTATGTTTTGTGAGACTGGTCTCATGGCTGGTGTTGAGAGCTAGGTCTTCCTGCTTTAGCTTCCTGAGTTGCTCTGATCACAAGTATGTACCGTCACATCTGGCTTATCAGTATTTTTTTTTCCTATAATGAGGCTTTGCTTAATTGCCTGAATTTGCCTTGAACTTGCTATCTACCTGCCTTAGTCTCTTCAACAGTTGAGATTACACACAGGCCCCACTATGTCTGGCTTTTGGAATGACTTGATAAAGAAATAGTCTGGCTGGGCAGTGGTGGCACATGTCTTTAATCCCAGCACTTGGGAGGCAGAGGCAGGTGGGTTTTTGAGTTCAAGCCTAGCCTGGCCTACAGAGTGAGTCCAGGATAGCCAGGGCTATACAGAAAAACCCTGTCTCAAAAAGACAAAAGAAAAAAAAAGAAATAGTCTGTAAAAAGAGTCACATTTTTGTGATTAAACTTTCTTTTCTTTTCTTTTTTAAAAGATTTATTCATTATTATATGTAAGTACACTGTAGCTGTCTTCAGATACACCAGAAGAGGGCGTCAGATCTCATTATAGGTGGTTGTGAGCCACCATGTCGTTGTTGGGATTGGAACTCGGGACCTTTGGAAGAGCAGTCAGTGCTCTTAACTGCTGAGCCATCTCTCTAGCCCATGATTAACTTTCTAAGACTGCAGTATTTTTCATGAATTAGATGAAGTCTGAAGGTGAGTAGGTCCCTTCCCATGAGTAACCCATGGGGTTCCAGGATACCTTAATGGCACTCCTTCCACAGAGCCTGTCTCTACTGTCTCATGTATCTAGATGCAGATGCTCCACTCACCTGCTGTTGGGCTGGGAGACAACGCTGCCATTCTGCTCAGGTGGAGGCTCTACTGGTTTGGGTTTGAAGTAGTTGATAAATCCTCCAAACACACTCTTAATGCTGTTGATATGTTTCTGGCTCATCTTCAAATCCTGATCCATCTTGTCTACCATCTTCTCTGTGTGTTCTAGGACTCCTCGCTGCCGGACCAGCTCCTGTAGAGGGCAAGAGGCAGTAGCATCATGCCATTTCCCCTACTTCCAAAATCCTAGTATATTTAAGTCTGGAGCTGGGAAGATAGCTCCCTTGGTAGAATGCTTATCTGGTTTGTACAAAATCCTGGTTGGATCCTTAGCACTCCATCAACCAGGCTTGGGCACACACACCTGTAACCCCACAACTCGAGAGGCAGAGGCAAGAGGATTCATATAGTGACTTTGAAGCAAGCCTAAACTAGGTGATACCCAGTCTCAAAAAAAAAAAAAAAAAAAAAAAAAAAAAAAAAAAAAAAAAAAAAAAAAAAAAAGTCTAGATAGGAATGGTAGCCCATGCCTACAGCCCCAGCACTTGGGGACTTTGGGGAGAGACACAGGTGGGTTGGTGTAACTTCTAGGTCAGGCTGGTGCTTTGTCTGGGTTCCCACAGGGCTGCTGCTGCTTCTACCCTTCTCTAGAACATTAGAATATTACAAAGGAATGGGCTTCCTGTGACACTTCCTCCCTCCAGCTCCCCCAAACTTCTAGGCCAGTCAGGACTACATAGAGAGACCTTGCCTCAAAAAAAAAAAAAAAAAAAAGGCTTTTTATCATTCTGGCTGAGGGTTGGTGGTCACATGTGGAGATCAGAGGATGACTTGAGGGAGGTGACTTCTCTCCTTTTACCATGCAGGTGCTGAGAATCGAATTGATCCAGTCCACTGGTCCCTTTATGCCATTTCACATGTACATTTGGTTTGCTTCCCTGCTCTCCTCTGTCCCTGCTATATCATTGCAGGTATGTCCTGTATTCCTCCTTCCACTTATGTATCACACGGTCCAGGATCCTCCCCACCTATCTTAAAGCACCCTCCCATCTTAGGGGCCTTCTTCAAGTTTCACAGACTCTACCCGCACTTACGCCAACTTAAATAGACATGTTTTACAGTTAGAAATTAGGATTCAAGTCTAGCATAGTGGCACACACCTTCAGCCCCAGCACTAGGGAAGCAGAGGCAAGAAGATCTCTGTGAGTTCAAGGCCAGCTTGAGTCTGGTATACATTGTGAGTTCTAGGACATCCTGGACTACTTATAAAACTGTCTCAAAACCAAAACCAAACAAACAACAAAACAGCTAAATAACTGAGCAAGAGCACAAGAGAATGAGAGAGGAAACCATGTTTTGCTTGAGAGAACATGTGAGATGTTTTCTGAGCCTAGATTGCGGTACTTAATGTAATATTTTCTAGTTTCATATATTTTCCTACAAATTTCATAATTTCTATATGGTTGAATAAAATGCCACTATGAATATGTACCACATTTTCATGATTCATTTGTCCATTAAAATTTTTTAGATTTATTTTATGTACATGAATGTTCTGCCTTCATGTATATATGTGTGCCACTTATGTGCCTGCTGCCTATAGAGATCAAAGAAGGGCATTGGATCCTCTGGAACTAGAGTTATGGATGGCTATGAACCACCATGTAAGCTGGGAACTGAATCTGGATCCTCTACAAGATCAACAAGTAGTCTTAACTACTAAGCCATCACTCCAGCCTCTACTTACCTATCTAGAGACATCTAGGTCAATCCCATGCCTTTGGTATTGTGGAAAGAACAGGAACAAATACAGAGTCCTTTGGGTATCCACCCAGCAACACATAGCCAGACCACTATTTCTAGATTTTGTGAGGATTTCCACACTGACCCCATAATGGCTATACCAGTTACATTCTCATTGCAGTGAATAGTAGTCCTTTCTCCTACATCTTAGCCAGCATTTGTTGGACTTTGTCTTCTTTTCCTCCCTCTTTCCTTTCTCCCTCCCTCCCTTCTTTCCTTCTTCCTTCTTCCCTTCTGTCCTTTCTCTTTCTTTCTTTTTGTTTTTTGAGACAGGGTTTCTCTGTGTAGGCCAGCCTGGCCTTGAATTTAAACTCATAGAGATCTGCCTGCCTCTACCTCTCAACTGCTGGGACTAAAGGCATTAAATGTGTGGTGGTTTGAATAGCAATGTGTCCCACAGACTCATGTGTTTGAATGCTTGGTCCATAAAGGGAGCGGCACTATGAGGAGGTATGGCCTTGTTGGAATAAGTGTCTCACTGTGGGGGTGGGCTTTGAGGTCTCCTATGCTCAAGCTACCCCACTGTGGCACACAGTCTCCTTCTGTTGCCTGTAGATCAAGATGTAGAGTCCTCAGTTCCTCCTCCAGCACATGTCTGCCTGGATACTGCCATGCTTCCCACTATGCTAATAAACTTAACCTCTGAAACTGTGACTAGCTCCAATTAAATGTTTTCCTTTATGAGTATTGCCTTGGTCATGGTGTCTTGTCACAAGAATAAAACCCTAACTAAGACAGTATGTGTTATCACAGTCCAGTTTTGATTTTGTTTGTTTGTTTTTAATTTTGAAAAAAGATTTATTTATTTATTTTATGTCTATGAGTACACTGAAGCTGTACAGATGGTTGTAAGCCTTCATGTGATTGTTGGGAATTGAATTTAGGACCTCTGCTTGCTCTGGTCAATTCTGCTCACTCAGTCCCTGCTTGCTCTGGCCCAAAGATTTATTTATTATTATACATAAGTACAATGTAGTTGTCTTCAGAGCATCAGAAGAGGGCATCAGATCTCGTTACGGGTGAGCCACCATGTGGTTGCTGGGATTTGAACTCAGGACCTCTGGAAGAGTAGTCAGTGCTCTTAACCACTGAGCCATCTCTCCAACCTTGTTTATTTGTTTTTGAGACAGGATCTCACTATGTAGCCTTGGGTATCCTAGAAACAGGCTATGTAGACCAGACTGGTCTCAAATTCAGAGATCCACCTGCTTCTGCCTCTTGGTTTTGGAATTATGCAATGCCATGCCTGTCTAAGATGTTAGAACTTTAAAAATACTTATTATCCATCTGCATTTCCTCCTTTGAGAACTATCTGTGCAGTTTCTTGGCCCACTTATTGACTAGCAGTATGGTGGTTTGAATATGCTTGGCCCAGGGAGTGGCGGTCACTTCCCCAGCTGAGTCATTTCCCCAGCCTCCTGCTTGTGAGGTGGTCACTTTACCACTCAGCCAACTTCCCAGCCTTACATTTCTTACTCAGAAAAGTCCCTTGTTCCTAGATGTATTCGATATGTCTTCTTCTAGCAGTTCCAGCATATTAATATGAAATCAAGCTCTCTGGCCCAGTTTGGATCATGTGCTGAGTGAGAGATGGGGATCTAATTTCAGTCTTGGGCAGATGTTTACTCAGTGTGGCCAGCATCACTTATTGTATAGACTTTTGTCTAATGTATGCTTTTAATACCTTTGTAAAAAATCAGTTATCTAGTCTCCTTTCCCTGGCCGAACAATGCCTGGCAGGAGTTTGTCAGAGATCTGGCAGCCTTCCTCACAAAGCCCAGGAATCTGAAAGTCCTGAATGGGCTGGTACAGTCAAACTGGTCAAACATAAAGAGCTTGCCCCATGATGGTTTGTATATGCTTGGTCCAGGGAGTGGCACTACTAGCAGGTGTAGCCCTACTGGAATAGGTGTGTCATTGTGGGCATGGGCTTTAAGACCCTCATCCTAGCTGCCTGGAAGCAGTCTTCTCCTTCCTGCCTTTGGAATATATGGTGGAGGAACTGTCAGCTTCTCTAGCCCCATGTCTGCCTGGACATTGCCATGATCCCACCTTGATGATATTGGACTGAACCTCTGAACCTGTAAGCCAGCCCCAACTAAATGTTGCCCTTTATAAGAGTTGTGGTGTCTGTTCACAGCAGTAAAACAATAACTAAGACACCTCCTATGATGGGAACTGGTTTTACACATGAGCTGCTTCCACAGCATGGCTCCTGTATCTCCATGATGGTGCCAGGGTGTGGCCAGTGCATTACCCTGCTGAGTTATCTTCCTAGCCCACTTTCTTTTTCAATGTATAGAGGAAAGTTTATTTGGGCTTATGGTTCCAGAGTAGTCAGAGTCCATAACGACGGGGAGAAATAGCAGTAAGACAGAGGTATGATGGCAGGAATAGGGAGCTGAGGGCTCATATCTTGGACCACAAGCAGCAAACAGAAAGCTGACACCTAATTTTAATTTTTCGATTTTGTATTTTTGGGGGCTGGAGTTCCTCTGTGTAGCCTTGGCCACCATGAAATTCTCAGATTGATCACAAACTCAGAATGATAAAGTTCTAAGAAGAGGGAAAAATTGGTTTCTCAGCAAGAGGAGTGAGTGATATGGTGGCTCCAGTGCAGGAACCTTAAACAAAGAAACTCAAGGGAGCCTTAGCTTACAGATACTAGATTCCCCTATTGTCAAAAGAGAGGAAGGCAGAGAAAGGCTGCTGCCTCCAACAACCAATGGACTCCACAGGAATTCTGGGTTCAATATTCTTGACATGACAGATTAGAAGTCTAAGAATAGGCTTAGACAGAAAGCAGGGGATAGGGTGCCTAGCCTATCTCAGACAGTAGGAATCTAGGCCTTGAGAATTATATAAAGAGAGAGCCTGGAAATAGGCTCATACAACATTTGTTTAGTTTGCTTTATTTGCTTTGAATTGTTTTAATTATCTAAATGGGTGTTATTTTGCCTTTTGTGGTTATATTATTATTCCTCTGGGAGTTCAAGCTAAAAGTTTTTCTGGTTACTGGCTCAAGGACACGCTATTTTGGGAGAAAGGCTCTATATTTGTGTTGACAGGAAAGGAGACTAGGCTCTAGACCCCTTCCAGAGAGATATGGATCAGATATGACAGAGTTATCACAGAGAAAGGAGCTTCAGCTGTAAGGCATTTTTTCAATTAGTGATCAAGGTGGAAGGGCCCCTGTGGGTGGTGCCATCCCTGGGCTGGTAGTCTTGGGTTCTATAAGAAAGCAATCTGAGCAAGCCAGGGAAGCAAGCCAGTAAGTCACATCCCTCCATGGCCTCTGCATCAGCTCCTGCTTCCTGACCTGCTTGAGTTCCAGTCCTGACTTCCTTTGGAGATCAATAGCAATGTGGAACATGTAAGCTGAATAAACCCTTTCTTCCCCAACTTGCTTCTTGGTCCTGGTGTTTGTGCAGGAATAGAAACCCTAACTGAGACACACATACACTCTCTTTTCTGTCCAGAAGGCTCTCCATGGAGATGCTTTGATTTGGGCCACCACTCACTCACAGCACTTCCTTAGAGAAGCCGTGCTCAAACACCTTTGAGGGAGGCCATTCTTCCAGCAGCCCTCCTCTTTCAATGTGCTTTGTTTCTCCTCACAGCATGAAGGCCTCACGAGGCAGGAACTTACCTTGCTCACTGGTGAACATCCAGTGTACCATTCAGCAGCCATCTGCTACAAATCTGTCCAAAGTGATGTTCTCCAGCCACCAGGACAGCCTGGATCATATGCCTTGAGGGCTGATGTCAAAGCTGCATATATGCATTCACTATAATATTAATAACCTCCTTTATGTGTGACAAGCTTATTTCAGTCCCTATTGATTTTTTTAGGATAAAGTTCTGGGCACTTAATTTGAGGCCTCATCATGCTAGACAAGTGTTCTCCCATTGAGTTTATGTCCTCAGGTGTTCAGTTCCTATGTTGGGGTTTGTGTACAACTGTTACAGCTGTGTTCCTGCCCTCAGCTCCCTTCCTTTTTTTTTTTTTTAAGATTTATTTATTTATTATATATATATAAGTACACTTTAGCTGACTTCAGATGCACCAGAAGAGGGCATCAGATCTCATTACGGGTAGTTGTGAGCCACCATGTGGTTGCTGGGATTCAAACTCAGGACCTTCAGAAGAGCAGTCGGTGCTCTCACCCGCTGAGCCATCTCGCCAGCCCCTCAGCTTATATTTCTACATCACTGTTCATCAGCAAAAGAAAATCAGGACAGGAACTCAAGCAGTGCAGGAACCTGGAGGCAGGAGCTGATGGAGAGGCCATTGAGGAGTGCTGCTTACTGGCTTTTGCCTCATGGCTTGCTCAGCCTGCTTATTTATTGAACCCACCAGGACCACCAGCCCAGGGATGGCACCATCCACAATGGGCTGGGCCCTTCTCCACTTATTAGTAATTGAGAAAATGCCTTACAGCTGGATCTCCTGGAGGCATTTCCTCAGCTAAGGCTCCTTTCTCTCTGATGACTTTAGCTTGTGTCATGTTGACATAAAACCAGCCAGCACATCAACCTATTACATATTCTGGAAATCTGAATGAAAGGAGTGAAACTACATAGTCAGCCCTCCACATCTGAGTATTCAGCTAGCTGTAAACAGAAGATACCGATAGTCTGCAATTAGGACACATACAGACTTTTTTGCCATTACACTCTTAAACATTGCAGTATGGTAATTATGCACAGAATTTACATTTATTATGTTTTCCCCCTTGATATGGGATCTTATGCAGCCCAGGCCAGCCTTGAAATTGCAATGTAGCCTAGGATAACCTTAAACTTCTGATTATCCTGGGTTATTTTTTTGAGTGCTGGAATCAAACCAAGACTTTGTGCATGTCAGGCAAGTATTGTACCAACTAAGCTGTACTCCTAGTTCTTCTCTAGGTATGATCAGTAATCTGGAGATAACTTGAAACATATGAGCAGGCCTAGAGACAGCAATCTGTACTTGAGCACTTGGTTAGCATACACAAGGCCCTTAGTTCAATCCCCGGTACTGAAGAGAGGTAGGGAGGAAGGAAGATTTGAGCAGGACGTGTGTGTGATGCTAGGAGGACTGAAAACTTTGTCCTATCTGTGCCTTAAAAACAATAAATGAACAAACAGAAGTATATCAGAGATGTGTATGAGATGGAAATATTATGCCATTTCACTTAAAGGACATGAGCATTCAGGGTGTTTGTAGGAGCCCTGGAGGCAGAGTAACTATAGAAAACTATTGAAGTTCAAGTTAAATGTAGAGGTACCAAGTTAAATATAAGGAGGGGCTTTAGTCTATTTAGAGGCTGTGGACCCTGTAAACAAAATGTGCTGCCTTTTCTATCAAAGGGTTAAATAAGACAATTTTCCACTTGAAACATTGTAACCACCAGTCAGCTCTTGTTGAAGTCAATACTATATGCTCAAGGTTGCAGCCTGTTCTCAGACGTTGTACTTTGTTCATTAGGTGTGCTATTTTGAGTTAGCCAGCTGCCCAAGAGTGTGAGACCAAACTCTGCGCACTCACACTGAGGCACAGGATCCCTTTGCCTTAGGAATAAAAACCTTGCAGGACCACTCTGAGGTCGACTTGCCTGCTTGACTACATGTAGCCTGTATGGCTACACACCTTTCTGCAGAAGTAAATCCTTTTGCCTTAATGAAATACCTTGGATTGTGCAGTCATTTTCTTGGGACCTAGACCCATTTCTAACATGGTGTTAACATTTCTAACCCAATGTGTTACCTGGGTTTCAGTGTAGTGGGTGAAATTCATAAATACAGTGCATAGAGATATAATACATAGGCAAAATACTGATTTGAATTTGTCTTAAAACTCTATTTATTATATCTCCAGCCCCAGGTATTTTTTGAGACAGGATCTCACTACCTAGCTCTGGCTGGTCTAGAACTTGCTATTTAGCCTATACTGGCTTTGAACTCATCCACCTGCCTCTGCTAAGACTGAAGGAAGGCATATACCACCATTCCTAGTTTAGAAATTTTTTTTTTTTTTGGTTTTTCGAGACAGGGTTTCTCTGTATAGCCCTGGCTGTCCTGGAACTCACTCTGTAGACCAGGCTGGCCTCGAACTCAGAAATCCGCCTGCCTCTGCCTCCCAAGTGCTGGGATTAAAGGCGTGCGCCACCATCGCCCGGCTTAGAAATTTTTAAGTAAAAAAAAAAAAATTCTTTTTTGGACTGTGCCAAACAAACTTGCAAGAGCTAGTTTTCAGAAGAAAAAGGATAAAGAGAAATTTATCTTCGGAGTCTCCAAGCACGACATCTCCATAGGCTGTTGTGGAACAAGCCAGAGCAATACTTTTTGGATAAATGATTTCTGTAGCCTACATGTCCCGTTTCTATCTTTCTCCCCGTTCCTTTTCTTCTCTCTCTTTATTATCAGTGCTACTTTGCAATACTGCAGCTCAAACTCAGGGCTTATGTATGATGGCTGAGTGCTCTACCGCTGAGCTACATCCACAGCCCTGGATGCTTGTACAGGACAACAAATGAGGCTGGGGGTTAAAGTGGAATTCTGGAAGTTTCTATATGCTAGAATCTGATCACTGGAGAACATGAGACCAGCAAAGTGAAGAGCTTCTTTGGCTAAAATCCTCCCCTAAAAGGGACAGGAAATGACTGTGCTTCTGACCTCTGGACAGCCGAGGAGGAAAAGGGGTGTGGCGGGGCACATGACAGAGGAGAACGGATAGTGCTTCCTCAGTCTTTCCTGTGAGGACAGACTGGCCAAGACTCTCTACCCCAGCCATTTTGAAGGCAGACCTCAAATGCTCCGGGTTTGGAGGTGTGCTCCCACAGCTCAGAAACGGGCTGTGTTGACCTTTTCATCTGCATTTGTGAGAATGAGGTCCAGGGTGGGTGTGAGGGGTGTGAACTCCTGGATGAGGAATGTGGCTCAGCTAGTAAGGGTGCTTGCCTGATATTGGCTTCAGTGATGTTGGGATCTCCATCCTAGCACTAGGTAAATGAGGGCGGGGGCAGTGGGACATGCCTGTAACCTCTTTGAAGGAGAAGGCAGAGAATCAGGAGTTCAGGGTCATCCTCAGGTCCAGAGAGTTGGAGGGTAGTCTGAGCTACATGTGACCCTGTCTCAAAAACAAAGGACAAGAGAACCCAGAATACCTTCCAAATTGAGAATGGATGGGCCAAGTGACTATTTATGAGATGATTACAGGTGATCATCCCAACTTTGTTAAGTCTCAAGTGTTTTCTAAATTTAAACAGGAAAAAGAAGAGAGAGGCTATGCATAGGTTGCTAAGGAACCACAGAGAAAGTTCCTTAACTCCTCTTTTCTGTGAAATACTCTTCAGAGCCAAGGGAAGAGGAAGTCGGGGAAACAAATGACCATGCAAGGGCTCAGACTGCCTGAAGTGAGGTGACACGCACATAGACAGGTTATGTTCTAGGGACACTGTGAGGATTCAGGGAATCAAAGGGTTCTTGCTGCCTGAGCAAGGAACGGTTGGTGGGACTTTCTCCAAGACACTCAGGAGAACTCACTCTCTGCGGAGCATTCTTCGAGTGCTAGGGGGCTGACCAAGCCCAAACTCCACCCTGAGGGCTCATACAGTCCATGCAGGGTAAGAGCAAGTCTAATCCACTTTTCTAATTTGCTAACAACAGTGTGGTGCTGAGAACTGAGTTAGGCAGACCCAGTCTTGTTTCATTGAGCTTAGTTTCATGGGAAAAACAATAAAAGGGTCATTACACACAGTGAACCCCCAACAAGGATTCTTGGCCTGATTTAAGAAGTATAACAGGGAGTCTCAAGGGTGGGTGGGGTAAATGCCTGAGTTGAAGAGAGCAGCTAGTCTAGGCAGCTGGAGTAATTGAAGGGAAGTGGAGTGGAACTGCTTGTCGAGCACAGATGGGTGTGGGTAGGACCCATGAGACCCAGCAGGAAATAGCCAGCAAATGATGTAGAGCCCGCCCCCATCCCCATCACAATATAATCTACAGTTAAAGCATCCTAGAACATCAGGTAGGCCTCATAATGAGTTTGAAATTGAACTTAGCTATGAACTGACAAGTACAGATGTCAATAGGGGTCAGTGCACTAAATTAAGAACTCTAAAATTAATTATCCTAGATTGGGGATTAAGCAGGTGTGATGGCACAGGCATGGGATCCTAGCACTCCAGAGGTGAACTCAAGAGGATCAGCAAGTTGGAGGTGAGCCTGGGCAAATTATATTTCACAAAGGAAAAGAGGAGAAAAAAAATAAGGAAGGAGGGAAAGAAGGAAGGAACGAAAGAAGAGAGAGAGAAATTTCTCATTATTTCTCTCAAGATAATATAATACACACCCACACTAATAGATTCTAGATTGGATAGCCAAGCAAACATGGAGCTTGCTGGGTTCCATGTGTGCCAGAGATTACCCTGACGTGGAGTGGATTCAGAAACAGAAATTGGGTGCATCAGAGTCACCACGAACAACTCTGGAGGAGCAGGTCTGGCTGGGAAGCCCTCACTGGGAATGACTGCTACCACTAGCTTTCTAGAAAACAAGAGTACATCCATGGCAATGGATTTAGCTTCTTTCATTCTTTTTTTTTTTTTTTAAAAAAAAAAGATTTATTTATTATTATAAATGAGTACACTATAGCTGTCTTCAGCTGCACCAGAAGAGGGCGTCAGATCTCATTACGGGTGGTTGTGAGCCACCATGTGGTTGCTGGGATTTGAACTCAGGACCTTTGGAAGAACAGTTGGTGTTCTTCCCCGCTGAGCCATCTTTCCAGCCCGGATTTAGTTTCTTGAACTGGGGAACACCTGAGAAGTTTGCCTTGCCACTCCTCCAGGTTATGAAGGATGCTGTCTGTCTCTCTCATCTCTCTGAACTGAATGCCTAGTGTGGGTTCAGTGACAGGCACTGGAAAGATAGGAAAGATAGAAGGATGAATAGGCTTCTGAGGAGTGTGTGCTAGCCAAGGTAGCTGAGCACATTATGTGTCAGTATTACTAAACAGTTGCACTGTGTTAGTGCAACGTCAATTGAAACCATAGGCTACTGTTCGTTGCTGGGCTCTGCTGCACTGAGAAACTAGGCTCAGGAAAAGAACATTGTAATATGCTAAACTGTTCCAGGAGGGGTAGAGTATCCTGGGAAGGGGAGTGACTTTGGCCAGGTGGTGATGTTCATGTAGGAGGAAAATATTATGATGTTCATTTTTAGGAGGCTGGCTGCATAAACAGAAGTCATCTATTTAATGGAATATATATAATATGGCCATCAGCCTATCCCTTCCCCCCAACCACCCCTCATTGTATTTAACTATGAAAGAACCTTCAATACTACTAAATAATATGCAGGCCAATATGTAAAGAACATCTCACTTTAAAGTTAAAAAGAATAAAAGTGCTTGGTGTGGTAGCTTGAACCTCAGCACTCCCAGGCTGAGTTTGAGGTCAGCCTAGTCTACATAAATTTGGAGGCCAGTCAGGATTACATATTGATACTATTGAGAGAAAAAAAAAAAAGGTTCTCTTTTGGGGCTAGAGAGATGGCCCAGCAGGTCAGAGTGCTTTCTGTTCTTTAAGAGGACCTACCTGCTCACAGCCTGGCATTTGCATCTGTGGAATGGCTATGGTCTACAGCCACTCTGGAGGCTGCAGAAGGAGGATCTGGAGTTTGAGGCCAATCTGGACTACACTGGGCTACATTGTGAGAACTTATCACTTAACTTAATTCAAAGTGACCTCTTCACCAAGACCTGTAGGACCCCAATTGATCTGGACTGGGACTTTAAGAATCCAGTACACAGAAGCACAATTTCCTAGAGGCAGAGCATACATTAGCAGTCAGGGAGACAACAACAGGGAGGGTAGGAGAAGGTAAAGTACCCAAACAGTGGCCACAGAAAGGACAGAGATGCCCAAGTCCCTTTGTCAGAGAAGAAAGTTTGCCAAAGATCAGAGATGAAGACTGGTGGAGGAAGACCATATTTTGTCTCAATTATTACATTTCAAAACTGTAAAATACTTAAAATTATTCTTAGCTGATGTATCAGTAATTTCTTCTTCTGCCAAAACAACTGTTTTACTAGTAGACTAAGGGGCAATCTAGTGTCTTGGAATAATCTTTATTTTATGCTGGAGAAAATGGTACATGCCTGTAATCCCAGTATCAGGAAGATTGAGACCCAAGAATTCTAAGTTTCAGACCAGCCTGGGCTTCATTGGTAGACTGTCCACCAAGCCAAACTCCTCAAAAAAGAAAAGGTCTTAAGAAGTTTCAGAAGACTAGCTCTGTTCCCAGCACCCACACTGAGCAGCTCTCACCTGCCAACTCCAGCTCCAAGGGATTCCCTGGTGCCCCCTTCTGGCTTCAGGGGACAATCCTAAATGTGCGCATACTCAAATACAGGTAAATTAAAGACAAAGCAAAGTTCCTAGTTGCTGAAATTTTCTATGGATGGAAAGAGCTGTCGCAATAGCACATGATGTACAAAGGTAAGAGTCTAGACTCAGTTCGGGATCTGGTTTCCTGAGCAGAAGTCTAGGCAAGGGGACTTAAATATTCCCGTTCGGAAGGTGAAAAGTGGTCAAGGATGTGAGAACACAAGGCTCCCTTGTGTTCAGTTCTGCAGGCACCACCTGGCACCTGAAGCCCACACTTTAACTGGGTCACTAGAGAGGAACAGCCTGAGGCTTCTGCCCAACAAGTTATATATAAATGAAACAGACACTACTTCCCCAATACAGGCCTGCACTTTGGCATTTTTACTCTCAGTTCTGACCCTCACACTGAACATTATTTGGAGTTTACCTTTTAACTAGACACGGGGGCGGGACAGCTAGGGAGGAATTAACCCTGCAGAATAATAGATAAGGAAGCTTCCCGAGGTAAACATCAGGTGATCCTGATACATAATATATATGTACATAAGAATATACATAATTGGCAGGGCAGTGGTGGCGCACGCCTTTAATCTCAGCACTTGGGAGGCAGAGGCAGGTGGATTTCTGAGTTCG
>NW_022196894.1:14195119-14200422 GCF_008632895.1 Mastomys coucha | reverse complement strand
AAAAAAAAAAAAAAAAAAAGAAAAGAAAAAGAAAAAAGAATATACATAATTTTTATACTATGTCCAAGAACTTATGGTAGACAATTAGAAAAATCCCAAAAGATCGTAAACAACACATTTCCTCATCCCGTTTTTATAATGCATCGATTGGCCGGTTTAGCTCAGTTCTGTCCCAGGCTCACCTCGGAAGAGGCGACTCCGATCTTCTCCGATTCATACATGAGGGACAAGGACCTGCTGGTGCTGGCAGCCGTAGCCTCGGCCCTGCGCAACACCTCCTGTCTCAGGTACTGCTGCCTGTCAATGGGCGCGTCCGGGCCGTCCGGCAGGTCGCGGGTGTCCTTCCAAGGCGCCGGCCGGGTGTCTTCGTCTTCCACGTCATCGTCGAAAGGATTATAGCTTTTAGGATAGCCAGACATAGTGCCGGCGACGGCCTGAACCTAGGAAGCAGGAGGGGCAGCTGGGCAAGGAGTCGGTAGCCCAGTGCTGGCCAGCAGGCTCACGGTGGCCGCCGTGCTCACTACTTCCGCCAGCACTGCGCTAGAGCCCCGCCTCCAGAGCCAACCACTCCTCTGAGCCGCAGAGGGGGACCAGGCCCCGCCCAGTGCGGGGGGTGGGGGGGGGGAAGACAGGAGGTCACGTGGCCAGGAAGTCGGCCGCCTCTGCGCCTGCGCCGTAAGGTCCGGCGGTGGCAGGCCCAGAGCTGCGAACCCAGCGGCCTGCGCCGGGGCGCGCGCTGTGATGGCGGCTGCCGGGGCCCGGGGAGGCGGCGGCGGCGGCGGCGGCGGCGGCGGCGGCGGCGTCGGCGTCGGCGGCAGCGGCAGCGGCTCGGGGTCCAGCTCTGGCACCAGCACCTCCCGAGGCTTTTATTTCAACACAGTGCTTTCACTGGCCCGCTCCCTGGCTGTGCAGAGACCTGCATCTTTGGAGAAGGTAACCCTGGGGACTGACAGGAGGAGGGGCCTGAGGTGGCGAAGCGGCGGGACGCTGCTAGGGTCTGAGAAGGCGGCATGCGACTAGAGAGGGGCCCCTGAGTAGAGGTGGCAGCGAGGTAGGGATGTCGGTGGGCGAGGGTTCTAGTGAAGAGAGGAGTCGAGAAGTCGACCGGACGCTGGGAGGTCTGGGATAGGTGGGAGTGGGAGGGCGGTGAGCCGTGGGCGGGCTGACTACAGCTGTGACATCTCAGGCGCGGGGGCTGTGGCAGCGTCGTGACTGCCCGTGAGGCGTGGCAGGATGAGCCAAGGACTAAGAGTCCATTCTGGGCTTTTGGTCCTGATTTTTCGTTTTCATTCAGTGACCTTGGAGAGGTATCTTTCTCGTGAAATGGGTCACCCTCGGCCCCTGCACTCTTTTTGCCCTTCTCATTGGATTGTGGAGAAGGACAGCTAAAGCACTGTGTCTGGAAGTGCTTTCTGATCTGCAAACCGAGTTATTTGAGAAATAGTAGCGTTACACTGGATCAAAAGATGATGAGTTTTGAGAAGATGCCGTGGCAGGAATGTGCAGTGGACTGTTAGTAGACAGAGAACTAAATTCAGGATTGCTTCAGAAGACAGGCCAGTCCTTGTCTTGGAGGATAAAAGATATGCTTGGAGCTGGGATGGGAGGTGAACTGGGTGGGTGGTGAAGGGTAGAACCCCAGGATTAAAGAGGCTAACCACTTTCTATTAGCAAAAAGAAACAAACAAACAAACAACAACAAAAGGATGTTGTGATAGGAAGAAGACAGATTTTAGTCAGAGTTGAGTTTGGTCCTTTATAATTTCTGTGTGTTGTCTTGAGGAAGAAACTTCTATGCTCATAGCTTATTTGCTGATCTATAAAACATGTGAAGCTTTGATGAGTTTATATATTAAGGCTAGGTGCAACATGGATGAGCAATAATAGCCAGCTGCTTTTCTCCCAGGAATGTGTGAAGAGACCCAGCACAGTACATTAGCACTGAAGGGAGGGGGTTATCTGTCTGTTTAGCTTTCTGAAAGATGGAAAGAACCTGGGTGACATGTGCACCTGCCCACTAACAGGTAAAAGTGGAAAGGTAGAGTGACGAGTGACCTGATCTTTGATCTTGTAAGTTTTCAAACTTCATCTATTTTGCACTCACAAAGATTACAGCAGATTTCTGGGGCTTTATTTCTATTACGCTCATTTTTAGGATTTCTAGCAGTGATAGCCTTCCTGTCTGTTTATTTCTGTCTTTGTATTCAGTGAGGCCATCAATATTGCTTGAGATGCTCTTCCTAGTTTGTAGTCAAGGGTTTACTGGCAGAGATCTAGGGCAGTGATAGGGCTCGTATTGTTTTCTCCTATTAGAGATATTGCAGTCTTGTACTACTTGCCGAATTATGAAACAGTAGTTTCCTATATTTATCTGTTTTCTTAGGATGAGAGATCCGAGTCTCATATGTCTTCATAGCTACAGGTAAAAGCTCAAGGGTCAAAAGAGATTTGATTTTATGTAGTTTTAAGGTATGAGTAAAAGTCTGTGAGTATCTGTCTGTAGGTGTATTTATCCATTTGTCTACCTTTTACAGAAGAAAGCAATGAAGAAGGGTTGTGTAGGTTTATTAAGTTATTACATTTGATATTTACTGTGGAAATCAACTTGCCTGGAGTTGGTTCTGTGTCTGTGGGTCCCAGGATTGAACTCAGGTTGTCAAGCTTGGCAGCAACTGTTCTTTACACAGTAAACAACCTTACTTGCCCATCAGGTCACTTAGGTAAGAGAAGGAGCTGAAGTAAAACTGAGTACTTCCTGTTGTGCAGCTCCCTGATTAACAGAGTGTTGTCCATGGGAATAGGTGTGCTGGGAATCATATGTATACATGTCTGTGCCAACCTCCTGTCAGATACTTGAACACGACTCAAGAAATTGGGGGGTTAACTACAAACATAGTTAGTGTTTGTATTGCTGTGATGAAACATGGTGACAAAAAGCAAGTTGGGGAAGAGTGTATTTGTCTTACACTTCCATGGCACAGTTCACCTTCAAAGGAATTCAGGACAGAACTTGAACAGGGCAGAAACCTGGAGGCAGGAGCTGATGCAGAGGTCTTGCAATGGTGCTGCTTACTGGCTTGCTTCCTCTGGCTTGCTCAGCTTGCTTTCTTGCAGACCCCAGAATCACTAGCACAGGGATGGCACCACCACAATGGGCTGAGCCCTTCCCATCAATCACTAAGAAAATGCCTTTCAGCAGATCATATTGAGGTATCTTCTCAACTGAGGATCCCTCTTTTCAAATAACTCAAGTTTGTGTGTCAAATTGATCTAGATCAGCCAGCACAGGGAAGGAAAGCACTTCAATTATGGTTTCTAGCTTTTGACTAACTATATTAAAGTACTTAATACTGCCTGTGTGAAATGTAGAAAAAGGCATGTTAAGTTGCAGAAGAAAGTACATCTACCTATAGATGACCATAAGAACATTAACAATTTTAATACATTCATTTATTTATATATCATGTATATTTTGTGGACATAATGTATGTTTTCATGGCATATATGTAGAGGACAAAAGACAGTGTTCTAGGGTCAGTTCTTTCCTTCTACCATGTGTGTCCTGAGGACTTGGATGTACATTGCCAGACTGGGCAGCAAGTACCTTTACCCATTGAGCTATCAGCCTCAAGAGAAGTTTTTTAATGAAATTTCTGTCTTGGACTATGAATATCATGTCACAATTACTTTATCTGTTGTGATGGTTAAGACACTTAGAAAATGTTAGTTCTCAGTACACCTGAGAAACACAATTGAAAAAACAAACAGGTTTAGCCAGGGTGGTGGTGCACACCTCTAATCCCAGTAGACAAATCTCTGTGAGTTAAAGGCCTGCTTGGTCTACATAGTAATGCATAAAACAGTGTTCTCAACTTTCCTAAGGCTTTATTACAGTTCCAATAACCCTTTAATACAATTCCTTATGTTGTGGTGACCTCCAACCATAAAATCTTTTGTTGCTACTTCATAACTATAATTTTGCTACTGTTGTGAATTGTAATACAAATATTCATATTTTTGATGGCCTTAGATTACCCCTGTGAAAGGGTTATTGGACACCACTCCAGGGGTTTCAACCTATAGGTTGAGAACCACTGACATAGAAAGGCCCTGTCTTTAAAAAAAAAAAAAGGTTTAGCAATGAAACTTATACCACTGGTTCTTTAAGATTAGCTTTTAGTTCCCAGAGAATTGTATCTGTGCAAGGACTATCCCAGAGGTTTCAAGTAACAAAAGTTCTGGAAGCAGTGCTGCTATTGTAGCTTTCTTTTGACCTACATAGTTTACCACAGCTTGTTAGGGTTGATTCTCATATGGCTTTTCTGCTCAGTGTCCAGACAGAGAGCTGATGACTTTCTCCTTTCTTTGGTGTTTCTGTAGAGGATCAGGTCAAAGTATTGCCGTAAATGCTTATTTATTTTTGATTATGTGTAGGGGAGGGGATCTGGATATGCATGTGAATACAATGTAAAGATGCTTCAGGGTGTCAGGTACCCTGGAACTGGAGTCACAGGCTGCTGTGAGCCACCTGTATATGAGCTGGGAATTAAAGCTGGACCATCTGGAAAGCAGCACGTGGCCGTAACTGCTAAGCTATCTCTCTAGCCCCAAACCCCCTTTTAGAGACAGGGTCTCATCTATGTAACCAGACTGACCTCAATCTCACAGAGATCTGTCTGTCTCTGCTTCCTACAGTGCTAGGATTAAAGACATTTGCCACCATGCTTGGCTGTTTTTTGTTTGTTTGTTTGGTTTGGTTTTCCTTCATTTTTAGAAACATTAAATTTAAAGAGTTAATTATTTACAAAAGGGAAACAAGAATGTGGCTTAATTCTATTTACTTAAAATATGTTTTTAAATGTTAACAAATTCAGATAAATTGAAATCATGTAACTTTTCTCATCATAATGCAATAAAAGTTAAAAATGATTTAATTATTTATTTTATGTATATGAATGTTTTCCCTACATTTACATAGTTGTGCTATGTGTGGAGTTACACATTGTTATGGGTGATGGTTATGGGTGATGTGATGCATGGACTCACAGATAGTTATGGGTGATGTGTTGTGTGGACTCACAGATAGTTGTGGTTGCCGGGAACTGAAGTCATGTCCTCTGCAAGAGCAACAAGTGCTATTAACGACTGAGCCATCCCTCCAGTCTCTCTTTCTTTATTTTAAAGACAGGGTCTTAGGTACGTAACCCAGACTAGCCTTAGACTTTCTGTCCTCTAAGCCTCAGCCTTCCTTGTGCTGGGATTATAGATAAGTGCTTGGATTGCAACCTCTCCCTTCTTTGTTT
>NW_022196894.1:14191026-14195109 GCF_008632895.1 Mastomys coucha | reverse complement strand
AACAATTTAGTTTGTTCTTTGACATTTTCATACATGTATATAATACAGCTTGCCTGTTTTTGCACTCAGTAATTTCAGATACTTGTCGTCATACTGGTTTCAAAAGTACTAAATAGAGGCCAAGAGACAGTTCAGCAAGTGAAGTAACTTGTTGCCTGACGCCCTGAGTTTTATAGCTGGAACCCACATAAAGTTGGAAGAAGGAGAACTCACTCCACAAAGTTGTCCTCTGGGCATTGTCCACATGTATACTGCACATGTGTCTGTATAGTCACAGCATAAACATACACTAATAATAAATACAAAAGCAAGTGGTGAACTTGGGAGAGGGGTTAGTGGGTGAATGCATGCTGAGAGTGCACACTTGTGTGCATGTGTGTGTGTGCTTGTGTGCCTGTGCGCCTCCCCTCCCCCTTCTTCTGCAGTGGTCCCTGAGATCTAAGTGAATAGTGTAAATGTCTTATTTAGGTCCTAGCTCTCAGCGGATCTTTTTTCTTAGCATCTTGCGCATCTTTGCATTTACCTCTGACTGAAGGAAAAGGTTTCTTTGAGGCTGAGTGTAGCCTTTGTCTGTGGGTATAAACATAGATATTTAGGGGGTAGTTTGATGCTGTGTCAGTTCAGCTGAGCAGCTATCCTATTAGATCTCCCCTGCTCCCAGTGTATATAGAGTCATGGTTACCACAAACTCACAACAGCTCTGTATAATTGGTTCTTGATCCACAGAAGTCAATAAGGAGGAACTGAGCTCATGGAGCCCTACCATATTAGGTACTATGGATCTATTGACAACCAGCACACTCCAGGAGAAGGTGAAGCATGCTATTATTTAGTCATATATCCACTGGTGAGCCCACCAGGCTCTGATGTTTCGTTTCAAACTTTTCAACTTTAGACACTAGGCAAAACCAAAGGCTAGTAAATAAGGAGAAGGAGATGGCGGCAGAGGGAGGTAGAGGAGCCACAATAGATGGTGTATATGTACGCAGGTGTAAAGAACAAAATTTACTAGGAAAAAAATTACCTTTTTTTTTTTTTAAAAGAGAAAAGCAAAAGTAGCCAATGAGATGGTTCAGCAGGTAAAGGTGCTTGTACCAAGTCTCATGACCTGAATTGATCCTGGTCATTGTCCTAGGGAGGACACATGTAGTAAGAGGAGAGAACTAACTCTTATGTGCTGTCCTTGACTTTCACATATACAACGTGGCACAAGAGTACCTGTATGCACACAAACATACACACTAAATGTAGTAAAAAAAGTTTAGTTATTTTATGTGTATGGATGTCTTCCCTGTATGTTTACTGGTACACCACATACATACTTAATACTCATAGAAGCCAGAAAGGACCCCCTTGGAATAGAGTTGCAGAGAACTGTAAGCTGCCACAGGTAGGCTGAAACGTGAACCCAAGTCTCCTGGAAGAACAGCAATTGCTCTTAACTTCTGAGCCATCTCTCTAGCCCCACATAATTTTTTTTTTTTGAGACAGGGTTTTTCTGTATGGCCCTGGCTGTCTTGGACTTACTCTGTAGACCAGGCTGGCCTTGAACTCAGAAATCTGCCTGCCTTTGCCTCCCAAATGCTGGGATTAAAGGCATGCGCCACCACTGCCCGGCAATGATTTTGGTTTTTTAAAGAGGGAGAAAGGGTGAGGATGAGGGAGAAAGGGGCAAGGCTGGGGAGTCTACTCATGGGTTACATGTGGATTACACTCAGTGGTTTACAATTGCTGTGTAAGCATGAGGAACCCAAGTGAATGCTTAGAACTCATATAAAGCTGTTTCTGTGATCCCAGTGCATCTCTGGTCAGGTGGGAGGTGGGCACAAGACTCAGGTTCACGTGCTTGCCTATCAAGCACACTATTGACTGAGTTCTCTCCGTCTAGCCCCCATTATTATTAGAGATGAGGTCTCACAGTGTAGCCTCTGCTTACCTTAAATTTAGAGGAGTCCCTGTCTTGGCCTTTTAAGTTGGGATCACAAGCATGAGCCGCGTGCCCATATTTCTGTCAGTTTCATGTTACCTCCTTGTTTTTATATTATCTAGATTCAATATTTATTGAAATATTATATGGTATTTTCTGTTTTCTTAGCTTTCTCTACCTTTTTTAAAGAGTAGGTCCCATTCTGAGTTTCAGTTTCCAGTTGGAGGGTAACACCCAGGAAACAAAGGAACAAACAAGCAAAATTCTTTTGAGGAGAAAAAATTATTCTTGCTAGGAAGTATAGCCTATTGAGTGTTTGTTCCATACTTTACAACCAATTTCATGTGTTCCTCTTGTTCTAACAGTTTACCATAATCCTAATGTGGAACAATACTTATATTATTTACAATCGTGTAGATTAGATATTCAACACGAGTCTCACTGGTGACAACAAAGGTGTGTGCTTTTCTGGAGACCATAGGTAAGAACTCATTTCTAGGTCTTTATGGTTTCTGGCAGTGGCCATCTAAAATTTAATTCTTTGGTTCATGGTCCTTTCATCTGCAAAAGCAGCAATAGTGGGCAGGTTTTCACATCACATGCCAAGCTGAGGCCAAGGACGCAGGTTCTAGCTCCTGGGTTTCACAGGCGACGCTAGACACTGCGGAGGAGCTGAAAGGGGACTGGCAGGGGAAGCGGCCACCCCGCTCAGGGTCTCTCGGCTGCAAAGCTAAGCCAGCACTGCACATCTAGTTGAAAGGAGGCAATGCATGGTTGTAAGATGTTTTATTATAGAAAGGAGAAAGAAGAGATAGGAAAGTTGAGGCTGGCCATGGCCACGTAGAGAGAGGGGAAGGGAGGAGGAGAAAGTACAGATAAGAGTGAGAGGTTAAGAGAGAAGAGAGAGAAGAGGAAGAAGGAGAGAGAGGAGGGGGGCAAACCACCCCTTATATGGTGGGCTGGGCTACCTCTCTGTGGGGCTAGGCATACCTGGCTGTGGTCAGTTGACCGGGGTGGAGTCCAACCAGAATACTGGGAGCTTGGGGCATTGTCTACGTGATAGATAGCACAGGCTAATGGAGTTGGAGGACTCATGGAGTCAGCCATCTGTGTCTGGGATCGTGTCTCCACTGTTCATCCCTTGTGGAATCTTTCACTGGGTCTTCAGAAGTTAAGACTCGCTCAACCAAAACACAGACTGCTTTTCACGGTCCAACAAATACTCACATCTTTGAGGGGAAATATAATTAAAAGTAGGGCCTTCCAAATCAAGAACACCTGTAAAGGTAGTAGAGCCAGAAAATTCCCTTTCCCCTTCATAATAGGGATTGAACCTAAGAGGATTGATGCATGCTAGGCAAGTACTTGATCACTGAACTAAAACCACAGCCCTTTCTTTTTTAATTGAATATGCGTTAAACTAGAATGTGAACTGTATCACAGGTACGGTGCTAAGAGATTACAAAACAAAGAAATCTCACACTTTATGTAGTCCTATAGGTGTAACCTGTGGTATGCATGTGTTCCTTAAGTAAGAGGACTTACCTGGTAATGGGGGGGGGGTGACTGTCTGTGTTACCTAGTTGGTTTTGTCTGGAGCAATAAATAAAATCCTCCTAACTTTATGATAGGAGATTATTCTGCACTTTGGATGCTGTGAACATTTCTTACCTTTACACAGAAACTGGAATGCTAAGAGATGGCTCCCTGAGAAAGACATTCCTAGATCAAAGACTTGTCCAGTCCTCTAAACATTTGTGTACATTTCAAAGAAAAGAGGAGTTACATACAGCTGCAGATTTCATTCATTCATTCATTAACTTGGAGGCAGGGTCTCTTTATGTAGCTCTGGCTGTCCTGAAACTTGTAGACCAGGCTGGCTTCCAACCCATAGATTGCCTCTGCCTCTGGAGTGCTAGGATTAAGGGTTGGCTGCACACAGCAAGTTGCAGATTATCTAAAATAAATACTAAAGATGGAGAGAAGCACCTTTGCTTCTTTCTCTTCCCCTTTCCTTTCCTTTCCTTTCCTTTCCTTCCCTTCCCTTTCCTTCCCTTCCCTTTCCTTCCCTTTCCTTCCCTTTCCTTTCCTTTCCTCCTTTCCTTTCCTTCCCTTCCCTTCCCCTTCTCCTTCCTTCCCTTCCCCTTCCCCTCCCT
>NW_022196894.1:14155849-14191016 GCF_008632895.1 Mastomys coucha | reverse complement strand
TTCTTCTAGTAGTTTACTTTGTTGCCAGGCTGGCCTCAGAAGTCCTGCCTTTACTTTCCATGTGCTGAAAGTACTGGTACGTGCTCATCAGTGCCCAGCTACTCCCTTATTTTCAACAGGAAGAATTAAATCTCTTCTATTTTGTATATTATTTAACTGAGATCTCTGGTAATGTATCATTTCTCTAGGATGAGAGCTAAGTCTCTTTTAACCATGTGTATGGATGTGTATATATGAATGCCAGAGCCCACACAGGTCAGAGATGTGGGTCCCCCGAGACCTAGGGTTAAGGCAGTTGTGGATCACCTAATATGGGTGCTGGGGAAAGAATGTAGGTCCTGCAAGACCAATATGTGCTCTTAACTGATGAGCCATTTTCCCCACCTCTCAGGGCTCTAGTATTTATATATCCTCTGAAAAGTCCCCAGAGTTCCAAATGGTACACAATTGCAGACACTATCTGCAGCTGGCAAAATCACACCTCTGCTAGAACATGAGGCAAATCATAGTCAGCTGCTGCAGTAAGTCTGCAGCAGCCCATATCCCACACCTGAGATCCAAACAAAAAACACATTCCCATGATATTTCTGGGTTTTTCAAAGAAACCAAAACTCCAAAATTGTCACCATACTGTAATGTGTTCTTTTAAGAGAAATGATTTTCTGACTCCATGGACTTCTGCAGGATTTGTTTCTTCTTTCTGTTCTGGGGAGCCATGTGTTTGATTGTTTGTTATTCTAATTGTTTGTGTATGTGTATGTGCCTGAGTGTATGTATGTGCATCATGAGCATGCAGGAACCTGAGGAGGTCAGAAGAGGCATCAAATCACTGGAACTCCATGGAGTTACTGTTAGTTCTGAGCCATCATGTGGGTGCTGGCTGGGAAACCTAACCCAATCCTCTGCAAGAGCAGTAAGTGCTCTTTACCATTGAACTATTTCTCCAACCCTTTGTTTTGTTTTGTTAAAGACTTATTTTTATTATTTTTAAGTGTCTATATGTATGTGTATACGCACAGGTACCTGCAAAACCCAAAGGAGTTAGATTCCCCTGGCATCAGAGTTACAGGCAATTTCAGGTTCTCTTGAAGAGCAGCATGTGCTTTTAAGTGCTGAGCCATCTCTTCAATCTCTTGTGTTTGTCCTAAATCTTATTTTCTAGGTTCAAAAGCTGCTTTGCATGTGCCCAGTAGATTTTCATGGAATCTTCCAACTAGATGAAAGACGGAGAGATGCAGTGATTGCATTGGGCATTTTTCTCATTGAGTCTGATCTTCAGGTAAGCATTTACTAAGCTTATAATTTCTATAATGTAGAAGGGGAAGTAATGAGAATCCACATTTATATTGCATATATTTTCCTAGTACTTACAGTACTAGAAGTGTGTGTCCTAACCTAACCAAAGTGCTGAGGGGATGTGCGAGATGGGGTAAACGGAGCAGCGGCATTGATCTGAGGAAACTAAATTGTTTAGAGGAAGGATCTCTTACATAGCCTGGTGGTCCTGGTATTAACTGTGTATCCAAGGCTGCCTTAAACTCACAGGGATCTGCCTGCCTCTGCCTCCCAGGTACTGAGGTTAAAGGTGCATGTCACCATGCCCAGCCAACTTATTGATTCTTTAAAATAAATAATAAAGTTTTTTAACTATCTTAAAATTTAGGGATAATACTAAGATAAAATTATTTTGAGACCTAGTTGCATATTTTACAAATGCAATTTTTAATTTAAAATGCATTTGCTTTTTATAGCAGTTAAAATGCTGATAGCTCATCAGTCATATAAGACCATCTTTATCAAAACTAAATAGAAATAAAATTTGAGTATAGTTAATAATATTTTGATAGGGATTAAACTCTAGCCTTGTTACCACAATGGAAAATAATATACTGTCGTTTCTCTCTTTTTTTTTTTCACAATTGCAACACTAATTGAAACAAATTCTTTTTTTTTTTAATTTTTAAAAAATTATTTATTTTATGTATATGAGTATACTATATCTGTCTTCAGACACACTAGAAGAGGGCATCAGATCTTGTTACAGACAGTTGTGAGTCACCATGTGGTTGCTGAGAATTGAACTCAGGACCTCTGGAAGAGCAGTCAGTGCTATTAAACACTGAGCCATCTCTCCAGCACCTTGAAGCAAATTCTTGACCATTGGATGTTGTTTATCATTTGTAGATACTAATTTTGAATTCTAAGTTTAATTGTTCTATTAGGAGAAGAATGTTATATATTTGAATATTCATCTAAAACGATTAGCCTGAACTTCCTAGAAATACTTAAGTAAGCATTTTTATTAGTATTTATTTTGTTTTATGTAACAGTCTTGTATATCCCTGGCTTAGTTTGTTAGTAAGACTTGCCCAGAACTAGCTGTGTACACCAGGCTGAACGCAGGAAGGTTCTCCTGCTGTTGTTTCTCCACTGCTGTGATTTCAGGCATGTCCGCACACTGTTTTATATTTTGACCAAATATGTGACTTTTTCCGCGGCGTTTGTCCCTGCACTCTGGGCCTTGCATATGTTAGGTGGGCCTGTACCACTCAGTTGTATCCTCAACCATTCTAGTTTTGAGTTCCTTATAAATATCTTTGATATATGCATCGCTTGACAGAGTTACTTGTATATCCCAAACATGTACTTGACTTTTTAAAGATGACAAAGAAGAAAAAAGTATAAACCATGTTTCTTACAATTTGGGGTCTGGGGTCAGACCTGTACTACCTATTCCACCTTTGCACTCATGGATACAGATGGACCTCAGGATGCTTTATTAGACCCCTAGAAGGCAAAGAACCATGTCTCTTATCTTGGTTCACTTTAGTTTGTGTTGCTTGACTCTATCCAGGATGCACTGGCCACCTTCATGTCCCTTCTGAGTTATCATAGCAACAGTTGTGCCCCAAGCGGTGGAGATGGTTTACTCCCTGAGTACTACTAAAGCCACTGCATCATGTAAGGAAGAGCGGTGCCTCCTCTGCAGTGCAGTGCAGCCCTTTGGAGTTGTGTGCCTATGATCCTAGACAGATGTTCTAGCCACTACCTTTTATTATTTTCAGATTTTTTCCTTTTTGCTTATAAATCTGCATTTAGAACAAGTTTAGAATAATCAGTGTCTCTAGTTTATTGGGCATCAGATGGAGATGTTTGAAAGCTGGGTGCCAAGCTAGGGTGGTAGTTCACACCTGTAATCCTAGCACTTGGGAGGCAGAGTAAATTTCATTCTCTTAGTTGAAGCTCAGCCTGGTCTATCTATATAGCATTCCAGGCTATCCAGGGCTACATAGTGACACCCTGTCTCAAAAAATATAAATGAATGAATGAATGAATGATTTAGGAGGAAAGCCGTTTCTTTCATTGGGTGTTATTAGCCATTAAAGTCTGATGCTCAGCTTTCAAGGACTAAGAGGGAACACAAAGCACGCAATTTAACAGCAGTAGAGGAAGAGGATATGGGGTAAGAAGAAAGGAAATGTCAAGTCCAGAGGCTTGTGACTGTGAGTGACCCTTTGGTCCCAAGGATCCACAGGTGTTTTGGGGAGATCTGTACCCCTGCCATTGACAGCAGACTTAAGTACTTCTGAGTACTTTCTAGAGAGGCCCTCACTTGGGCCTCTCCCTCAGAGAAGCTCACTAGGCTGCACATTACACACCACAGGGCGGAGACTGTGTGATATCTTTTGGACTGTGATCCATGTGAATGGCTGGGTGCTTTACATTATTCCTGAAGAATCTGAGATTATTAGATATGGCTCACTTAATCTATGTGAGAAAACTGGCTAGTCACATATTAAATATAATTTTTTGTTTGTTTTGTTTTTTTTTTTTAGCACAAAGATTGTATTGTACCTTATCTTCTTCGACTTCTCAGGGGTCTTCCAAAAGTGTATTGGGTAGAAGAAAGCACAGCTCGGAAAGGCAGAGGTAATTTTGTGTGATATTTATCTTGAATGAAAAAAAAGAGGAAAAGAAGCAGACCAACTTGGAAATTAAACAGCTTTTGACTGGTCTCAGAAGATGTGGAACAACTTAATTGCCAATAGCAGTGTGGCTGACCTTACTCACTGCAGTCTAGAACCCATGGGTAAAGGGAGAAGGATGCACAGCCTACAGCTTTCCATTGACTCTTCTGGAATGAGCAAGTTCTTTTCAGACCTTCAGAGACTTTCATTCTTATGTGTCACTGGCTACAGTTGGGCCATCTGCATCTGTCCATCCCCAAACCAACCATTTTGCCTCAGAGCTAATCGATTCACTTCTAGAGAAAGGTCAATTCTCCATGTTCCAATCTTGGTATTCCAAAAGGGTGAGATGGACTTGGGGACACAACCATAACTATTCACTAGAAATAGTTCTATCATTTTTGTTGCTGTTAACCTTCAGCTAAATTCCTACTTTAAAAGATTATGCCCAGCATGGCTCACACCTTTAATCCCAGCACTTGGGAGGCACAGGCAGGTGGATCTTTGTGAGTTTGAGGTTAGCCTCATCTATAAAGCAAGTTCCAAGACAGCCAGGGCTACATAGAGAAACTCTGTCTTCAAAAACAAAAACAAGAAACAAAACATTATATTAATTGATTTTGTATGCCACAGTGTGCATCTGGAAGTCAGAGGTCTACTTTAAGGAATTGATTCTTTTCCTTCTACCATATAGGTTCCGGGGGTTAAACTCAGGTTGTTAAGTTTGGTGGAAAGTGCTTTACCTACTGAGCCATTTCCCTGGGCTTCAGTTGAGCTTTGGCACATTTTGAAACAGAATGAATTCAAGCTGGGTGTTGTGGCACACTCCTTTAATCCCAGCACTTGGGAGGCAAAGGCAAGTGAATCTCTGAGTTTGAGGACAGTCAGGGCTACACAGAGAAACTCTAGTCTCAAAAGAAAAAAAAACAAAGAAACAAACCAAAAAACAAAAGCAAAAAAGAAAAAAAAAAGAAATGGAATAAATTTATATGCATTTTTAAAACATTTTTATCCATCCATCCATCCATTCATCTATCCATCTGCCTGGCTGCCTACCTACCTACCTATCTATCTGGGTTTTTTTGACACGGGGTTTCTTTGTGTGGTCCTGGCTGTCTTCGAACTAGCTCTATAGACCAGGCTGGCCTCAAACTCAAAGATCTGCCTGCCTCTGCCTCCCATGTGCTGGAATTAAAGGCATATACCAGCACAGTGCATGGGCACATTTTTTTTAAACTGGTATTTTATTTTGGATTTTGGGGGCTAGAGGTGTCAAAGAGAAAGTCACAGCCATGTCCCACATTCTCTCTGCTGCCTTCCTTCACATTTCCTTTTTCCTTGTCCACTCTCCCTCTCCCCTCTTCTTCCCTTCTTTTCTTCCTTCCTTCCTTCCTGCCTATCTTTTAGCTACAACACTGATGTTTGTGTCCTGGTACCCTGAAGCTCCCAATAAGCTTGGAATATCCATAAAACTGAAGTTTCTTTGGAATTTAGTTCTGTGGTGCTTTATATAAAACCTTTGGGTGTATCCTGACGGGTTGATAATGACATTGGTTTTTTTCCACAATAAGGATGCTGCCCTGACTTGTTAATGGTCTCACTCTGCCAAAGACATTTTGCTGTTGTCATAAACATCCCCAGTTGTGCCTGTACACCTCTTGATCTGTAGATTTTTAGCCCTTTAAGTTACCCACCATGCCTAAAACTGAATCCTCAAAATATGAGTGTTTCCACAGTTCAAAGGACCATATTAAATAGAAGATTGTATTTATAACTGTTACCTAGTTTGAGAAGTACAGTCTCAGAATCTATTGATATTCTCTTCCTTTTTCATTTTAATTTTTAGTTATGTTTGATGGGATATGTCTGTGTGGTATGTGCATGAGAGTGCAGTGCCCTCAGAGTCACAAGAGCTTCTAGAGCTGGAAGTATGATGTTATGAGCTTGGTCATTGCTTAGACTTAAACTTGGGTCCTCTGCAAAAGCAGGGTGCAGTCTAAGTTGCTGAGTCATCTTTCTAGGCCTAACAACCATCATATACTTAGGAATAAAAATTAAACTTTTAAAGATCACTTTTATATATACAGATTTATGTTAGAATGAAAAAAATTTTTTTAAAGATTTATTTGTTTATTTCATGTATATGAGCACACCATTGCTTTTTTCAGAGACACCAGAAGAGGGCATCAGATTTCATTATAGATAGTTATGAGCCACCATGTAGTTGCTGGGAATTGAACTCAGGATCTATGAAAGAGCAGTCGGTACTCTTAACCTCTGAGTCATCTCTCCAGCCCTAGAGAGAAAAATTTGATGTTTGAAATATTGTTAGAAATATATAAATTTATAGGATTTGTATGTGAATTGAACTCAGAGCCTCTTGCATGCTAATTATGTGCTTCACTACTGAGTGTGTGTGCATGTGTGGCAGTTTGGGGGGGCGTGGTAATGGGGAAGATATTTTGGGAGGGGTATAGGGAATGGGACGGTGTCTGTGTGTGTCTATGTGTGTCTGTGTATTGATAAGATGGCTCTAACCATCTTGGAACTCAACATGAAGACTTGGCTAGCTGTCTGGCTAGCAAACTTCAGGGATCCTTCTGTTTGATGTCTCTGCCTCAATGGCACTGGAATTATGTGTGCTGCCATGCTGGCTTTTCATGTAGTTTCTAGGGATCAAGCTCAGGTCCTCATGCTTGGTAAAGTCTTACCCGAGTCCCAGAATGCTGCCTTCTTCTTTTATTTTTTTGGTAGTATAACTCATGATGCTAAAATCTAGAGTAGTGGTTTCCAAAGTGTGTAATCTAAATTATAGTAAACCCTAAAATGATTCTGATGCACACAGGTTTCATAGGTACCTGGGTGGCATTTTAAAATTCTAGTAGAATTCTAATAATCTTCCATATACTCCATACTGTCATAAACTGAGAATATATCCATCAAAAAGTAGGTGTTTGTATGTCTTTGACTCAGTTTAAGGCTGATCACATTGCTTATAATAGCACATGATAAGCGTGATTGAAACCGTGGTGGGAGTTCTAACATTTGAAGGTACACCTGACAGAAAGCCTGCACATGCATAGTGTTTGGTGTTCTAACTAAGGTACTTCTTCTAGCCTATTTGCTTCTTAGGATTTCCCTGCTGTTAGGCTTAGTTTGAGAAGGACTTAAATTTTTATGGGCATGCTGAGGGTATTTGATTCTATAGTCAAGTGTGTAGTTCTAGCTTTGGGTCAATCTCTAACACAATATGAATGTGTGCCTGTGTATGCTTCATTCTGCTAAAGGTTATATGATTATGTATTTGGTGGTTAATATTCATGAGCCTTTGCTTTACACTCTATTTAGATTTATCTCTTGGGTTGCAGATATAGCTCATTTGTTAGAATGCTTGCCTCCAGCATTCTTGAGGCCCTGGATTTTATCTCCAGCACCACATGAACTAGGCATTGAACTAATAATCCATCACCAAATAATCTATTACTAATAATCCCATTATCAAATTTGTAATCCCAGCAGCACTTAGGAGGTAGGGGCAGGAAGACCATAAATTCAAGGTTGGGTTAGGGAGGTGGCCATACAAGCCAGATGCCCAGAGTTCAGACCATAGAACCAATGTAAAAGCTGGATTTGGTCAGTCAGGCCACAGAAATCTCAGCATTCCTACAGCAAGGTAGAAGGTGGGGACAGGAAAATCCTGTGGAAGCTTACAGGCCAGGTCAGCTGGAAAATGCAGCTCAACACAAAAGAAAGAGACCTTAAACAAGGTGGAAGGTAAAGAACCACACCTGAGAGTATCTGCTAATCTCCAAAGGAATGCTCTGGTACATTCATCCTTGCACACATTCCACAGAACTCAAGAGTTCAAGGTCATATTCAGTTAATATGAGTTTAGTCCCTGGGGCTCACATGAAGGAAGGAAAGACCTGACTCTACTGATCAAAGAGAAGTTGTCCTGTGACTTCTACACACATGCCGTGTCATTCATTTATGTGTTATATGGTGCGTGCACTTGCACACAGGAAGTATAATTTAAAAAACTGAAAATTAATGCAAGAGTCTATGATAAATAGGACTGAATATCAGCAAACTAAGCCCTTGCCTTCTTTTAGCTTTTTTTTTTTTTTTTTTTTTTTTGCTGTGTGTTCCTTTTATGAGGGTGGGTTAGGGAGGGGTTCAGCCAGCCCTCAAATTCCCTATGTGGTGAGAATAATTCTGAACTCCCGATTTGCCTGTCTGTGCTGCCTAAGTGTTGGGATTGTGTGCTTGAGCTACCACATGTGCTTTCTTAGCTCGTGTAAGGCTGTGTGAGAAAAGGAGCATGCAGAATCAGGCAGCCAGTGTGTCTCATCTCATCCATACCTCGTGTCTTCCAGGTAACCTCCCAGTTGCAGAGAGCTTCAGCTTCTGCCTGGTGACCTTGCTGTCTGATGTGGCCTGCAGGGACCCCTCACTTAGGGATGAGGTAAGCATCTGGTACTTGTATATAGATGTTAATTGGGAGATTCCCAGAATGATGAAAAGGGCTGTGAAATGTGATTGAATTGTGTTGATTTTATATAGTGTATGTATGCATGTTGTTACCCAGACATGTATACACATGCAGAAGCCAGAAGAGGACATTGGGTGTTTTTCTCTTGAACTTTTCACTCTTGTGCATAAAAATCCCGTATGTATATAAGTATGTATGTATGTATGTTTATGTATGTGTTTATATATTCATGTATTTATTAATTCTGGGGACTCAACTCAAGGCCTCTATTCCTCAGCAAGCACTTTACCACTGAGCCAAATCTCCACACTTTTCCACCTTTTTGAAACAGGGTCTCTCACTGAACCTAAAGCTCACTATACACACACACACACACACACACACACACACATACACACACAGACACACACACACACATCCCTTATATACATATATATATTTTTTAATTGTTTTTTCAAGACAGAGTTGAATATATGTATATATATACACACACACACATATCCCATATATATATAGCATATATATATATATATTTTTTTTTTTAATTGGTTTTTCACGACAGGGTTTTTCTGTGTAGTCCTGGCTGTCCTGGAACTCTGTAGACCAGGCTGGCCTTGAACTCAGAAATCCGCCTGCCTCTGCCTCCCAAGTTCTGGGATTAAAGGTGTGCACCACCACTGCCCAGCCTGAAGCTCACTATTTGGGCTAGTCTAGCTAGTCATCAAGTGCCAGTGATTCACCTGGCTGCACCCTAAAGCTGCTGTTACAGGCAGTGCACGCACAGTATCCCCAGCTATTTCATGGGTGCTGACAATTTGAACTCCAATCCTACTGCCTTCACACTACCCTCTCCCCTCTCCCCAGCCCCTTCACTTGATGCTATTAATAGCAGTACTTTTCAACTGTGATACTTTTAGGTATTTTTAGGATCTGAGAGTCTTACCTCATTCAGCATGCCATGTGTAAGACCAGCCTGGTCTACAGAGCTCATTCCAGAACAGCCAAGGCCACACAAAAAAGCACTATCTTAAAAAACAAAAGGGGGTGGGGGGGTGGAGAACAATGACAGATGATTCCCAATGTCAATCTCAGGCCTCCAATGAAAGTGCACACACATGTGCCCAGAGGTACACAGAGAAAGGCAGAGGTGCTCACTTTCTTCCTCTAGGTTCTATTGAAGCTGCTCATAAAAGATAAGTTTTTATTTCTTCTTGTGTGTATGGGTATGATGTGCATTCATGTGTCGGCACTCTTGTCACTGAGGAGGCAGAGAGAAGGCTCCCTGGAGATTACCTGCCAACTATCCTTAGTGAATTGCTGAGTTCTAGGTTTAGTAAAAGACTGTTTCAAGAAATAAGATGGAGAACAATAAAAGAAAATGTTGATCAGGCCTTCACAGACACACACATACCTGCACATACTTGCACACACACTAAAATGACCACCTGTGTCCACACACTTCCCTGACACAAAACAAGACAAAACTCAAAAGGGTTGAAGAAATGTCTGACTAGATCAAGGCACTTTCCAAATAAGCCTGATGACCTGAGTGTGGTTACAGGGGCCATGGTAGAAGGAGGGAACCAACTCCCGAAACTGTGCTGACCTCTGCCTATGTGTCTTGGCACACATGTGCCTATACTCACACTCACCATTATATGCACACATAAAAATACTCATGCACATACACACTAGTGAATAAAAAATAAATATCTTAAAGAGTAAAATGGTTTTAGAGAAAGCTTAGTCAAGACATCAGCCTTGCCTAGTCAATGAGCACCAGATCCAGGGGAGACTGTCTTCAAAAAACAAAATGGGAGCAGGACAGTGGTGACCCATACCTTTAATCCCAGCACTTGGGAGGCAGAAACAGGTGGATGTCAGAGTTTGAGGCCAGCTTGGTCTACAGAGTGAGTTCTGGACCAGTGCTACACAAAGAAACCCTGCCTCAAAAACAAAACAAACAAACAAACAAATACAATAGGCTTCTTATCTATTTTATCATAGAAATACCCAAAGGTCCATAGGAGTCATGTCACTTTGCCCATGCTGACCATTACAAGTTAGGCCTTACAGACATTGCTTTGTCTATACTCTGTGGTGATTTGAGTTGGAATGGCCCCATTTGAATGCTTAGTCATCAAGAGTTGCACTATTTAAGAAATGTGGGTTAAGAAATGTGGCCTTGTTGGAAGAACTGTGTCATTAGAAGTGAGATTTAAGGTTTCAAAAAGCCTGGCCTAGTCCTTCTTTCTCTCTGCCTATGGATGTAGCTCTCAACTACTTCTCTAGGACCATGTCTACCATGCCTGCTGCCTTGATATTAATGAACTGAGTCTCTGAAACTGTAAGCCAGCCCCAATTTAATGTTTTCTTTTATAAGAGTTGATGTGGTCATGGGGTCTCTTCCCAGCAATAGTGCAGAGAGTTTGCATGCCTGTTACACTAAGTCTGATCATCTTGTCTTTGGTAATTCAATGCCCTCTCACCATTTTGCATCTTATAAAATGTAAGTGAAGGCATGTCCTCTGGGATTTTCCATTGTGGAGGATTAGGATTTACACAGTGAACCTACTCTAGCATTGCAATTCTCCTGGGCTTTCAATTCCCTTCATCAACTCTAAGCCAAGGGATATCAGGCACTTCCAACTCCTTTTCAGTAGGCTACCTTGACAAACACTTCAGCCAACCATTCAAACAAACTTTTTTTTTTTTTAACTTTTATTGCATTATCAGAAAAGTTACATGATTTCAATTTATCTGAATTTGTTAACATTTAAAAACATATTTTAATTAAATAGAATTGAATCACATTCTTGTTCCCCTTTTGTACCAACGCTCCTCCCATAGAACCCTCCTTCAATACCTACAATATCTTTTGTGTCGTATTCCTTAAAATTTATAAAATATTATAACAATAAAAATAAGCATTATAAAAGTTGTTTGATATAAAACAACAATCGATTTAACAGTCTTATGTAGATGCTCGTCTACAGCAATAGTGAAAATACATTTTTCTCAATATAAATTTTAAATAACTCCAAACATATTAGCTGTATACTTAAAAATAATACATCACTACTAGTATTTTCTTAAATGAACATGAGTATATAAAAAAATATGGAACACTTCACGAATTTGCGTGTCATCCTTGCGCAGGGGCCATGCTAATCTTCTCTGTATCGTTCCAATTTTAGTATAAGTGCTGCCGAAGCGAGCATTCAAACAAACTTTTGACTATGTTTTTTTAAAGCTGTGAAACTTCCATATTAAACCTAGACTCTCCACTCAGAGAGCCCATATTAATAAACTCAGTCTGATCCAGTTTTATGTTCCTTCCCCCATTACCCCACACTCTTGAAAATCCATTGTCATACATATACCTTATTAGAGAAGGGAGAGAGAGAATACAGCATGGCAAGAGAGAGTTAGAGAGTTAGAGAGTAGTGTGTTCATCCAGGGCTGTCTGTGAGAGAATGGACAAAGCATCATGAGAACAGCAGGGTCTCAGAGGATGAGTACCTAGGGCAGGTGGTGTGCTATGTGGTGGGGAAGGGGGAGGGGCCCTTGAGCTGTAGGGAACTTAGGCTAGAAGAGGAGGTGAAAAGGATGCTAGCATGGACTTTGAAATGAACAACAGATACTTGTGATGTTGAGAGAGCCTGGATGCCAGCATGGGCTTTGATTTGCTGGTAGGCACCACAGGTAACCATAGTTCCCTCTGCCACAGGTAAAGGAAATGACTCCTTTTGGCAGATGGAAACCAGTTTCATAAGTTTCTTTAGAAGGCTGACTTTTATATAACCTCCAGGAACCCTCCTATAGTTTAGTTATGCTCATTTCTGGATATTTGGACTGCCTGATAGACTATCTGAGACTTAACATTTCCTAGACTTCTGCTTGAATGAATCAGCAAATGCATTGAGCATTGTATAGCCCACACACCTTCTCATCAACCACACTTTCTCTCTCCCTTGTAGGAGCCTGTTAAGCCTTTAGTCTGGTTATAGATCTAGAGGTGGGCCCTGAGGGACATCAGCATTGTCTTGTCTGGTATCTCCTTCACTACTGGTAGCAGATAATGAAGGATTATTTTCCTCAGTTAAAGTCAGAAAAGGCAGCAGTTTAGGGGGTGAAGTGGGAGAATATCTTCTGCTGAGGGAGGAGAGACTATCCCTCACGTGAGATAAACCCTTAAATCCAAGGGTTCAGAGTTCTCATCAAGAATCTGAAGTGTTTATAAAAATAAATAATGGCCCATACAAAGAAGTCTAGACTCTGATAAATGTGGGGTTATTCTGCATGTGTTCCTGTATTCCTAGAATATTCATATGTGTGTTCTGAGCCCCACACTTCTAAGTCAGATGTAGAAAATTACTCTGTTGTACAGTAGTAAGTAGAAGACATAGTATCATGAAGATTATGATCCTACAGAGTAAAACTAAAAAGAACTAAGCCCTTTAGTCAGAACCCATCACCTGTTAGAGAAAATGAAGGAAAAATGGCCAAACCACCAGATACAAGCCCCAGGGAGGCAGCATGGTCAGAATCAGAAGTTTTTTGTCCCTGATGTTAGCAATAGAACAGCTGTTGTGGGGGCATGGACAGGCTCAGTCAAGATAATGCCTAAAGCTCCTTCAAATTTTGACTGAACTTTGTAGTATCCAGTTTTGGTAACAGGTTTGTTTTGTGTCCTTGATTGTTGCAGATTTTAGAGGCACTTTTGCAGGTTTTACATGTCCTTTTGGGAATGTGCCAGGCCTTGGAGATTCAAGAAAAAGGTATGATTATAAATCTTCAAGGCTATTTTATTTTCAATTTTTAAAATTTTATTTTATTTATTATTATTTGTGTCTCTGTGTGTGTGTGTTGCGTGTGCATACACACATATACCTATGGGTGTAAGAATGGCTAACTTTTGGGAGTCAGTTCATTCCTTCTACCATGGGATCCAGGAATCCGACTCAGTTCATCGGATTGAGTCATCTGGTTGGCCTTCAAGGCTATTTTGTTTGTTTGTTTGTTTCTCCTTTTTCTTTTCTTTATCTATTGTTTTTTGTTTCTTTATTTTGTTTTTTCCTTCTTTCTGTATATCTGATTGGTAGAAACTTTTCTGTTGGGTTATGTTTGTTGTGTGCTGGTATACTGAGAGGCCACATGGGGTTATGAGCACAGTTCTGCTTACAAATGCCAAGTATCTTTGACCAGTGAGCCTCAGTTTTGTCAGGTATAATATGAGGGTAGTTTAGCTGACTTTTATAGATCACTTTCCTATAGTTTAAATAGGGCAATGAATGTAATCTGTGGTGATCACAGAACCCAAACAGAACCCAACTATATTATTATTTGGGATGCTCCATGAATATATCAAGACCTTTCAAGGAAAGCATATGTGATAGAGACACAATCTGGCATTATGGGTTGTGGTGGTTTAAATATACTTGGCCTGGGGAGGGCCACTATTAGGAAGTGTGGCCTTGTTAGAGTAGCTGTGGCCTTGTTACAGTAGGTGTGTCACTGTAGGGGTAGTCATCCTACCTGCCTGGAAGCAGGTCTTCTCTTTGCCTTTGGTACAAGATGTAGAATCCTCAGCTCCTCCTATACCATGCCTGCCTGGATGCTTTCATGCTCCTGCCTTGATGATAATGGACTGAACCTCTGAACCTCTAAGCCAGTCCCAATTAAATGTTCTTTATAAGAGTTGCCTTGGTCCTGGTATCTGTTCACATCAGTAAAACCCTAAGACACTAGTAATACCATATTTATCAAGGGTTAACTAATAACATTTTTAATATGGCATTACCAGTGTCTTATGGTTTTACAGCTGTGATACCTGTAATGCCATATTAAAAATGTCATTAATTATCTTTTGAGTTAATTCTATAACTGTGGCATCTCCTCAGCCTTCACAGTCATCACAAATGGGTTGTAAAATGTTAGCCAGTGGTACAGGTTGTTACAGCGTAGCTGTCATCAGTAACTCCCACTTTATATCTCTTCTTGGTCATCTAGAATACATTTGCAAGTATGCAATCCCATGCCTGATAGGAATCTCAAGATCTTTTGGCCGTTGCAGCAATTCAGAAGAATCTCTTCTCTCAAAGCTTTTCCCCAAAGTCTCTCCTCATTCCCTGAGAATCCCAGAAGAGCTAGAAGGTGTCCGAAGGCGGTCCTTTAATGACTTCCGCTCCATCTTGCCCAGCAACCTGCTGACTGTCTGTCAGGAGGGCACACTGAAGAGGAAAACCAGCAGTGTGTCCAGCATCTCTCAGGTGAGGTGGATTCCCAGGGGTGGACTCAGGGAAGAGAACTTCAGTAAGCATCCATGCAAAGAAAATTACAAGTGTGTATCGTTTGGGGTTCTCATTAGGATTTTCTTGTTATAATAAAAGGATTTGTCCCTTTTTTTCTGTATTTGAGAAAGGGTCTCATTCTGTAGTCACAGTGACTAGAACTCACTGTGTGACCTAGATGGCCTAGACCTTGTGGTCCCCTTTCCTCACTGTCTCAGTGCTAGGATTACAGATGTAAGCTTAAGACTGATCCCATTTAAGCCTTTTTTGTTTGCTTATTTTAAAAATTGGGATAGAGACTCACTCTACAGTCTAGGATAGCCTCAACTGGCACAGATCCTCCTGCCTCACCCTCTTCGGTGCACCAGCATACCTGGCTTTTTAAAATTATTTATTTATCATAGTACCAGAGATCAAGTCCCTAGGGTTGTGTAAAACACATGTGTGAAACAAGTTGATTTTTTTTTTAAAGAGTAGCTTTTTTTAAAAAAAAAAAGTATTTATTATATGTAAGTACACTGTTATTGTCTTCATACACCCCAGAAGAGGGCATCAGATCTCATTATGGATGGTTGTGAGTCACCATGTGGTTGCTGGGATTTGAACTCAGGACCTTCGGAAGAGCAGTCAGTGCTCTTAACTGCTGAGCCATCTCTTCAGCCCAACAAGTTGATTTTTTAGAGGATCTTTGTGCATACATGCTAGCCTCAAATGCACATTCTGCTTCTGCCTTCTAAGTTCTGAGAACTTGAGAGAATACTGCCATGTCAGGCTTCTTTTTAAGATGTGTTAGATTTCATAGTTGTAGAATAAACGTTGCCAAACTTTGTTCCTGGTGGTTTGTTTTTAATTTTCTTGGTGGGGGTTGTTTGTTTGTTTGTTCATTTTTGAGACATGTAGCCCAGGCTAGCCTCAGAGTTGCAGTAACAATGAACTTGAACATGATCCTCCTGCTTCTATCACTCTAGTGCTAGGATTATACATGTGCCACTTTATGCAGCACTAGGGTTATGAATCAGTTTGGGCTCTCCAGAGGAACAGAACTGACAGAATGGCTCTATGTGCATATGTAGAAAGGGGATTTATTAGGGTGGCTTTCAAGCTGTGGTCCAGCTAGTGGCTGTTTACAAACAGAAGGTCCAAGAATCTAGTAGTTTTTCAGTGCATGAGACCAGATGTTGCAGTTTGGCTTTCGTGTATCTGTGGCTTCAGAATCCTGAAGAAGTAGGCTCTAATGCCAGTGAAGGAATGGATGCACCAGCAAGCGTGAAAGAAAGCAAGTGATGCAAAGAGCAAGTTTCTTCTCCCATGTCCTTTGTATAGCTGCTACTAGAAGGTGTAGCCCAGATTAAAGGTGGATCCTTCCCACCTCAAAAGACCTATATTAAAGATGGGTCTTCCCCCATATGAAGCTCAAGAATAAGGAAGACCACAGTGTGGATACTTCAGTCCTTCTTAGAAGGGGGATCAAAATACCCATTGTAGGATATACAGAGACAAAGTTTAAGGCAGAAACTGAAGGAAAGGCCATCCAGTGATTGTCCCACCTAGGGATCCATCCCATATACAGTTAGCCAATCCAGACACTATTATGGATGCCAACAAGTACTTCCTGACAGGAGTCGGATATAGCTGTCTCCTGAGAGGCTCTGCCAGTGCCTGACTAATATAAAAGTAGATGCTCACAGCCATCCATTGGACTGATCACAAAGTCCCCAATGGAGGAGCTAGAGAAAGAATCCAAGGAGCTGAACAGGTCTGTAGCCCCTAGGAGGAACAGCAATATGAACCAACCAGTACCCCCAGAGCTCCCAGGGACTAAACCACCAACTAAAGAGTACACATGGAGGGACCCATGGCTCCAGCTACATATGTAGCAGAGGATGGCCTTGTGGGACATCAGTGAGAGGAGAGGCCCTTGGTCTCGTTAAGGCTCGATGCTCCAGTGTAGGGGAATGCCAGGACAGGGAAGTGGGAGAGGGTAGGTTGGTGAGCAGGGGGAGGGGGATAGATTAGTGGAGTTTTTGGAGGGGATAAAATTTGCAATGTAAATAAAGAAAATATCTGATAAAAAATTAAATTAAAAAAAAAGATGGATCCTCCTATTTCAAATGATTTAATTAGGAGGGAAAAATCCCTCATGGGTGTACCCAGCATCTTGGATTGTAGTTGATTCCAGATAGTCCAGTTGACAACCTATACCAGCTACCAGAGGACTGACCCCAGGGTTTTCTATATAGGAAACTGGCACTTTACCAACTGGGCTGCATCACCATCCCCCAGACTTCATTCTGAGATAGTTGGTGCCAGTAAGCATGCGATTCAGAGGCTCCCAGCACCCACACTACAGCTCACAATCATCTTTAACTCCAATTTCAGTGGTTTCAACCTCTTCTGGCCTCCTAAGACACTAGTCACATGTGTAGTATTCTGACAGACATACATGCAGAAAAAATAGCCATAAAATATAAAGAAATTGAATGAAAATAAAATTTTTAATGAAAAAATAGCATGTAATTGGGAGCTGGGATGATGGCTGATCTGTAAGTTCTTGTTTTGCATGAGAACATGAGTTCAGTCCCCAGAACTCAAAAAAATACTGAGTGTTTGTAGTGTACACTTGTAATCCTAGCACAGGGGAATCCTGTGCTGGCTGGCTAACCAGTCTAGCTTAATTGATAAGCTTCAGGTCAGTGAAAGACCTTGTCTCAAAGGAAATGGATAGCCTTGCAGCAGATAATACCTGAGGTTGTCCTGTAATCTCTATATATACCCATACACACAAATGCACTTGTATGAAGTATCCACATGCATATATCCACATATATGTCACATACATATATAGCAAAATATATAATCAGGGCTCAAAGGTTAAGTGTGTTTACATTTCTTGCATATGACCTGGGTTCAATTGCTAGTACCTATGTCAGGTGACTCACTCTAATCCTAGGGAATCCAATTGTCTCGTATGGCTTCCAAGAGCTCCTCTCTACACATAGTGCAACTAAACTCAGGCAGGTACACACCTACACATAGAAATAATGAGTAAATTTTTTAAAAAATTGTTTCTTTGGAAAATAAAATAAAGATGTGTATAACTGAACTGGGCTTGGTAATATATGCCTGCATTCCCAATACTCATCAAGCTGCAACAGGAGAACCAGGTTTGAGGCTAGATGGCAAGATGCTGTTTCATTTTTAAAGAAAGTATATATCAGGGCTGGGCTGGAGTGATGGCTCAGCAGGTAAGAACACTAGCTACCCTTCCAGAGGACCCATGTTCAATTTGCAGCACCACATGGCAACTCACAGCTATCTATCATTCCAGTTTCAGGGGATTTGACACACTCACACAGGTATTTGTTCAAGCAAAGCACCAGCACACACGAAACATACATAAGTAAATGAAGAAAGAAAATGACATATCACTTAGAGGAGTGATGTGTAGCTTCATATATATAAGACTCTAGGGTTCTGTAGCTAGCTAGCACCAATCTCCTCAAAAACCTCACATGCACACATGCGTGCATGTATACATGTGTGCATGACTCATGGAAAAAGGATAATACAAAGTATTAAAAAATTCAGCTCTAGCTGGATGTGGGGCTGCACACCTGTAGTCCCAACACTCAGGAAACAGAGGACAGCCTGGCTTGTGTAGCAGATTCCGCTGGCCATTGCTAGGTAGTAAGGCTTTGTCCCTCCAAAAAGGTGGGAGGAAGATTCAGCTTAGCAAACAAGTACAAAACAGTTAGACTGGTGATAGAATATATAGCAAAAAGGGGGGGAAATGCTGTAACAGCAGTAGACTTCAGCAAGGAAAGAAGGCTTGACACCGGACTTCAAGTATGCACATTAGTTTGGCAGAGAGACCTGTACTGAAATGAGTGATTCAGTTCCCAGTAGCCTTTTTTGATCCATACCTTGTGATTTTTCAGGTTAGCCCAGAACGTGGCATACCCCCTCCTAGCTCCCCTGGAGGATCTGCTTTTCACTATTTTGAAGGTAAGTTTCACCTCCATACCAGTACTGATCTGTTATCAGATAATAGGTTCACAGTGATTTCTTATGATGTTGAGGATGCTGGGACTGACCCCCTGTTATCATGCATTTAGGGTGGTAAGCTTTTACTCCAGTTTCCATTTAATTTCTCCCCACTCACCCCTTTGTGTGTGTGTGTGTGTGTGTATACACCATAGCACACATATAGAGAGGAAAGGTCAGATTTGGGGAGTTGGTTCTCTTTGTGGATCATGGAATCCAGGGATCACACTTCATTGTCAGGCTTGGATCTTTACCCACTGAGCCATCTTGCCAAAAGTGATGTAAACTTCACTGATTAGAGTACTTGTTGCTTTTACAGAGGAACTGGGTTCAATTTCCAGAACCCACGTTGTAGTTCACAGCCATTTGTAATCTCTGTTTCAGGGGATCCAGGAGGCACACATGTGGTGTACATATGTGCATGCCTGCAAAACATCCATACACATGAAACAAGCATCTATACACATAAAAAAATTAAAGAAAGGGAAGGGAGGGAGGAAAAGAAAGCATTTGAGGGCTCATTTACAGTTTCAGAGTTGAGTTCATGACCATCCAGAAGATGGCAATAGGCAGGCAGGCATTATAGTAGAACAGTAGCTGAAAGCTTACATCCTGATCTGAAAAGGTAGAAGAAAGCAGAGACACAGAGAGACAGAGAGTCTGGGCCTACTGTGGCCTTTTGAAACCTCAAAGCCAGCTCACAGTGATGCATGCTTCCTAATCGTTCCCAAACAGTTCTACCAACTGGGAACCAAGCAATCAAATCTATGAGTCTGTGGGGCCATTCTCATTCAAGCCAGCATAGGCCCCAAGCTGGAGCAGGACTGAAAACCCAAAGAAGGACTTATTCAGTGTTATCTTGATAAGTAAAATAAGTTTGTTATAGGATACTTCTGAACAGTGGCAATTAAAGACAGCTGCATTTTCCTGTCCCCCTCAGTTCCTATATTTAAATATCTGTAACTCCACAGCCAAACTGATGCCAGCCTGAGTTCAGAACATTACCTAGTGTTGAAATAATAGAGATGATTCAAAATATGACACGAATTAGAGTCAGATCCAAGGAAAGTTAAGTTTTTAGGTTACCCCATCCCTACCATATCAGTGATTCTGCTGGTCCTTGCAAATGCTGTTATTATGGGATGCTTTGGTTTGCTGTTGTCTGGCACGTAAAACAACTATATAGTTCCTAAGGCTAGGATCTAGGATTAATTCGCTATGTTTATTAATACACTGGTAGTAGGTGCTCACTTAATTTGAAATTTTTCTCTCTTTTATTTTTCTTTGTTGACTTTTTAAAATTTTCTTTATTTAATTATTTTAGGGTTTCATTCTGTAACTCAGGATGGCATAGACAGGCCTCCCTCCTACCTTTGCCTTCCAGGTGTTGGAAATATACATATATACATACATACGTGTGTGTGTGTGTGTGTGTGTGCTTGTTTGTGTGTGTGTGTGTGTGTGTGTGTGTGTGTGTGTGTGAGAGAGAGAGAGAGAGAGAGTGTATATATATATAATATATAATTTTATTATTTTTTTTGATAAGGTCTTGCTATGTTGCTGAGGCTGGCCTGGAGATTACTATGTGGTACAGGCTAGCTCAAACTCTGAATCCCTCTGCCTTAGCCTCCCCAGTTTTGGAATTTAAATGTGTGTTCTACCACTCAACTTGTGGCTTCCATCTTAAGCATTTTGTAAGTGACAGTTGAGTGGTATTAAGTATGTTCTTAATATTGTGCACCTTCACCACCATCTGCATCCAGGACTTTTTATCTTATAAAACTGAAAGGCTCCATTTCTTCCTACCTAGTTCTTGGCAACCCATTTTTCTATCCTTGATATAGAGCCGGGCAATGGTGGCACATGCCTTTAATCCCAGCACTTGGGAGACAGAGGCAGGTGGATCTCTGAGTTTGAGGCTAGCCTAGTCTACAGAGTGAGTTCCAGGACAGCCAGGGCTACTCAGAGAAACCCTGTCTCCAAAACAAAACAAAACAAACAAATAAACAAAAAAGAGCTGTAGAAATGAGCTTATGCAGGACTTACCTTTTTGTGGATGGCTTGCATGATTATTCCAATTTTACAACTTATAATTACATCTTTATTCTAATTTTGGTAGAAAAACATCTTTGGGAACCCTGTAGACCTTAAACTTTCTTCTTTTTTTTTTTTTTTTTAAGATTTATTTATTTATTTTATGTATATGAGTACACTGTAGCTGTATTGATGGTTGTGAGCCATCATGTGATTGCTAGGAATTTGAATTTAGGACCTCTGCTCACTCTGGCTTAAAGATTTATTTATTATTATATTTAAGTACACTGTAGCTGTCTTCAGATGCACCAGAAAAGGGCATCAGATCTCATAATGGATGGTTGTGAGCCACCATGTGGTTGCTGGGATTTGAACTCATGACCTTTGGGAGAACAGTCAGTGCTCTTAACCTCTGAGCTATTTCTCCAAGCCAACCTTAAACTTTCTTATCCCTCAGCTTTGAAAAGGTGTAATTCTACTCTCTTTTATCCCATCCCAGATTAAGTTTTATTGTCTGAGTTTAAAAAAAAATAGTATCATATCTGAGCTTTTGATTTGAAGCACCTTGCCCCTCCAGGATTGGTGGTCTGGCCTTTTATTTCTCAATTTCAAAACAGGGCAAGAAGATAGAAGGATGGTTCAGTGGATAAGAGCACTTGCTGTTCTGTCAGAGGTCATGAATTCAGTTCTCATCCTACTGGTGATGACTTACAGCCACCTGTAACTAGCTCTAAGAGATCAGATGCTCTCTTCTGACCTCCTTAGGCACCTGTGCCTATGTGCAATGCATGGGACATGTACATGCAGATCTTTAAAAATATAAGTACAAGGAAAGATCTTCACATTCCACTTCATCCTGATGTGACCAAGAAGCCTCCAGTGCCTTGCTTTTACCACTGTGAAGGACTACACCCTCAAAATAGGAGCTGCCATAGGCCCTTCCTCCCTCACAACCAAGGAGTGCTATGGAAGCATTCCTGTAATCACGCTCCTGTAATCTCCCAATGCTTAAATGGCTGAAGCAAGAGAATTGCTGTGAGTTCAGAGAATCCTGGGGTAAAAAGGAATATTAGTATCAACAAAAACAAAATATATACACCTATGGTGGTTCTCGGGAATTACTTGGGTCAGCCATGTCTTCCTATGTTTTATTTTGTTTTTCTCCTGACAGCATCTTGCCTGCCTGATGGGACTGCCTTGGAACCTGAATACTACTTCTCTACCATCAGCTCCAGTTTTTCTATCTCTCCCCTGTTCAATGGTATTACCTATAAGGAGTTCTATATTCCACTGGAAATGCTTCGGGAACTCTTAAACTTGGTGAGCAATCTCTGATGGGTAAATAGATCAAAGGAAAACCAGTCATTGGAAGACTTTTTGCTTCTGTTGCTTGTTTGTTTTTTTTGTGAGCTGTGTAGCCCTGGCTCTCCTTGAATTTCCCATACTCCTATGTATACCTCCTAAGGGTTAAGGTGTCCATGTATCACTATGCCTGGTTGACATTATTGAATGGGGATTGAATCTAGGGCCTGTCTATCATTGAGCTATATTTTTACCTTAAAAAAAAAACAAAAACAAAAACAAAAAAAACAAAAACAAAAACAAAAAAAACGAAAATTAGGCAGCCCGTGGATGGGCAGCATTGGCTTGCCCACTCCTCCATGCGGATGTGGTCACTGTGCAGAGGTTGAATGAGGAGGAGTCCCTTGGTCCAGATTTGCACAGCCTTGGGACTGGTGCTCTTTAAAAACACACAGGACCTTAGAATGAGCAAAGTGATGGTTCAGGTGCAGTCCTAGAATCAATCTCAATTCTAAATTGAAATTTCACATTAGTCACCACTTAACCTACTATTCAGTCTTTCCATCGGTCTTGTAATATTTTAAGTTTAGTGTGCAAAACACATTATTACATTAATAGCAACTTGCAAACAGTATTATCCCCAGCACATACTTTCTCTATAAGGTTTTTGAAATAGCAAACAGTTCTGATGATAGATACAAGAAAAATATGTTACTTTTCCAACAATCCCAAGTTTATTAATAAATATCTGCTCACAACCTTCTCATCCCAATAATAAAAGAATTCTCATTTTTCTGTATCCTTTTTATGACTAGAAATATCAAAATTATGTATTATTATAACATAAAAAATAAAATGTTGTATTCATTTAACTTAAAAACAAAAACCAAACCAAGCAAATAAAAACATACTTTTAATTTTGAAGTAGAGTCATAGCCATTTTACCCAGGCAGGCTTTGAACTTCGGATCTTCCTGTTTCAGCCTCCCAAGTAACTAGGATTACAGATTTGTGCCCCCAGGGCCAGCTAAAGCCTCTAATTCCTTTTCTTTCCTTTTTTAACAAGAAAGGCTTGGAATATATGTTGAATATCTCTCATCCAGAATGCTTGGTATGAGAAATATTTAGGATTTGGGGTCATTTGCATATGTGTGATGAGATACTTTAGGATGAAACCCAAGTCTAATCATGAAATTCTTTTGTTCTTCATATCCATGTTCCTATACATATAGGTTATTTTATAGTTTTCGTCCCTTCCCTTCCCTTCCCTTCCCTTCCCTTCCCTTCCCTTCCCTTCCCTTCCCTTCCCTTCCCTTCCCTTCCCTCTTCTCTTCTCTTCGCTTCGCTTCGCTTCGCTTCTCTTCTCTTCTCTTCTCTTCTCTTCTCTTCTCTTCTCTTCTCTTCTCTTCTCTTCTCTTCTCTTCTTTTCTTTGAAATAGACTTGCTCTGTTGCCCAGGCCAAACTCAAACTTCTGAGCTCAAGAGATCCTTATATCATGGCTTTTGGAGTATCTGGGACCACATGACTGGCTTATGCAATGCCTTGAATAATTTTATTAGATGTGGAATTTACCACTTGGGGCAACATATTGATATAAAAATAGTTTGGATTTGGGAACATTTGGGATTTCAGATTTTTGGCATGGGGTACTCAGTATATACCATTATTTCCAGGTAAATGGATATAGTGAACTGGCAAATTACTGGAAGCAGAGTAAAATTCCTTCCTTAAAGGAAATGTCAAGCAGTGTCTGCCCCTCCTCCCCAGGTCCCAAGGACACACTGAAGCAGAATTCTGACAAAGTCCACTTTAGGAACCAGTGACTTTATTGGGTGTACCTACAGAACCTAGGTGAAGGGTTAGGGGATACAAACAGGGTTATGAACACTCTTGCCCCCCCAACCCACCATACCTGGAGAGCCTTAGCCAAGACAGTGAGGGCTCCCTGCCCCCCAGGCTTTCCCAGTCTCTATATACTCTAGCCCTTTCCCTAGGCCATGTGCAGCATTGCCATGTGGGAGGAGCAGCAGGACTCTAGAGGATCTGTGCCCTACTCCAAGCCTGTGGGGGTGGTTGGGAACCATTGGCAAGTCCATCTGCGATGGTCTTTTGTGGGGAGAGCACAGCTGTATTCCATTGAACGTGATGACTTTGAACATATTTACTCACAACACATTCTGTAATGTTTTTCATTTAATCCTTACACTGAGTATATAGGAGAGGTATCCTACATTTTCGTTCAGAAGAGACATGAGTTGAGTACATCAAGAATATGCAGATCCAGAGCAGATCCAGAGCAGGGTCAGGCTCAGTCCAAGCACTTAGACACTTAGCCACTAAACAGTGCTTTTCTTTGTTGTGTTAATATAAAACCCAAGCTTTTCTAACTTGAGTTTCTTTGGGTAGCCTTTGGGGTGACGCCACAGACAGCTTCGGTGCAGTTGTTTGCATGGGTCTTTAGCAGGAAGATTGCAATGAGGTTGAGGCCAGCTGGGGCTATAGAGTGCAACCCTGTCTCAAAAGCAAAAAGTAAAATGAGATTGGATGTGATGGTGCATACCTTTAATCCCAGCAGGTAGAGGCAGGAGAATTTCTGTAAGTTTGAGATCAGTCAGAGCTACATAATAAGACCCTGTTTCAGAAAGAGAGAGAGACAGAGAGACAGAGAGACAGAGAGACAGAGAAACAGAGAGAGACAGAGACAAAGAGACAGAGACACAGAGAGAGACAGATAGACACAGAGAGACAGCCAAGGCTACACAAAGAAGCTCTGCCTTCAACAATTAAAAAAAAAAAGGAAAAAGTCTAACATTGGCAACTTTCAGGGAGTTGGTCAGTCACTTCCTTTATTTTTATTGTCACTCATTAAGAAAAGTCCCAGCCGGGCGTGGTGGCGCACATCTTTAATCCCAGTACTTGGGAGGCAGAGGCAGGCAGATTTCTGAGTTCGAGGCCAGCCTGGTCTACAGAGTGAGTACCAGGACAGCCAGGGCTACACAGAAAAACCCTGTCTCAAAAAGCAAAAAAAAAAAAAAGAAAAGAAAAAAAGAAAAGTCCCAAACGATGCTAGAATAGTAAGGTATCCTGTGCATATGGCATGGCCACTGTCCAATTGATAATGTTGGTGAGATGTGTTTCATCACATTTATCACTACACGTTCATTGTGCTCTTTCTTTTTATTTTTGTTTTAAATTTGTTTTATATTTATTTTGTGTGTGTGAATGCTTTAGCTATGTGCCCCATGTGTGTGACTGGTACCCATGGAAGTCAAAAGATGAATGACATCAGCTCCCTCAAACTAGAGTTATAGACAGTTGTGAGTCAGCAGGTGGTGCTGTGAAAAAAACCTGGATCTTCCTCTGCAAACAAGAGTTACAAGTGCCCTAAACCACTAAACCATCTTCCAGCCCCTGGCTTTTTTCTTGACACCCAGCGTCTTGGGCATGCTAAGCGTGTTCCTTACCGTTGAGCCCCACCTCAGCTTTGTTATGGGTTTTATCTGTCAGCATCTTTGTCACTGGGCAGAAGCAGCTAGCATTCCAGTCTACTTTGTATAAGTTGCTTCATGTGGTTTTTGTTTCTGTACAGGTAAAGAAGATCGTGGAGGAGCCTGTTCTCAAATCCTTAGATGCAATTGCAGCCAGTGTGATGGAGGTACATACCTTCTGAGGTCATTGCCATGAAATTAGCCTGACTGACATCTGCAAAGAGAAAGCACGAATTGTTCACAGGAGTGATATAGTGAAGGATAGTTTGTAGTGAGTGTTTAGTTTATTTTAACCTTAGTTCCAACACATCCACCACTTGCCTACCTATGCCTGACTCTTTTAATTACATCACCACACAGTGCAACTGAAAGGTTCATGAAGGTTAACTGATATGCCCCTGTCACATGCTTAGGAAGCTTGCAGTCACACTGGGTCTGGATTTTGTCTTCCTTGTCCCTTTGGTGGTGCTTTAGGCTGCAGGGTACACTTACAGAGGGACATGCAAGCCTTGACTTTTAAGTGTATGTGGTTCATATCTGAGGGACTTTTAAAAAATGTTTTTGGAGCCAAGGCCTATAGATGTAATAATTATAAAACATTACCTCTGAGTTCTGGGAAGTTTCAAAGTCTCAGTGGACATGAGTCAGAGTGGAATTATTGTGCTGTCTCTGTCTCTGTCTCTGTTTCTGTGTGTGCGCGCGCTCACACACGCTCAAGCATTTTTGCTCTAGTCCCAGGTTCCTTACTTGGAAACTGGCATGTCTCTTCTGTTCTGATTGTGACACAACAGACTGGGAAGCCCCGAGACTAAAGCATGAAGTAGCAGGAGAGCTCCCATGATCCTCAGTAACTTTGAACTGTCCCCTCTGCTCTGCACTTGCCATCAGCAGACTTTGATGTTAATGTTTGTGCTGTGTGTCCTAAGGGACCGTTCCCATAATTCCAAGTTACAGTCTGGTGCTTTTCTACAGATCTTCAGACTTCAGTGTGAGTTGCCATGTGGATTCTGGGAATTAAACCTGGTCCTCTAGAATAGCAATCAGTATTAACCACTGAGTCATCTCTCCAACCCCAGTTCTTTTATATCAGTATATAGTCATACATGGCTGAGGGCATCCAAGGAAGCTGAGGCTTGAAAACCAGGCAGGCTAATGACTAGTACAGTGGTTCTCAACCTTCCTGATGCTGTGACCCTTTAAAACATTTCCTCAGGTTGTGATGACCCCCAAACATAAATTATTTTCATTGCTACATCATAACTGTAATTTTGCTACTGTTGTGAATCATAAAGTAAATATCTGATATCCAGGATATCTGACTTGTGGCCTTCAAAGGGATCATGATCCACAGATTGAGAACCGCTGATCTAGAGACTTATTTGGTTTATATATGACCTGTAATGAAGTCATATGGGTCCTAATGAAGAATTGTGGCTTTCTGGAGATCCCCTTTAGGGCTTATCTTTTTTCAGTGTGTGAATGTTTTAACTGCATGTATGTCCGCATACTGCATTTACATGCCTGGTGCCCATAGAAGCCAGGAGAAGGCATTTGATCCCCTGGAACTAGAATTACAGACAGTTGTGATTTGCCACGAAGGTGCTAGGAATTGAACCCAGATTTTGTAGAAAAGTATCCTTAACTATAGACCCATCTCTTTAGCCCAATAGGGCTTACCTTAATAGAGGAAAGTTGGTGCTATGGCATTCTAGGACCCTGTTTTCCTGTAAGTGATCCAGGTCACATGATTTTGGTAGTTTTGTTTGTTAACAATCTTTCTTTTCTTTTCTTTTCTTTTTTTTTTTTTTCCTGAGACAGCGTTTCTTTGTGTAGGCTGTCCTGGAACTCACTCTGTAGACCAGGCTGGCCTTGAACTCAGAGATCCACCTGCCTCTGCCTCCAGAATACTGGAATTAAAGGCATGTACCACTACCACCACCACCCCCTAGCTAACAATTTTGGATTTTAGGATAAATATCCACTTGAAGAAATGGCTTTGTTCCAACGAACACAAGAAGAAGTCTTAAATAGCTGGGTGGGTGAGGCAGAAGCAGTCAGATCTCTGTAAGTTTGAGGCCAGCTTGGTCTAAATAATTAGTTTCAGGACAGCTAGAGCTACACAGTAAGACCTTGCTTCAAACACTCCCCTCAAAAAAAAAAGGAGTTTTAGATGTTGACCTTAAATATAAAATGTATTATTTGCAAAGAGCAAACTGTAGCTTATAGGCCTAGAGAACGCTAGGTCTATAGCTAGTGAGTGCTGTAGCTGGACTTGGATGTGCAGCATGGGTGACTACAGAACCCTCTGTAGACCTTGTGCTGCCCATCCTGTTTCTTCATCTGTGCCCTGCCAGAGTGCTGTAAGGACTGCCAAAGATATGGCCAGGGTGCAGAGACTCTCCTGGCTCTTAGTCCAAAGCTCCTGTCAGTGTCCTCCTGATATGCTATGTGAGTTCACACCTTCCTTATCATTCTTTGTTCTCCATAGGATTCTCCACTCCATGCCTCCTCCACCCCTTTCAGCTGATAATATCCAGATGTTGCATGTAGGGGTTCAAGAATCATTATACCAACCACATGAACACTGATCTCAATTAAGCAAGAATAGTCATTGAATGACACCCCAAGACTGATCAGTCAGGACCACAAAAAGAAATCAGGAGCCTAAATGTGGTCTGGTCTGTTCTCAGGGCAGGCTTATAAAGAAAAAAAAAACACAATAAGCTCATATACAGGTACAGGAAGTGTTGCGCAGTGGTCAGCTCTAACTCAAGCCAATTTAGACATAACAGTTCATATTGTCCTACATAAAGCTCTGGAGAATTTCTTAAGATTAACAAAACTCATACAGAGCATACAAAACGTAACAGGATATGTAACCAGTATGACTGTACTCTGAGACGAGTTATTTTTCTGTGTCAATGACTGGCAGGCATATCACAGCAACAATATGAAATAGCTGGGAGGCATGGAACAAAATGGCTCCAGCTATGCTGGGGGTGTTTTTGTGAGGGTGGGGAGGGAGAACTCAACATTGAGAACTGCATCTTAACTCATTAGGCTTTGTCTTGAGGACTCTTTTATACCAGCACTACAATTAGATTGATAAAGAATGATTCAAGATTAATTTTAATTATAAGATGTAGGCTAAATCTGGAAGTACCCTGGCTGTAGTATCTTTCTACATAGTTTGCGGGTTCCCTCTGGTCTGGTGGCCCCATGCTTGTCTGTCTTCCTTTTCATGCTTGCTCCAGCCCAAAGATTTATTTATTATTATACATAAGTACACTGTGGCTAACTTCAGACGCACCAGAAGAGGGCATCAGATTTCATTACAGGTGGTTTGTGAGCCACCATGTGGTTGCTGGGATTTGAACTTCAGAAGAGCAGTCAGTGCTCTTACCCGCTGAGCCATCTTGTCTTTCACTTCCTTCATTTCCCATAAAAGGCCAAAGACAGTGAATAGGTGGTGTTTTTTTGTTGTTTTTATGGTTCTGTGTAACTCCTGCCTATAGATACCAGGGTAGTGCATGGGCCTATATACTTCTGCCTTTTACTGAAGAGGATGAAGAGAGTAATTAAAATGTATGTGTATGAGTCATAGTAAGTAGGTGCTCAGTTCATTTCGCAAAGATTCAATACAGCTGCTGCTTGGCCTCTAGGCACAGGATCAATAGCAGATCAAAGAGTTTCTAGTCTGTGACCATGTACCTCTTTCCCCTGCAGGCCAATCCCAGTGCTGATCTGTACTATACAACCTTCAGCGATCCCCTCTACCTGATCATGTTCAAGATGCTTCGAGATACTCTGTACTACATGAAAGGTAAGGGTTGGTGGATATAGGCGTGAGCAGAGAATGGGCTCCCTGGTCATTCTTACAGGCTGGTACTTGATGTCTGTTGATGCCAATTTAAAAATCATGTGTGGAAGCCATCTGTGGCTGATGTGGCTTATGAGCCTAGCTTGATGAGCTGAGCCCAGGAGTTTGAGACCAGCCTAGGCTATATAGCAAGAGCCTTCTTTCTCAAAAAAATAAATAAATAAATAAAAGACCACATGTGAGCAACACGATCGCATGACTGAATTTAGAAGGAAAAATGAATTTTTTTTTTAAAAAAAATCTGTTCTTGATGTTAATACTGCCAGTGTTGACTAAGAGTTGGTTTATTTCCTAATATGTTTTACTACATACCTTGTGTCATTGTCCTGTACAGATAAGTTTTACATAATTGAATTTAGATATTCTAGAAAAAATGGTATTTGCTTTATGGCTTTAACTCAGAGTAAATATAGCTTAATAATTTTTCATGTACACTCAAAAATTATCATTTCCTCCCAATTTCTCATATGATTTTCCCATGCTGTTTCTTCGTAGACATAAATGTTCCTCTTAAATATGTCTTGATGACTGCATCAAGATATAGATACACTATAATTTAGTTTAACTAGTTCAAATCTAAAGAAGTAAGAGTGCCGCTGAGAAACAGTCTTCTAGGGACCCCAGCAGCAGAGGTTTGGGTTTACTGAGGAGTCACTCTGGGATGGCCAGCCCAGCTGATGTCCTAGAGTCCTCAACCTAGGCTAGTTGTTAGTGATCTGAGTGATGCTTATCACAGGGGCTCTAAAGTATTCAAGCCTAAGGACGGAAATTTGGAAAGTCTCTAATCTTTGAGTACTCCAAAGACCCATGGAATTAGCTTGTATTTGAAACCAACCAACTGTTCTTCTGTTGTCTTATAACTGGCCACTATTAGACAAATATATCATTAAGTATTTCCTGTTGTCAACTGAGTGATCCCACTTGATGATACCTACCCTTTCAAGTATTTCATGTGTTTGCAGTTCAGTTTTTGACTGCTTAAAAAACAGTGCTGTAGGCTTAGGTTATAGCTCAGTGGTAGAGCACTGGCTACAAGTGTGGGCACCTGGATTGATTTCCAGCACCACCAAAACCAAACCAAAACAACCCAAAAGCCTAGGTCTGCCTTACCAGGAGAACTCTTTTTCCTCTGACCAACGAAGTGTATGCTTTGGGGGAACTATGGTATAGCCTGTTCATGCTTGGCCCTCCAGGCATTCTTAGAACCACAGTAGCTAGCTTCAGAGGTCACCTTTGTTTTCATTGAGAGGGAACATCCTTCGCCATTGGCACCTGCTGCCTGTGTTGTACAGCTATTTCCATCTGTGACTGTCCAATCCCAACTTTCTTTCCCACAGACCTGCCCACCTCCTTTGTGAAAGAGATCCATGATTTTGTGTTGGAGCAGTTCAACATGAGCCAAGGGGAGCTCCAAAAGATTCTGCATGATGCAGACAGGATACACAGTGAGATGAGCCCACTCAAACTGCGCTGCCAAGCAAATGCTGCTTGCGTGGACCTCATGGTGTGGGCAGTGAAGGATGAGCAGGGTGAGTCCAACTACCTCCCTGCATCCTGTGAGCTCTAGGTCTACCCAAGGATCTTTCTATGTTTTCCCAAAGTAACTTCTAGAACTCTTGGCCCAGGCATTTGCTGTTCCGTCCTGCAGTGTGAGTCAGTGGACCTAGGAGAAAGGGGAAGCCCAAGGCTGCTGACCCTGTGAATCCTTTCTGCTGGTTTTGGTGGTGCTTTAGAATGTGCTCTGGGGAGGTGGACGTTTATACCTGTAGGGTGAGATGCTAGTCCAGTGGGTAAGAGGGTCTGGGAAACATTTTTGCAGAGTAGAACACTGAGCCAGCAGAGAAAATACAGTAGGAACACATCATGGAGGCACCTGCTTCAAAACTCCTGATGCTACCTGTCACTGTTAATACCTGCAAAAGGCATTTCTGTGGGACTTAACTAAGTCCTTTGATTAGTCAGTAAGAGCATATTTTCTGGAAGTTGGGCTTTGGTGATTATTTGTATCTGCTTCTGATCTTAAATTAAGGTGCAGAAAACCTTTGCATCAAGCTGTCTGAGAAGCTGCAGTCCAAGACATCCAGCAAGGTCATCATTGCCCATTTGCCCTTGCTCATCTGCTGCCTACAGGTCAGTCTCCATGATATTTGAGTAGAACTGGCTGTGAACTAAGCATAAGCTGCTCCATATAGGGCAAGTGGTATCCAAGAGCTGTGTGCCTTAAAGAGGACCTGGGGTCCTCCTTGATATGAGACAGGCTTGCATACAATCAAGGCCAGCAGGTGAGCTGTTGACACACACCACAGGGCCTCACAGAAACATGCCCTTGTTAAAGTGCTTAGTTATGTGTGTCTAAGGCTCCCTCCCTGTTAGAGATCCATTGACTCCACACCTGCCGTTGCTTAATGGCCTACTTTGTACCTTAACCTGTGTGTGTGTGTGTGTGTGTGTGTGTGTGTGTGTGTGTGTACATACATATCTTGCCTTGACTGATGAAGAATTAGCACCATGACTACTTGGGACATTTTGATGAGACTTGGACATCAGAAGGATTAAGCATCCCAGGGGCTTGTAGACAGTCCTTTCCAGTATGATGACTTGATGTTATGTTGCAGGGTCTGGGCCGCCTGTGTGAAAGGTTCCCGGTGGTGGTCCACTCAGTGACACCATCTTTGAGAGACTTTCTGGTAATTCCATCCCCAGTGCTGGTGAAGCTCTATAAGTACCACAGTCAGTACCACACAGGTAAGAGCTCGTCTTCAGCATTCAGGGCTTCTGTGTCCTTGAGTGAGTTCTGTGCCTGCACTGGTCTGCACCCATTCCTCTTCTATATCTTTCTTTCTGTCTTTCTCTACAGATCCCCCACTCCTGAGGTTTCAGGCCTTTCTCTGCCTCCCACTGAAGGCCCTTTGTAATCTTGTTTTGTTTTTGTTTTGTTCATTGGGTTGGTGGTTTGGTTTGGTTGGGTTTTGGAATTTTCTCTTGAGAAAGTAACTGGCAGCTGGGTGGTGGTGGCACACGCCTTTAATCCCAGCACTTGGGAGGCAGAGGCAGGCAGATTTCTGAGTTTGAGGCCAGCCTGGTCTACAAAGTTGAGTTCCAGCCAGAGCTACACAGAGAAACCATGCCTCGAGAAAACCAAGAGAGAGAGAAAGAGAGAGAGAGAGAGAGAGACAGAGAGAGAGAGATAGAGAGAGAGAGAGAAACTGGCAGCTTACATGCCTCAGACTGGGCTAGGAGTTTCATATATACTGCCACATAAGAGGACATGGTGCAGGGGCTGGTGAGATGGCTCAGTGGGTAAGAGCACTATTGACTATTGCTCTTCCAAAGGTCCTGAGTTCAAACCCCAGCAACCACATGGTGGCTCACCTCTATCTGTAATGAGATCTGATACCCTCTTCTGGTTCGTCTGAAGACAGCTTACATATATTAATAAATAAATCTTTAAAAAAAAAAGAGAGAGGACACAGGCTGCCAGCAGAGCTTCTCATATAATAGTTATTAGTGTAGATAAAATAGCTTCCTGGGCATGAGGCACTAATGTAGTTAATGTTGTGCATAGTTACATTGACATCTTTTCCCTTCAGATGAGGAAACACAAACTCAGCCATCAGAAGACTTCCCCTGGTCCTTACAGTAAAGACATACAGACAGAAAAACCCAAAACACTCTGATTTATAGTTGTGATGTTTTCTAGCTTAGGGAACTAATTTTTGAATCAGTCATTATAACTTAGTTAATGAATAGTGTAGATATTTAAGGTTGTACTTTCATATCTCCCAGGCTTCTGTCAAATGCACCACTATCCAAAACCACACACACCTTTTGCCTGCTCTGTGCACACACTATGTACCTCCCAGGAAAGGGCTGTGCCTTGCTGAGCATCAGAGCTGCATTCGTGTGCACAAGCTAAAGCTGACTAGCTTGTTATCTTAGTTGTACACAAAGAAGGCAAAGAGTGAATGCTGAACCAAACACAAGTTTGAACTTTTACTTTTAGTTGCTGGCAGTGATATAAAAATTAGTGTCACCAATGAGCATTCCGAGTCAACTCTGAATGTCTTGCCGGGCAAGAAGAACCAGCCATCCATGTATGAACAGCTCCGGGACATTGCCATTGACAACATCTGCAGGTGGGCTTAGTTGAAGAAAGCCTCTGGGGGTGGGGGCGGGGGTACAGGGTTGATATAAAAGGAGTGGATTTACCCTCTTTATTTAAAGCTTGTTTCTATTTATTGTATATTTATAAAAAGAGTTTTTTTAAATAAAGCTGTCTTCCTTTTGTTGGTCAGAAAAAAATCAAAATGTTTATTCAAGAAAATTAGTAATATATTAAAAAGGATTGATCCATAACCCATCTTCCAAAGTAACATGTAATTATATTTTTTCTGTATATATTTGATGTAAGTCAGAGGTTTTTGCTGCTGTTTTAAGTAAGATTAAGTTTCTATGCTGTGGAGACTTTTGCTTCCTGTTCTTCTCTTGCCAATTTGAGAATCAAATGCTTTCTGATTTGTATCAGATTCTGGCTCCTCATTCTCAAAAAGCAAATTGAGACAATAGCTCAACATGCCTTAAGAGCCAAATAGATGTGACATGCAAGACACGCCTGAGAAAGATTTTGTGTTTTTAGGGCTTTTAAATTTTGCCATTCTCGGGCTGGTGAGATGGCTCAGTGGGTAAGAGCACCGTCTGCTCTTCCGAAGGTCATGAATTCAAATCCCACTAATCGCATGGTGGCTCACAGCCATCCATACAGAAATCTGGTACCCTCTTCTGGTGCATCTGAAGACAGCTACAGTGTACTCATTTATAATAATAAATAAATCTTTTAAAAAAAAAATTCCCATTCTCTCTGTAGCCCAAGCATTTCTCCTTAATAAGAGATGCTTGGTAAGGAGTAGGGGTGTAGCTTAATGGCAGAGCAAGTGCTTTATATTTGTAAGGCCCTGGAATTAATGGGAGAAGACTTGATATATAATGTCCCTCAGCTATCTGGGACTCATCCTCTGAGTCAGTTGGTGAAGGAAGTGTGAAATTGGAACTAGCTAGGATACATTATTCTGGAAGAAACTGTTCCTTTCAAACAGGCAAAGTGATTTAAGTTATTATTTCCAGAAGAATATGGGCAAATATATAATTACAAGTGGGCAAATCTGCTATAAATTTTCAAATTCATTCTTTGGAATGACTTTCATTCAGATTTCTGGAGTAGAAACTTAAGAGCTGCTATTTAAAATGCTGTAGAGCTCAGCAAGGAACAAAGCAAGCAAAAGTCAAAGCTATTGCCGTCTTCACTTAGTGTCTTGTGGTTCTCTGCTGCACAGGTGCCTGAAGGCCGGCCTCACTGTGGACCCTGTGATTGTGGAGGCCTTCCTAGCCAGCCTCTCCAACCGGCTCTACATCTCCCAGGAGAGTGACAAGTAGGTGTCTACATCGCTCGCCACTGTGTGTGCACACACCTCTTCCCTGTCCACAGTGTAGCTATGCAGTGGGTTGGCTGAGGATTCAGGGTCAGTCTTAGATGACAGTGCTGGAGTTACAGTCTTGGTCTCTGTCTCTGAATGTGGAGACCGCAGTGGCTCCTTCAGAGAACTGCTTCTTCTAGGCTGCGGGGAAATCCACTTTTTGGATTTTGTTTCACTACTGCCTGCCTCAGAGCT
>NW_022196894.1:14106961-14155839 GCF_008632895.1 Mastomys coucha | reverse complement strand
TGGGTTTTTTGGTTTCATTTGGTTTTTTGTTTATTGTTTACACTGAGACAGGGTTTCTCTGAGTAGCTCAAGCTGCCCTGGAACAAACTCTGTAGACCAGGCTGGCCTTGAACTCAGATCCACCTGCCTTTGTCTCTGCCTCCTGAGTGCTAGAATTAAAGGTGTGTGCAACCACTCTGGACTCTCAGAGCTATTCTTATATTTTTGGTTGTGAGCCTATCCTTTAACAGCTGAGCCATCTCTCCATCCCTCAGAGCTTTTCTTAAATACCTCTTTTCTTCCCTCCTGTAGGGATGCTCACTTGATTCCTGACCATACCATCCGTGCTTTGGGACACATTGCAGTGGCTCTGAGGGACACCCCAAAGGTCATGGAGCCAATTCTGCAGATCCTGCAGCAGAAATTTTGCCAGCCCCCCTCACCCCTTGACGTGCTCATCATCGACCAGCTGGGCTGCCTGGTTATCACTGGAAATGTAAGAAAGAGCCCTGAAGTAAGGCCAGAGCTGGGAATCTTTGATTATAAGGAGTATAAAATTACACTATTCATATACCTTGAAACTGACCTAAATTCTCACAATGATTTCAACATTATTTGGTGAGAATAATGTAATCAGTGGTTTTATGGGTCTTAGGAAAAGAAATTTCAACTAATTTCTTATCAGTGTAGCTAGCATAAAATAGGGTCTAAATAAGAACTACTTCTCTTTTACTTTTGATTTGGGGTTTTCTTAGAGCTCTAAAAGTGGATCCTTAGCCAAACAGCATAACACATGCTTGTAGTCCCAGCATCTGAGAAGTAGAGGCCAAAGGATTAGGAGTTCAAACCCATTCTTTGCTATATATAAGACTCTTATCTTAAAAAAAAAAAAAAAAAAAAAAAAGAAAAGAAAAGAAAAGAAAAGAAAAAGAAAAAAACCAGAGGGTTAAAAATGTTGCTCAGATGTTAGAAGCATATACTGCCCTTGTGGAAAGCCCAAGTTCAGTTCTAAGCTCCCACATCAGGTGACCCAGGACCTCCTGTGGCTTCAACTCTGGGAGGTCTGATGCTGTCTTCTGGCCTCTAAGGAACCTGCACTCACATGTACACACTGCCATGCAGACACCTGTAGAGCCGCATAATCCAAAATAGAATCATAAAGCTAATACCAGTTAATCCAAGTTAATCTCAGCACTTGGTAGGCAGATGCAGGCAGATCTCTGTGAGTTTGAGGCCAGCCAGGGCTACACAGAGAAACTCTGTCTCAAAAAAATAAATAAATAAAAATAAAAATAATAATAATAATAATAATAATAATAATAATAAAAAAGGCCAGGCATGATGTTTATACCTTTAATCCAGCACATGGGAACCAGAAGCAATAGGATCTCTATGAGTTCAAAGCCAGCCTGCTTTATCTATATGGTGAGTTCTAGCCCAGCCAGGTATCATCACAAGACCCTGTATATAAATCTGTCAATCAATAAAGTAAACATGGCTGACAAAGATGGCTTAGTAGGTGAAGAGACTTCCTGACAAGCCTGGTGACTTGAGTTTGGTTCCTGAACCTGAGTGATGGAAAGAGAAAAGCAGCTCCCACAAGTGTTCTTCTGACTGCCACAACACTTAAACACACACACCGGCATGTGTGTCCTGCATGTTTGCCCTGCACAGTTGCTTTGGTTATCAGATTCCAGCGCTTTCTCCCTGAGTGATGACAAGAAGGGCCGGCCTTCTCTGTGTAGGAGTGGCCTCTTAGTGACAGTATCTCTTTCTCTCTTCCAGCAATACATTTATCAGGAAGTGTGGAATCTCTTTCAGCAAATCAGTGTGAAGGCCAGTTCAGTTGTATATTCGGCCACCAAAGACTATAAAGACCACGGCTACAGGTAATTCTTCTGTACCTCGTTGCTTTCGATCTTGACAGCTTTGAACTCTGAGCGAACTTTGAGAATTTGTCTGTGTTTATCTTCTTACAGAAGCACCGTATGCTATAAATCAATATTCATATAAGATGACATGGGAAAATTAACACATGACAGCAATCCATTGCTAAACTACACCTATGGCCGTCTGTTCTTCTCCCTCCCATGTCATACAAACCCATAATGCACATTTAGGTGACCTGCTTCTTATACTTAAGCAACATGCCAACTACACGTGAAATGTTGTCTTGTGTGCTGTTTTAAACAGCTATGTGGTACCACATTGTATAGCTGTGTCAAGACTGTAACCAGTCCCTAATTTGGTTGTTAGGTAGTTTTCTAGTTTCCATACTAGAAGGTGATTCCTTGAATAGCTGTGTGAAAACGATGTAAGTCACCAGGCAGTGGTGGCGCATGCCTTTAATCCCAGCACTTGGGAGGGCAGAGGCAGGCGGATTTCTGAGTTCCAGGATAGCCTGGTTTACAGAGTGAGTTCCAGGACAGCCAGGGCTGTACAGAGAAACCCTGTCTAGAAAACAAACAAACAAACAAAAAAACAAAAAAACAAAAAACGATGTAAGTCTGCTTTTCTTATGTTAGATTTTCAAAAGCAGGATTTGGTAGTTGGGGACTCAGTGCAAAGCAATTGGCTAGCAAGTACAGAGCCCTAGGTTTGGTTCTTAGCACTTAAAAAAAAAAAAGGCATGGGCATGGACAGGATTGGGGAGGCAGTCATTGTTTTGGGGTGGGGTCTGAAAGAATAGGCATATCTTTGAGCATTCTGTACTTATCTAAATCCTGACCAGTTGTCCTTGGCAGATTGAAAGATACATCCTAACTTTACCTGGAATGCCTTGAGGAAGAGCCATGTCTCTTTGTATTTGAAGAATCTCACACGTGTTAGGTCAGCAGAAGAGGGAAGAAATTAGATTGGTGGAGAAAGAAAAGGCCTTTATTGGCACTGCTGTTCTTGGTCATCAGGCTTGTCTGTTTTTGATTATTAAGCACAAGTTTCCTCTAAGATCATCCCCATGTTAGTTCAGTGGGAAGCAGTGTAACTGCCTGGCCTCAGTAAATGCTGAGCTTACCTGTACCTCAGAGTACATCTGCCAAAGAACACATCTCCAATTGTATGAGTGAATAGAAAGGCACACTGGATCTGTGGCAGCTTGACCACCTTGAATGTGCCTAACTCAGTTGGTCTCCATTAAGCTAAGCAGGCATGGGTCTGGTTACTGCTTTGGTAGGAGAATATACATACAAAATTTCTTGGCCAGTGTAAGCTCCTGGCATTGTTGCACAGGTGCCTTTTAAATCTGAAGTTTCCATGTCTGTAGATTTAACCACTGACAGGGAGTAAATGCTGGAACAAAAAACATGCATCTGTAGTGTCCATGGACAGACCTCCTCAACATTCTCAAAACAAGTATTTTTCAAGGCTGGGAGAAGTATATAGTATGTATATACTATGAAAGCAGCACTTAGGAAGTTGAGGCAAGAGACTTGTGAGAGTTAGAGGCCAGCCTGAGCCCCATAGTAGGTTCCAAACTACCCTGTGCTACACAATGAAAACCTACCTTTAAAAAACAAACAAACAAGCCAAACAAAAAACAAGCCAAGTGGTGGTGGCAAAGGTAGACCTCTGAATTCCAGGACAGCCAGGATTACACAGAGAAACCTTGTCTTGAAGAGACATCAGCCCCAGGGTTGCAGGGAACACTGGGGAGAAGCTGATGACCAGGTGAGATAATGCTTGAGTTCCATGTGATTTGAGGGAGAAAAACAGCTCAAGCAGAACATTCTGGAACCAAGTAATTCCACATTCAGATATTCAGTAGACTTTTAGCATTCAGGGGACAGTCCTTAGTCCAGAGGCCACAGTCATTTATTCGCTGTCAGTGTCTGTGGACGTTCCTCGTGCATGTGAGGCAGGCCAGTGTTTCTCCCTACAACTTACCCCCGGCATTGCTGAGGGCAGCAGTGAGTGTGACTTTCCCTCTTCTCTTCAGGCACTGCTCCCTAGCAGTGATCAATGCCCTGGCCAACATCGCAGCCAACATTCAAGAGGAGCATCTTGTGGACGAGCTGTTGATGAACCTGCTGGAACTGTTTGTGCAGCTAGGGCTGGAGGGGAAAAGAGCCAGTGAGAGGGCCAGTGAGAAGGGGCCCGCCCTGAAGGTAGGAAGGAAAGTGCATTGTGAGGAACTACCTTGGTTGAAATATGGTGCTTTCTTTGTTAAATTATTTATGTTTTAAATGTATTCTGGTTTTGGTTCTTGGGTTCAAACCGAGATTTCACATATGCTGACACCACTGACTCATAACCGCCACCTGTTAGATGGTGTAAGAAAAAGGGAAGGGGTTCTACCCAAGGATGCTGGTTAGGGAAGAAGATGGCTTCCTCACAACATTGAATCTAGCTTGTATCTGCCTAGGTGACATCAAAACAGCAGCAGCAGGCATTGGTTTCTCCATGGACAGCTCTCCCTGGGTTGCTTATCAGGAAGCAGGTGTTGACAGTGTCCTGGGCCTGAGCCTATGCTGAGGAGGACCTTAGATGCCCATCATTGGAACATAAGGGATGCCAGCTTTTATCTGATATCACACTGTCATAGAAAGGCAGATCCACAGGAACAGGCCGAATGTTACCTTTTAGATGCTCAAGTTGGTTATTTGGGGGTGTTTAAGACCCATCATCCGCCCATTAACACTGAGCCCTCTCCCATATTTCCACTTTTATGCTTACATTATTTTCCCTCTTGCCCTTTCCCAGTTGCTCTCTACCACTGTGCTCAGTACTGTTACAAGTCAGACTCAGCCCATTTAGAATAAAGAACCAGACTGTCAATATTGTAGGCTTTGCAGACTCAAGACAGCTTCTGTTACAACAATTCATTTCTTCTGTAGTCACTGACAGCAGCTGTAGCCAGTGTGCAAGAGACAGGTAATGGTTAGGATTTGGCCCATGGGCTTCAGTGTCCCTCCTGGCTATTGTTCCAGGTGAGAGATTAAGCAAATAAGAGAACATCCCTCTCTGTGAGAGGCATTGTGGGAGTATAGAACAGGGCAGCTCAACAAGGAACACTTTGAAACCAGGCTGGTCAGGAATGCCTTACAGAGGAATGTCTGAGTTGACATGTCTATGGAATCCTTCCTGTGAAGGTCTTGAACAAGGAGTAGCTGATGTAAAAACCAAAAAAACCCCAAAAAACCTGCTTAAGACCTTGTTCATAATTTGGCCTTGTTCTTCTGGACCCTACCAATGGTTATCTGCTGATTAGTTTATCAAGCCTCCTAGGATAGTGACTTTCTCAGTTCTTAGGAGAGACTGTCCCCTACAGTCAGCAGAGGCTTAAGTGTCAGGGTGATTGGGGAAAAGTGCTAGTGATGAAGGGAGGTACTAAACACCTGAGGAAGTGGTGTCAGTGTATCCAGAACCTTCTCTCTCACAAGAGGTCGGCACTAGTGCCCAGTTAAGTTACTGGGACCTGTGGCCACTCCTATCTGCTTCCTCTTGTCACACATTTTTATAGAATTTCAAGACTCCTGGAATTTAATGCTTATTCAGAGGCAAGAAGAACAATATCAGGATTCCCTTTTCTCTTAAATACAAAGGTGGCATCCTGTTCTTTGTAAAGTAATTACTGTTAATCAGTCAAGTATTCACTAAAGGAGAAACTTCTGGAGTGAGGGGAGACTGTGGAAGCATAGAGGAAGATACTAACTCATCACCATTTGTAAGTGCCAGATGTGATGGCACATTCCTTTAATCCTAGCTCTGAGGAGATAGAGTGGATTTCTATGAGTGCAAAGCTAGCCTGCTCTAAATGGCAAGTTCTAGACCAGTTAGGGCTACACAGTGAGACCCTGTTTCCAAAAAAAAAAAGTTAAACTAAGGCTAAACTAAGGTAGAGAGAGGTTTTCTTGACATGCTGGAATCAACAGTACACACTCCCTCTGGCTTCCTCAGCTCCCGCAAGTGTTTGTTGAAGTTTAGCTGCATTTGGTGGCCTAGCTAGAAAACATAACAACTTAACTATTAAAATTTCCAGGGCTTTCCTGACAATTATTTCCTGAAAATTATTAAATATTTCCTGAAATTATTAGATATTTCCTGAAAATATACAGATATTGCCAGGTTTTCTCTGCATGTATGTTACCTATGTATAATTGAGTCAGAGGAGGCGCTGAACTCCTGACTTGTTTTCATTGGTTTCTGTCAGCAGTCTTCTAAGACGACTATATTTTTCAGAAAGTTGCCTTCTTAATGACCCTGTCATGATTATGTAGAATTTCCACAACCATAAATTAATGGTTTGTATTTGACATTTATGTTGTCTCTCCCTGCCCCCAATAAAGTTATTTTAGGACTAAGGATGTAGCTCAGTGGTAGAGTAGGTATAGCATATGCAAGACTCTAGGGTCATCCTCAGCACCACATGCACAAAAACTGAATTATGTTACATGGTAATTAGGGTTTATAGTTTAAGAGTTTAGCATGTAAAAGGAGTTGTAGCCAAATAATGCACCAAATGAGCCTCTTTATACTCCTGTGAATATGTCTCATCATTTTTCTGTATAATTCTGTTGAGGTTTTTATTTGTTAGAGAAATGTTTTGCCAGTGATATATTTGGTTTTCCCCCTAGGCTTCCAGCAGTGCAGGGAATTTGGGAGTGCTCATTCCTGTAATAGCTGTGGTGAGTATCTGTCAGAGAACTTAAGTCTCACCTACTCATGTTTGCACAGAATCCTTATAAAAATGCTTTTCTAAAATCCCAATAATTCAGCCAGCCAAAATGGTGCACACTTTTAATCCAGCACTTGGGAGGCAGAGATAGGTTGATCTGTGAGTTTGAGGCCAGCTTTGTCTACATAGTTGAGTTCCAGGACAGCCAGAGCTGTATAGTGAGACACTGTCTCAAACAAACAAACAAACAACAAAAATAAGTAAATAAGTGAATGGGATCCCAGGACTCTATAGATATTGTTGTTTCAGTTACAATGACTTTCAGTAACAACCATAGGGATACTGTTTCTTTATGTCTTGCCCAGCCTTTTTCAGTAGTTCCTCAGCAGACTTCCGTTCCCTTCTTGCTTGGTGCCTAGTCCTGGCCCTGCTCTCATCCTCTGTTGTCATCCCCTGTCTTAGGTACTTTGCCTGGCCTCCTTCAGTGGCTTACTCCTGCAGACAGTGGGGCTGTAGCCTTGTCTGTGGGTACAGTGGATACAAAGTCTGCTTCCTGATGCAGCACAGTATGCTAGATAGAGAGCCCATATTTGTCCTGTCCTGTTTTATGCTGTGTCTACTGCTCTACAAAACATTTTTTTTTAAATAATAGACATAAGGTCTCACCGTGTAGCTTAGGTTACTCTAAACTCAATATATAGACTAGGCTGTCTCTAACTCACAGAGATTCACCTGCTCCTGTCTCTTGAGTGCAGGGATTTAAGGTGTGTGTCACTACTCTTAGTTTTTGAAAATAACTTCTGTGACGCTCCCCTCCCATTCTTAGTCATTCCCAGCATCAGTCCTGAAGACCCTGTGTTCTCATATTTCCATCCCTCTCTTGTTCTCTGCTCACCCATGCCTAATAGTTCAGGTCTTCAAAGTATTGTTATCAGCAGAGTCAACCTGGCTGGGGAGCTGGGTATCGTAAGGACAGAATGTTAGACAGACAAGTATAGGGGTGTGTGTGTGTGTGTGTGTGTGTGTATGACAAAGAGTACAGAGACAATAGAGACAGAAAGAGTGGCGGGGAAGGAAGCTGATTATATAGCCTGGGTTAGTAGTCTAGAACAGTCTCTGTCTCTGTCTCTCTCTCTCTCTCTCTCTCTCTCTCTGTCTCTGTCTCTCTGTCTCTCTCTCTCTCTCTCTCTCTCTCTCTATCTCTCTCTCTCTCTCTCTCTCTGTCTCTGTCTCTGTCTCTCTCTCTCTCTGTGTCTTGTTCTCTTTCTCTTTCAACTGCCAAGCTATCTCTTTGGCTGTCCATTCAGTTTCTTAACTTTTTAAGGTATGGTAGTACATACCTTTAATTCTAGTACTTAGGAAGAAGAGACAGGCAGATTTCTGTGAGCTCAAAGCCAGTCTGGTTGACATAGAGTTCCAGGCCATACAGAGCTACAGAGTGAGATTCTGTCTCAAAATAAAATATAAAATAATAAAGTTACATTTTAATTAATTAATTAATTTATATCCTGACCACACTTTCCCCTCCTTTCCCTCCCAGACTCTCCCCCACCATCCACTTCTCATCCCTTTCTCTTCAGAAAAGGGGAGGCCTCCATTAGATATCAGCCAGCAGTGGCATATTGCAATAATTGAGGCTAGATGAGGCAGCCCAGTAGTGGGGAAAGTCCCAAAGGCAAGCAACAGAGTTAGACCTGTGCCTGCTGTTAGGAGTCTCATAGGAAAACCAAGCTACACAACTATCACGTATGTGCAGAGGGCCTAAGTCAGTTCCATGCATGCTGTCTGGTTGGCAGTTTAGTCTCTGAGTCTTATGGGCCCAGGTTAGTTGATAGCATAGGTTTTCTTATGGCGTCCTTTATCTCTCTGGTTCCTACAATCCTTCTTCCCCCTCTCCCACAGGATTCCCCAAGGTCAGCCTAATGTTTGGCTGTGGGTCTCTGCATCAGTTTCTATCAGTTGCTGAGTGAAGCCTCACTAATGATTGTTATCCAAGGCTCTTGTCTGCAAGTATGCCAGAATATCATTAATAGTCAGAGAGTGGGCTCCCTCTCATTGTGAAGTCTCAAGCAAGGCTGGTCATTAGTTGTCTACTTCTTCAAATTCTGTTCCATCTTTACCCCTACACATCTTGTAGGCAGGACAAATTGTAGGCTGAAGGTTTTGTAACTAGATTAGTATCCCAGTCTCTCTATTGGAAGTCTTGCATGGTACAGGATATGACTGGTTCAGGCTTCACACAAAATTAATTTTTTAGATTAGCATATGAAGTAATGATTTTGATGGTGGCACCTTCATACGTATGTGTCATGGTCTGTTCTCTTACGTTCCCTCCCTCAATGGCTTCCTTGCCTGCGAACTTTCAAGTGTGTCTGTTAGTGCTCACTTAGAGTATATAAGTTCATTCAAGAAATATCCCAGAGTTGTTTTGCTCTGTGAGAGTGGTGGTGATGGTGAAGATGCTTGGGAGCACCCAGGCTTTAGAGTCGTAAAGGCCAAGGCTGAACTTGTAGCTATTTGTCCCTGTACAGGATCAGTATAGGCAGTACTGTGATGAATGACATCTCAGAATAAACACTCCCCAAAATCAAAAACTTTGTTCTTTGTGTGAATAGAGTGAGTATTAGTATTATTAGCTGGAGTTAAGAAAAAGATTTTAATGTAGATTTAAGCGTAGTACCTAGAGAAGAGAGAGACACAGACATAACCATGAAGCCAGGCACACACTTAATGGCTAAGGAACAGTTCTACAAACTCATGGGTGGGTGTGGGTTTTCCAGGATTATTGTATTTTTAACAAAAGTTAATGATTATATTATGGGGGCGGAAACAAATATTTGATCTAATTGCTCAACAGAGAGCCAAAGGATCATGGGCCTTTACATTTGCTTTTTAGTGACCTCTTGTACCTTCTGAAAAAAACTGATTTCCAAAGGTGTGGGGGAGGAAGGTTGTTTTGGTTTGTTTTTAATATTTAGAATTTTGTACTTTTTGTTGTTTGTTTTGTTTCATTTTTCAAAGAAAAAGATATACTCTGTTTTGGATTTTTAATGATTCAGAGGGGCAGGTAGGTTTGGGGCAGAAAGCCTGGCTCTTGTTGTTAATGCGTCTCCATGACCTGAAGCTAACGTGAGCTGCTGGGAAGCTGGCTCGAGTTCTTTGAGACGCTGATTCTTAGCTTCGGACTTGGTACCTTATTTCTTGCTTGCTTTTGTTGCTAGATAGCCTATGCTTAAGCATATTAAAGGTGTCTGACACTTAGAGACCTTGTCTACTCAGTTGTTAGATTCATCCACAGCAGTTTATGGGCCACTTCCCAGAAGTATTCTTAGGTCCCACTGAGCACAGGTTCATCTCTGTCCCTCGTGGGTTTGTGGCCTTAAACAGGTTATAACCTTTTCTGGGTCATAGACACTTTTGTAAGCTTTAAATTTTTTTTCCATAGAAATACACCTGTGGAGCCAGGCAGTGGTGGTGCATGCCTTTAATCCCAGCACTTGGGAGGCAGAGGCAGGCAGATTTCTGAGTTCGAGGCCAGCCTGGTCTACAAAGTGAGTTCCAGGACAGCCAGGGCTATACAGAGAAACCCTGTCTTGAAAAGAAAAAAGAAAAAAGAAATACACCTGTGTTCACAATGTGTTCCATGAAAAAGCTATCTAGGACCTCTAAGTTAGGAACACCTTGGTAAGATATTTCTTAGATTAAATACTTAACCTATCTCTTGCTGAACTGAGTCCCTGATCTTGAGCTTGTCCAGGCATTAAGTCACCACAGCAACCCTGTGAGACCACTGCTGCCTTATCTCCATTGTACAAATGGGAACAGCAAGATACAGAACCTACTCAGTATGTCATGGCGACAGTGCATTGCGTTTGAACCTAGGCAGCTCAGCTCAGAGCCTGTGCACTAATCCTCTACTGCTTTGAGAAATGGTAGGATAATGGCTTTAAGAGGGCATCACAGGTATGCCAAGTAGATGTGAGTAAGTAGAAAGCATGGAGACCAGAGGGTCCTGTCCTGTGCAGGAGCCTGGAGAACCTAGGCTGGCTGCAGCTGAGGTAGGGATTAGAAAAAGGGACACACAGCAAAGGGCTGAAGATCTGGAGTGATTTCACCATGTAGTCCAGGCTCAACCAATACTCCTAACCTCAACCTCTGGAATAACTGAGATCACAGGAATATAGAACATGTCCATACAGCTTTTTAGGGCACAGTTTTGAGATAACTACATTTAGGAATGTAAGAAGCAAGAGAAATTACCCATACAATAAAATGTATAGAACAAACACCAAAAAAGAACACTGTTAAAACAAATTGAAGGGTGGGAAAAGATGGAGAAAAAGGTGATAGGTGGCCATCAATGTCAGGCTTCACCAGGAAGCTGGAAAGATAGAGCAAAGAAGTCCTGTCTCAGTCCTGCACTGTCCTTTCCCAGCAGAGTGCTGGTACAGATGTAAGCAAAGTCAGCCAGGAGTACAGGCCCTAGAGCAAGACTGCCTGCCATTGGATCCAGGGCTTACCCAATTACTGACCTTCTGTAAGTTGCCATTGCTTTCTCAGCTGTCAAGAAGAGGTGACGATAGTGTGGACCTCAAAGCCAACAGCAGCACACATACAGTGCTGTCTGTATATGTGCATTGCACTAGCAAGTAGCACACTCCTTTCAGCTGTTCCCATTACTAATACTGCTTCATGTGGTCAGAGTCCTCTGTAGCTAAGACTCCTACAAGACGCTAAGTATGAGGGCCTGCCAGTCTTCCTAGCTTGGTAGGTTCAAGGCTGGCTTGGTTTACCTAGCAAGTTCCAAGTCTACATAGTGAAACCCTTTCTTTAAAACTTGGGTGGGGCTAGAGACATGGCTCAGTGGTTAAGAACTCTTCCAGGGGACCTGAGTTCAATTCCCAGCACCCACATCAGGCAGCTTGCAATGGCCTGTAATTCAGCTCCAAGGGGAATCTGACACTTTTGGCCTGTAGAAGCACCTGTACACACATGTACATAACTTAAAAAAGAATAAAAATATGTATCTATAAAAATAAGCCGGGCAATGGTGGCGCACGCCTTTAATCCCAGCACTTGGGAGGTAGCGGCAGGCGGATTTCTGAGTTTGAAGCCAGCCTGGTCTACAGAGTGAGGTCCAGGACAGCCAGGGCTACACAGAGAAACCCTGTCTCAAAAAACCAAAAATAAAAATAAGAATAAAAAAGAGAATTATTATAACAGATACATGGTAAATATGGTTGTTTATTTATCTCTAGGATAGGATATATAGTCCTATGTACACACAGCAGAAGAGGAGATATTTACATGAATTTAAAAGGTTGGGCCTGGAATTAAGTCCCAACATCTCAAGACACGTTAAGTCCCACTTTCCCACTGGGCAGGAATGGTGCTACTTGGACATCCTCCCTGGAAGGGGTGAAAGCCCCTCAGTACCATTCTTATGAAGGGCCTGGCTGAGGAGGCTACCTGAGGAGAAAGTGTCAGCTGCACTCTGCCCGTTCTCTTAGGTACAAAGGTGTGGGGGCTAAGGCAGTCTGTGTGTCTAGGACCTCTAGGGAATAGCTCGCACAACCATTAGTTGCATTAACATTGGTGCACTTAACGGCACTGTTTACTGTTCAGATTATTATCATAAACCACATAGATTATCATATCAAACTAGCTCTGTCCTCTTTGTTAGAATGAAAGCAGAGTGCCCCCAAACTACATCAGGTGCCCAGACCACTGCCATTAAGACTTGGCAGGGTTGGCCACTTTTCCCATGAAGAGCAGACAGCTGGTTCGGTGCTCATACACTAGGAACAGGAAGGGACGGTCGACAGTGAATCGGACTTGGGTAGACAGCGGCATGAACCCCACTGTAGTTACAGCTGCAGCTTGGGTACCCTCTTCATTGACTGTGATGGTACTTTGGTGCTTGAACTGTTTAAAATTAGAAAGGAAAGGTGTCAGGTTGTATAGGTTATCACAGAGAGGTGGGAGTGGAGTGAGATGGAATATCTGATTAAGACTCATTATCAGAGAAAAGCTCCAGAGACCTTCCACCTAGTCACCATGATCCATAACTGATCTTTGAGCTTAGAGTGTCTGTTACATACACATTAGAGCTACATTCACTTTTGGACATGGCCATAGTCTGAGAGGCTATGGGAGCAAAAAAACTGACCCAGCCCCCTGTGTCCTTAAAGTCTGGATCACAGGCCCAGCCGGAGATTGGGGAAAGAAGCAGCACCAGTGAAAGGCAAAGTGTGGGGACTAGCACAGGGGAGCCATACCAGATCAGTGAGGACTAGCACAGGAGAGCCATACCAGATCAGTGAGGACTAGCACAGGAGAGCTATACCAGATCAGTGGGGACTAGCACAGGAGAGCCATACCAGATCAGTGGGGACTAGCACAGGAGAGCCATACCAGATCAGTGAGGACTAGCACAGGAGAGCTAAACCAGATCAGTGAGGACTAGCACAGGGGAGCCATACCAGATCAGTGAGGACTAGCACAGGGGAGCCATACCAGATCAGTGAGGACTAGCACAGGAGAGCCATACCAGATCAGTGAGGACTAGCACAGGAGAGCTAAACCAGATCAGTGGGGACTAGCACAGGAGAGCCATACCAGATCAATGGCAATCCTCTGGTCTGAGATGCCTGACATATTGCCATTCTTGTTGAAGAGCTTTGTGATTCCCATGGACTTAAGGACCTCCACCAGGTTGTAATTCTTCTCAAGCTTAAACTTTGGCAGGAGTACCTCTCGAGTTCTAGTTGGAGAAAAAGGGAGCCAATTTTATGGATACAGATGACAAAATAATTAGTTTTCCTACTAACTTTGCATTTACTATGAAATTGATGTGCATTTTTTGTTTCAAACTTATATACTGGTACTGTCCATAGAGGATTTTGTAAAGAAAACATCCACTGTGAGTCTAGTTACACTGAGCCCTTAGATCAGTAAGTTTCATCAGCCATGGGTTTTCAGCATTAGGGAAAACTGCATCTGACTGAGTATGTACAGAGTTCTCATTCTCCTCACCCTGTAAGCAGGAAATGGAACAACTGTGTATGAGGTGTTCATATAGTATTATTATAAGAAGTGAGGCAGTGCTTGCTTCGGCAGCTGGAAGCCTCTTAGATTCCAGAGACTGATAGTAAGAAGTCAGTTAGTGCATCTACTCTGTTTTTTTCTCACCCTGAGTCCTGATAGGTAATGTGATTGATCTCATCCTGGGGTTGATTGAACCAGGGCTCAGAGCCACAAAGTATAGTATAGCAGAGGTTATTCCTAAGATGACCCAAAGCTTCCTGTCCCTACCTCCTGAAACAGCTCTGGGGAAATGTCTTTCTCATCACTGCACCCTCTGAACAAGAAATTTCGGCTGAAATAAACAGGCATGGCTTATGTTGCAGTTCTTGGTTTTTTGTTTGTTTTTTGCTTACTTCCCCCCTTTTAAAAAACAAAAAAGCAAACAAAAAACTGGTAGGGTGGCCCATACATGTTATCCTGACACTCGGAAGGCTGACGAGGGAGGAGGATCACTGCAGTTTTGAGGCCATCTGACTACATAATGAGTTCTAGGCCATCTGGGCTACAGAGTGAGATCCTGACTCAAAGGAAAGGAGAGGAGAAGGGGGAGAAAGGGAAGGTGAGGGGAGAAGAAAGGAGAGGAAAAGCAGAGATTGGTCATGGCTTTAGAACTCCTAAATACCCCAGCAAAGGAACAGATGACCCGAAGTACCTGTTTGTCATGCTTTTTTGCCATCTCTCCACTACCTGGGGTGTAAGCTGTGCTTCAAGAGTCTTCATTCCTGACAGTTTCCGTGGAATTACAATTAGCATACTGATGCCTCCTACATACTCCAGCTGGAGAATGTCACACTCTAGCTCTTGGTCATTTGCCGCAAGGAAATTCCCTTTAGTTTGCATCATGGAGACTTTGACTACTTCTCTCTCATTCAGCCGGAAGTTGTGGTTGTGCGTCATTTCTACTGGGAATTTATTCACCCAAGTTCCTGTAAAGTTAGAAGGAGTAGACAGGTGGAAGAATGTCCTTTTAGAATATAGTTTTAGCTCTCAAACAGTTGCCCTAGAGGGCTCTCTAGGACCAACCCCCAAAATCTTAAGAGAAATTTAAAAGACTACAAGGTATTATGGATTAGATTCTAACACTATTTATTTTTCCCTGGGAGATACCTAATTTGCCTAGACCTCTAGTCTAGTTATTTGTAAAGTGAGTATCCCTCTAGGCCCTCACACTTTGATTCTCTAGCATTTGGCAGGACACATATCTGACATAGTAGTATCCTCAGGATCTTCCATGTTGGCTGGGCATAGAGCTACTATTTAGGAATAAATCTTAGCTCTAAGATACTCATCATTATTAAAGTTGGTAACTAGTTGCCAATAGGCCATGTATCAGACATAAGCACCTTTCTTGTATCATCTCATTTTTCTGCTCCTAGAAACTATATAAATAGATAATTTTAATTTTTATCCATAGATGACAGAGACACAATGAAGTTAACTTGTTTAAAGTTTCATCTGATATATAGAGCAGCTGAGATGAGAAAAATGGAGATGTTTGGAGGAAGTAAGACACCAGACAGCTCTGGCCTGCTCATTGCTATAGTATGAGGACTATCTGTGCTTTTAGGGACTTTAACAGCATTCCTAGGCCCTCCCAGCTAGATGCCAGCTCAAGTTTCAGTAGTCACAAGTACCCCCAATCATCTACTTCAGACCACTGGAAATCACTGCTCTAACAAAGCAGTAATAACACAGAGTTAAATTAGGAATAGGATGTGGGAATTAGAGAATTTTCTTTTAAGATGCATCCTTATCAGCTAGGTCTGGTGGTGCACACCTTTAACCTCAGCACTCTAGGAGTAGAGGCAAGCAGGTCTCTGAGAGTTTGAGGACAGCCAGGGCTACATAGTAAGACTTTGTCTCAAACAAACAAACAAACAAACAAAAGATGCATCCTTCTGATTCCCAGCACTGAGTCAAGTGAGTTTTCCAGCACTGTAAGGAAAGGTACTCTTGGGGCTAGAGAGATGGCTCAGTGGTTGAGAGCACTGACTGCTCTTCCAGAGGTCCTGAGTTCAATTCCCAGCAACCACATGGTGTCTCACAACCATCTGCAATGGGATCCAATGCTCTCTGGTGTGTCTAAAGACAGCAACCGTGTACATATAAGTAAAATAAATACAAAAGGAAAGGTACTCTTATACCTCAGTGTATCATGATTACTATATTCACAAGATAATATGATCATGTCTGCTTTGTTCTATATTCCCACCTACTCCAGTGCTGACAGAAAGAGACTTGGTTCAGAATTTCAAGTGTGATTAACTAATGTAGAGGCTGTGGCAATTAGCAAACTGTTAAGACTAAAGGCTCTGATGATGCCCCCACCAGTCTGTTCTGTCTCATAGGCTAATTGCTTATGAAAGTAAATGCTACTAGCAATATCATACATACTTCCTTTCATATTACACTATGTTATATTCACTCTGTCAAGGTCATTGTGCTCTTATTGCTTGCAATAATATAGCCAAATGCTGATCACCACTGTCTCTCAGTTCTCTCTGCACCCCATTGGAGTAGGTCTTATGCTTTCTATAAGAGCTGTCGAGTAAGTTTCCCAACATCACACAAATGAGAAGAGGGAAGCCAGATCTTCAACTCTTATTTGCTCAGTTCCAAAAACTGGTACTTAGAACCAGTCCTTTTTTTTTTTTTTTTTTTTTTTTTTAAGACAGGGTTTCTCTGTGTAGTTCTGGCTGTCCTGGAACTCACTCTGTAGACCAGGTTGGCCTCAAACTCAGAGATCCACCCCCCTCTACCTCCTGAGTGCTGCAATTAAAGCTATGTACCAGAAAATTATATTTTCATCATAAGTATCAATTCTATTTATCTATAGTCACAGATGTGAGAGATTTAGCTGTTAGCCTCATTGAAACTTTAGTGCTATGCCCAGCTCTGGAAGGATATCTGGGGGTCAGATCTCAGACCTCAAGCCCCGTGAAGTCTTGGCCTCTCTAGTGCTACTTAGCAGCCCAGACTGGCGGGATGCCAGTTTTACAGAACTGGGAGTTATATGTAGTACATTGACAAATCAGAAGAGGCTCACCTCTACAAGCAGAAGCCAGGAGGAAGCCCTTGTCCTTCTCATCTCTGGGCAGTACAACACTGAAGCAGACAACAAGATGTATTGGCTTCCCAGCAATCCTTCCCTGGCTGGTGTCCTGAACTCAGTAATGACAAATGTGCTGTGCAGTCTGCTGTTAGCTCTGATGCTGAGCCATCCCTATGCTGCCCCATGACTTTTAAATAAGATGGAAGTCTACTTTGATCAGATTCCAATCAGAGGTCTAGATTTTGCCTGGATAGTTCCAGCATTGTAGGAGGCTATATCAGGAGCATCTTGAGTTGTAGGTCAGCCTTGGCTACATAGCAAGACTTTTTTTAAAAAATAAGTTTTGAGGGTTGGAGAGATGATTCAGTAGTTAAGAGCACTGACTGCTCCTCCAAAGGTCCTGAGTTCAGTTCCCAGCAACCCCATGGTGGCTCACAGCCATCTGTAATAGGATCCAATGCTTTCTTCTGGTGTATCTGAAGACAGCAACAGTGTACTTACATATATGAAATAAGTGAATGTTTAAAATGAAACAAATAAGTTTTGACTCGGGTCTTAGTGGATAGATAGGTGCACATGTGCACGTGCCATGTATATTGGGTGGGAGATAATACTTTTTTTAAAAGTGTTCTCATGCCTGGCCTGTAAGAGTTACTGAAGAAATAATTATTTAGGACCTGAGAGATGGCTTAGCAGGTAAAGATGCCTGCTGCCAATTCTGCCAGTGTGGATTCCATCACAGAGACCCACATTATAGAAAGAGAGAACTGATTGTCTCAGTGGATAAGATAGTAATCAAAGGAACAGAATTAATAGTGTATTTCTCACCTACCTATTAATTTGAAAGTACCCTGAGAAAGTTGGCTGTGGTGGCTCATTCCTTTCCTCCTAGCAGGCCAGCCTGGTATACATAGTGAGCTTTAGACTAACCAAGGCTACATAGGGTGACTGTGTTTCAAAAAAAACAAAAAAAAATACCCTGGGAAGAAGTTGTATTTCTAATACTTACTGTCACTGAACAGTCCCAGACCTATTTCTTTATCCTTTGGCACATATTCTCACTCACCGATAATTGGGTAGGGAAATGCACACTGGCCAAATTCTAAAAAGAGGGCTTGTATTATATCTTCTAATTAGTAAAAATCACTTGGGATAGCTTACTGAGACCCAGCCTGAACATTGCCCCTATAGTCTTTAACCTTGGAGCATGTCACCTCTATGGTTTTGTGAATTTGTCTTTGAAACATGGATTCTGATAACTCTAACACATAATACCTATCAGATGGAAATCAAATGAGTGTAAAATTATAATAGGGTTTAGCAGCTACCACCTCATCATATTTTTCCCTGTCCCTGAATCAACCTAGTGTCTTATTTTCCTTTATAAATTACCACCTCAATACAGTTCTTAGCATTGTCTTTTATATTGTAAGTTTCCTTTGAGAATGATAAAGCTGCTTCTTACCTTTGAAGTAGATGCAGTTCAGAATCATCATCTGAGTAGCAGAATCTATATTCTCCAGAGCGTCTTTTATAAGACCCTTGGTGAGCTTCAGAATGTGGCTGTTTGCCTTTGATATGAAGGCAGGATCTGAGAAGTCAGCCTCCTGGGCCTCAGCAAAGTAAAACTCTCTCAGAGCAGCTTTGAAGTCCTCCCGTATGGGAAACTGCTTCTGAATGTAAAGGTCATTAACTGACTGAAGTGTGTACCCAAAATTCCTCCTGAATAGGCGATGGGTCAGCTTTCGGAATAGATTGTGAATGGTGGTAACCTCATACTTGCTACTAGCATTGACAAAGTCTCTGAAGTGTAGAACTGAGTGTACTTCTTCATGAGTCTCTCCCCTCAAACCTAAGGAGATCATCCCCATGGCGGTAGAAATGCCAACAGGTGCTATGAAGAGGTTATCAGAAGGGGTAGCCTGGTCCTTCAGGACTCGGTAAAGGTTGAAGGCAAACTTTGCATTGAGAATATTAAGACGCTGGATCCGGCTCTTGCCTTGGAAAAGCTGCAGGATGTTGCCAGTACTTGATTCTGAGTCTGTCGGGGAAACTGCATCGATGATATAAATGTAGTCATCATCTTCACCAAGCAGCTTCTCCAGGTCCAGGTAATCCTCATCCTCCTCCCCCTCTGCAATCCAGTCATTGGTGACTGTGTTTTCTTTGTGGAAGTTAGCAGGCAGGAAGGACGTGGTCAGGTTTTCATTAGTTAGCTGCTCAGCAAGGCCTTTGCTCCCAATACACATAAACATGATGAGAGAAAGAAGAGTGTGGAATGAATGTTTCATTTCTGCAGAGCTAAGGCTGCTGTAAAAAACAGACAACAGTGAATGGCAGGCAGCCTGGCTGGCACTACTCTACTGAAACGTGCAGACAGCAGATTCTCTGAGGTTTTAACACAGCAAGAGCTCACAGCACCAGTGCTCACACCAGCTATCTGATAAAAATAGACAACTAATGTTAGTGTTTTGTAAGTTTCATAAATTTCCTGGGATCTCTGAGCTCCTGAAGCAGTGGTTCTCAACCTCCCTTCATGCTGCAACCCCTTAATACAGTTCCTTGGGTTGTGGTGATCCCAACCATAAGATTTCATTGTAGCCAGGCAGTGGTTGCACTCCTTTAATCCCAGCACTTGGGAGGCAGAGGCAGGTGAATCTCTGAGTTCGAGGCCAGCCTGGTCTACAAAGCCAGTTCCAGGACAGCCAGGGCTACACAAAGAAACCCTGGGTGGGAGGGGGACACAACTCCACCAACCCCCCCCATATATATATTTTGTTGCTACCATATAATTATAAATTTGATACTGTTATGAATTGTAAATATCTGATATGTAAGTTATCTGGGTGACCCACAGGTTGAGAACCACTGCCCTATATGAAAATTTATTCTTTAAAAAAAATTTTTTTTTTTAAATTTTTTTGTATTTACTTATTTGTGTAGGTGGACAGGTTTGCCAGGCTGTACATGTGGAAGTCATAGGACAACTGGTAGGACTCACTCTCCTACCATGTGTGTCCCAGGCACCTGTCCTGCTGAGCCATCTCAGCAGCCCAATTTTTTTATTATTTACTTATGTGTGTGTGTGTGTGTGTGTGTGTGTGTAGTGAGTGCACACACATGTAAATGTGCATGCCACAGTCAGATGGTTGGGTGGAGTTGGTTATTCTGCTTTTATGTGAGTCGTGGAGATGAAACTTAGGTTTGCACGAGAAGCACCTTCACCTGCTGAGCCGGTTCACTGATCTGAGAATGCCTTCTTTACTGGTGTAAAAGAGGGAACCTAGGAGATTCCTAGAGTGTCTTTTTCATTCATTCGCCATCATCATCATCTGTCTCCAGAAAACAGGCCTAGCACTAGAGGCACCGAGGTCTGCCTGCTGAAGGACACAGACTTATGGGACAAGCAGGGAGAACTTTCCAGGATCAAGAGCTTTCCAAACAGTGCTGCCATGATGTGGGGACAGGGAAAGGGAGAGGTGTCCAGAGAGTTACAGAGGTTTCCTCAGAGCTGGGCTAGAGTGAATGCCTGAGGCAGGAAGAGTTTCCAGTGGATGGACTCAGCCCTACCAAACTCCTGCTCACCTGTGGGAGGAGGTGTTATGAACAAACGTGAGCCAGCCTTCTAGAAACATATTGTAAAGATTGCTGTACCCTGTGCAGTCATTTGGATTCATTTGTTTAAGATTTGGAACTTGATAAGACTTCCTTAGAACCCATTGAAAGGAGTTTGGCTGGGGACCTGTGTCTCTCCTACAGTCCTGGGGGCTATTAGGTTAATGTGACTTGCTGTAGGGAGAACTTTTTACTGTTGGGGGAAAGAAAATCTTTTCTACTTCCTCCTTCCAATCTTACTGTGCAGACAGGGTCTGTGGGAGAGTGATCTCAGAGGCTTAACCTTTGTAGAGGTCTGTAGACAAGTGAGGTATTTTATGTAGACCCTGTTCTTGTCTTCATCTGCTCATCCCTTGTCTTGTTTCTGAGGATAATTTATCAAATCCAGTTTTTCTACCCAGTGGCTTTGATTTGTTCTTCCATTCTTTCAGTTTCTAAAGAGGTAGATGACCTCTCTTACTGCTTCCCTGTCTCAGCAGCTAGGTATATCTTCTAGGAAAAAAAATAAGTCTATTTTGTGTCTGTGACCATTTCTTGATTTAGAATATCTGTTGCCAGTCTATATTCAGTAAGGGTTGCCAGCTCCTGATAAAGTATCAGACTTGTTAGGCCTATAGACAGTTAGGGACTAGCTTTGCAGATGCTCTATTTGAAATTCTACTGCCATTTTAATCTATCATGAAATGTAGCCTTCCTTTGCAGCTACTAAGAGATGGCAGTGGTTTGAGCCAGGAATATAGATAAATACTAATCACTCTCACCCAGATTGCATGGGATCAGTGTTTAATCCCTAGCACTAAAATGTAGGGATTGAAGGATGGCAGATGATGACTAGATTTGAACCAGGTTGGTTAGGTCTCCGGATCCCTGGTCTCACGTGCTCTGCCTTGCTTGCCTTAGAGTGCCAGGACACTCAAAATTGCTCACACTTGGGGAACAGCTGTTGCCAGTCTTTGCCCTTACAGACTTTCCCCTATAATGTGGTTAAAATTATCATTCCCAGCTTTGTTTTTTGTTTTGTTTTGTTTTGATTTTCTGAGACAAGGTTTCTGGACAGCCTTGGCTGTCCTGAAACTGGCTCTTTAGACCAGGCTTGTTTCAAACTTGTAGAGATCAGCCTTGCTCTACCTCCCAAGTGCTGGGATTAAAGGTGTGTACCACTACCTCCTGGCCCCAGCATGGTTTTAATCCTAACTGAGGGACTTTTTAAAAAGACATTTTGCATCTCAGGCTAGCTGAAAATCTTGTGTACCAAGGCTGACTTTAAGTGTCTGGCCCTTTTGCTTGTACCTCCTTAGTTGTAGACCAGTATCACCATACTTATTCTGTACAGTGCTGGGATGAGACAGGGCTGTCAGTGCTAGCAGGACGCTCTCTGAGCTGAGTACATCTACAGCTGGCTGGGGAACTTCTGAAGTGTTTATTTTGGAAGAAGAGTCACATGCTTACTGGCTGTGAATATGCCTGACCCTCCTGAGCACTTTGCTGAGACTGGTGGCTACATAATCTACACATGTGGAACAATTTCTAGAAACAGTATCTAATATATGTAGCTGCAGATAGAACTAGTTTCAAGAAAGAAGCGTAGGTATCATTGACATTAAATGTGCTAGAAGGGGGCTCAGCAGTTAACACTTCCTGCTTTTCAGAGGAACAAAAGTTCAGGTCCCAGCCCTCCAGGTGGGTGGCTCAGCCATCTGTAACTCCAGCTCCAAGGAGTTTTTATACCCTTCTGGCAGTCTGCAACACATGTGGTGCACACAAGAACAGACAAGTGCATAAATAAAAAGAAAATACATCTTTATGGGAAGAAAAAAGAAGAACAGAAGCAACTTAATGCAAGTCTTTTTATGATTACAATTAAAAGTATCCTTGGCTAAAACAATAATTAGGAACAGTAATATTAAAGAACAAAAGAGTGGGGCTGGAGAGATGGCTCAGGGGTTAAGAGCACTGACTGCTCTTCCAGAGGTTCTGAGTTCAATTCCCAGCAACCACATGGTGGCTCACAACCATCTGTAATGGGATCCGATGCCCTCTTCTGGTGTGTCTGAAGATAGCTACAGTGTACTCACATAAAACAAAAATAAAATCTTTAATAGGGCTGGAGTAATGACTCTGTAATAAGATCGTATGCCTTCTTCTGGAGTGTCTGAAGACAGCTACAGTGTACTTACATATAATAATAAATAAATCTTAAAAAAAAAAAAGAACAACAACAACAAAGAAAACCCAACTTGAATTAATGTGGGGTCAAGGAGACTAGTCTGAGTCCAAATAATAAAGATGTTCTTCATATTATCTTGGAACTCCGAACACATTCTGGTTTGGTTTGGTTGGGTTGGGTTGGGTTGGGTTGGGTTGGGTTGGGTTGGGTCTGGTCTGGTCTGGTCTGGTTGGGTTGGGAGGGTAAGCATCATGTACTTTGTTCCTGAAGGTATGTCCAAAGCCATAAGCCATAGTTTTCATTATTCTCTTCTTAGAGAAAGGAAAAAATGTAAAGTTATTTTATGCATTGAAAATTAGAGATCTGACAGGTAAATCTGTTGTGATCTCTCTAGATCCAGAGAGAACAAGCAGGAAGGGGAACCTTTTTATGTTAAAATAACTTCAAACTTACAGAACAATTGAAAGAATAGAGTAGCAGAGCAGCCACTGGGTCCCCTTTACTGTCGTGTGTGTGCGTGTGTGTGATGTGGTATGTATATGTGGTGTGTGTATGGTATGTATGTGGTGTGTGTGTGTGTGTGTGATGTGTGTGTGATGTGGTGGGGGGGAGGGGGCATGTGGGGGGTACATATGTATCAACATATGTACATGTTTTCTCAGCCTTTTGAGATTAGATCTCTTACATTCCTCTAACCTTTAATAGTAATGCTTAGGGGGAAATTTCCTAAGAACAAGAATACTCTCATACTTAATCATTAGACAATTATATAATTTGAAAAGAAAATGTTTTTGTGCCCTGGGGCGGTAGATACCAGGGGCTACAAGTGCTGGAATTTCAGCCTTGTGCTCCTGATACTTTCAGCTTCCAGTTTAAAGTTTCAAAGGTATAATACTACTCTTGTCTCTTAAAATTAGAATTCCAGTTTTGTCAGTTGTGCCAGTATTAATATTAAACTAAATATTAGACTAAATTTTAAAGAACATTAAACTAAATTTTAAAAATAATATATTCTTTTCTCAATAAAGGAACCAATTGTTTAGCTCTAAACATTAAAAATAAAAATTTATAATTGGCAAAAATGTTAGAAACCAAACTTACCTCTGTGCCTCTGAGCAGTGGCGTGGCAGAGATGAAACCAGAGTGTGTCACCAGCAGGTTTCAATGTGAACTTTGGTGCTGGGCTGTTGTGTTTTCCAAAGCAAATATGTCCTAATTCAAACACCACTCAAGTAGCTTTGTCAGCAGAACCCTTCGACTCACTCTGGTCACTTCTTAGGGACAAGCTACTTCCAAACCATAGTTCTTCTGTGTGGCTGAGGTGGGAATGTTTATCTGTGTCAGCATGTCTGCACTGTCCTGTTCAGGATACCTGCTGAAGTTAAGCACAACTGAGGCACTGTTCATTGTTCCAGGGAGCCATGCCTTCCCCTGCTGGGGCTCCCTCTCTGAGAAGGCTAGCTGGCACTCTAGAGGTGGAGTTACCTTAAATTCACGGAAAGCTTATTCCTCATTGAAAAGTGAAGGGGAAAGTTAAGGCTGGTGACTTAGGAAATGCATGAATTGGTGTAGACCTTTTGCGTTGTTTGTTTGTTTGTTTGTTTGTTTTCAAGATGGGTTTCTCTGTGTAGCCCTGGCTGTCCTGGCTATCACTATGTAGACCAGACTGGCTTTGAACTCATAGAGATCTACCTGTTTCTGCCTCCCAAGTGTTGAAATTGAAGGCACGTACCACTATGTCTTGCCCTCAAAAACTGTTAAAATGTGTTTCTACTGTCATTCCTCAGCATATAATTACCAAATTAGTGTATCTTTGGGTTATATTGTACTAAATTGTGTCTGTGTGAAAGTGTGTGTATGAGAGAGAGAGTGTGAGAGTGTGTGAGAGAGTGCATATATGTGTGTGTATGTGTGTATGCATGTTTGTATGAGAGAGAGTGTTTGTGCATGTGTGTGTTAACTCCATTTACGTCTCTACCAGGAGCAGCATTAAGTTGCTCAGAGAGACTCTCTAGTCTACTAGGGACTGCTTTGCAGCTTCAACCCTTGCTGGCTTTGAGCTCTTGGTACTTAACTGCTGTTTCTCTTTGGTGCTTCTTCTCTGTGGATTGGTATGTGGATGTCACTTGGATGTCACTTTCCTGTCTTAAGAAACCATATTGAGCCGGGCAGTGGTGTCGCATGCCTTTAATCCCAGCACCTGAGAGACAGAGGCAGGCAGATTTCTGAGTTTGAGTCCAGCCTGGTCTACAGAGTGAGTTCCAGGACAGCCAGGAAGAGAAACCCTGTCTCGAAAAACAAAACAAAAAACAAACAAAAAAAAAAAAACAAAAGAAAAAAGAAAAGAAAAGAAAAAGAAATCCTATTGAGCACCTTAACTGAAACTATAGTTAGTATTCTCTCCTGTAAAGAAAAGGTGATAAGGTGCTAGATGTAGTATGTTAGGTACTTTTGCTGTGGTGTGTTACAGGAGAAAATGTTAATAGGACTTATGTTTCCAGGGGGTCAGAGTCTGTAATGACAGAGTGAAGGCATGGCCACAGGAACTTCAAGAGCTCACATGGACTATAAGTAGGAGGCAAGGGCACACTGGGAGTGGGCCAAGTCTTTTGAAACACCAAACCCTACCCCAAAGACACACCTCCTAATCCTTCCCAAACAGTTCCATAACTAGGGACCAAGTTTTTAAACATATGAGCCTATAGGGGCCACTCTTTTTATTTTATTTTTTTCTGAGACAGGGTTTCTCTGTGTAGCTCTGGCTGTCCTGGAACTCACTCTGTAGATCAGGCTGGTCTCAAACTCAGAAATCTGCCTGCCTCTGCCTCCAAAGTGCTGGGATTAAAGGCGTACACCACCCACTCAGCTAGGGCCACTCTTATTCAAACACCACAGATGACTCTACTGCTCTGGCAGATTACTCAGGCTCAATTCCCAGTACCCATATCAAGTGATTCATGACTGCTTCAAATTCCAACTTTAGGGGCTTTGCTGCCTCTGGCCTTCAAGGGCACCTGCACTCAAATGCAGAGATGCTCACACATGCACATAATTTTAAAAATAGAATTTAAAAAATATTTTTTAAAATATACCTATTATGTAAGGGAGCTGCCCAGAAATGATACCCATTCTCAGTTACAGAACCTGTGTGTCCATGTTCACAGAGAAAACCAGGGAGGAGGCAGGAGGCACAGCTTCATTTTGTACTATTTTCTATTGCTGAGATAAACACCATGGCAAAAACAATAGAAGGAAGACTTTATCTGAATTTACAGTACAGGAGGGGTAAGATCTGCTCATGGCAGGAAGCAACAGCCATGGCTGCAGTTGTTGAGAGTTCACATCTTGAACTACAAACAGAAAACAGACTAAACTCAAAATGGTGAGTCTTTTAAACTCTAAAAGCCTGCCTCCAGTATCATCCGGCCTCCAATGAGACCACTCCACCTCACCAAACACAGCCATCACTGAGGACGGGAAGGTGCAGAAAAGGACACCGTCCCATTCAAAAGTGTTTCACTCACTTCTTGGCTAGAATTGGGTTGTTTGTTTATTTGTTTGTTTTTTCTGTTTTTTATTGGATATTTTCTTTATTTACATTTCAAATGTTATCCCCTTTCCTGGTCTCTCCCATCCCAAAACTCCCATCCCATGTTCTTTTTTTGTTTTGTTTTTTTATTTTTGTTGTTGTTTTTCTCCCTTTTGAGAAAGGCTAGAGGTTTTGTATATGCTTGGCAAGAATCCTAACTGGCTCCCCCTCATACACACAGGATCTCCTGTGACACAATGTAGCCAAAGATCCTTCTGCTTCCGCTAAACTCTAGGATTACAGCCATGGGGCACTATTACCAGCACAGTAGGATTGACCCCTAATCCCAGGGCCTTACAGGTGATAAACAAGTGCCAGCCCAGCTGAGCTACAGTCCCGTATTCATTCAAAACAGAAATCACATATTCATTCAAAACAGAAATCAGAGGTATTGCCTGCAGCTCTAGTTTCTGGTTCTATAACCATTACTGAAAAGAAAGGGGGAAAAAACATTAAAAACCAAAACCTAGATTTCAACACTTCTTGCACCTTGACGTTTAAATCTGTTTCCCACGTAGAAGTAATGGGTTACGTATGTTCTAACCCCAGCATAAACAGAATGGCGTCTCGGATAAACTCAGGGTCTGCTTCTCTGCTCTTGTTGGGCTTGTTGTTGCTGTATTGTTGTATCACAGCTTACTTGTACACAGCTTGAGATTACAGAGTACTTACAGAATTGATTTAAGAACTATCCATTGCAAACCACTTAACACAAAAGTTTGCTGTGTCTGTTTAATTAAATATATATGCCCATGACAATAACTGACCCTGTACACTGGACTTGTGTTTCCTAATGGAGGCATCTGTGGTCAACCCCTGGGAGACCACAATCTCTATACAGCAAACATCTGATCAGTCACATTTCTCCATATCTTCAAAAATGACCTTTACAGCGAGATGTAGTGCTTAATAATCCCAGCACTCAAGAGGCAATGGCCTACAGTTCTCAAGGCCAGCCTATTCTACTTAGTGAGACCCTGTATGGGTATTTTGCCACTGTGTGTCTCGTGTGTGTGTGTGTGTGTGTGTGTGTGTGTGTGTGTGTGTGTGTGTATGTGTGTGTGTGTGTACATCATATGCATGTAATGCTGTTGGAGGCCAGAAGAGGACATCAGATTCCCCCAAGAACTGGAGTTCCTGATAAATGCTACCTGCCAGATGGTGCTGGAAATCAAACTCAGTTGTTTTGGAGAGAGCAGTAACTGCTCTTAAGTGCAGAGCTATCTCTCCTGCCCCTAAGCTTTTGTTTAGGAAGTGGGAAGGAGTATCTTAGTGAGTAGTCACCTCAAGCCTGAGAATCCAAGTTCAGTCTCTGGAATTGGATCACACAGCTATAATCCCAGCACTCCTGTAGAGACAGAGATGAGAAACAGAGATAGTAGAAGTACCTGGAAGTGATCCATCCATCTTTTGCATTTTTCTGTCATGACTTCCAGGTTCCTTGCTCAGTCACTCCCACTTAGCCTAGGACTCTGATTTCTTTTTAAACATAAGCAGGTCTGCTGTCTAGTAGCTCTTGCCTTAGGAGCCCTTCTCTAGGATGTCCAGCTCCTTCCATCCCATTAAAGCATGAGAGTATTACCCTGCACAAAGCTGTCACAGCTGCCTTGTCTTAGGATGTATCAGAGAACTGCTTGCTTCTTCCTTTCCTGAAGCCACCTCCATTTACCCTTTCTAGGCACTAGAGCAGTCAGAGAACAGGGGTAGCTTATGGCTTACTCTCCACCCCAGTCCTTAGGAGGGAGCCAAGGAGGTCCCAGAGTGAAGAGAAGGATCCCAAACCACTGAAATTTTAGTAACTTTCTCTCGCCTGTCAAAACGGTGCTGGCATTCTTTGCCACTTGAAGATTTGGTTTTTTTGTTTGTTTGTTTGTTTCTTCCTTCCTTCCTTCCTTCCTCCCTTCCTGTCTGTCTGTCTTCTTTCTTTCTTTCTCTTTCTCTCTCTTTCTTTCTTTCTTCCTTTCTTTCTTCCTTTCTTTCTTTCCTTCTTTCTTCTCTTTTGGGACAAGGTCTCACTATGTCCTGGCTGGTTCTGAGCTCACTGTATAGATCAGGCTGGCCTTGAACTCACGAAGAGAGATTCACTTACCACCAGACCCTCTTAGCAACATTCACCTTAAGCCTGCTATCTGGAACCCTATTTGGGCCTCGACCTGCCTCTTAGAGCCTCTTCTTAGGTTCACCTATCACCATCCTCAGTCACACAGCTACTCAAGCTTGCCATCCTTGGCCACTCGCCAAACTGCAAGCATTTTGTCATTTGTCCTTGGTGGCTAGTATCCTATGGGACACTGGGCTTTCTGCCCTATGACTCCTCCATCTACTATTGCACTCCCCATCTCCTTAGAACCTCCGAAGTCTGTCCTAAACCAACCCTCTCAGTACCCTGGCAGTTCTAAAGGAGAGACCAGAGCCTCTGTCCTGGGCCGCTTAGCTCCAGACCAGCACCTGTGTCCTCCCTCTACTTGTACAAAGAGATGCTTCTGACAGAATTCCAGAAAATACAGTCTCAAAGAAGAGAACAGAAGTCCTTACCGGGGCTGGTGAGATGGCTCAGCGGGTAAGAGCACCAACTGCTCTTCAGAAGGTCATGAGTTCAAATCCCAGCAACCACATGGTGGCTCACAACCACCCGTAATGAGTTCTGACGCCCTCTTCTGGTGCGTCTGAAGACAGCTACAGTGTACTTACATATAATAAATAAATCCAAAAAAAAAAAAAAAGAGGTTAAGTCCTTAACCACTCAGCTAATGAGAAATAATTTTAACTAGGCACCTGAGGGGTTTTTTCCATCTTTGTTCTGTACTCATACATTTACGTATATATTAAAATCTGCATTTGTATATTTTGCATATTTTACTTTACAATTGATTACAACTACCGACTAACATGATCATAGTAATAAATGATCATAGAAAATATGATTTTTTTTTCAAGACAGATCTTAAGTAGTTCATGTTGACTTTAAAGCCACTCTGAAACCAAGGATGACTTTGAATTCCTGATTCTCCTTCCTCCACCCACTAAGTACTGGAATTACAGGTTTGCTTCATCATGTAAGAAAGAACCAAAGCAAAGCCATTTTGAAAAAAACTTATATTTTGAATAGGGATCAAATGAAGTTTAAGGTCCCAAGACCTCCATGAGTAACTGATACCCTGCTTGGCAAAAAGGAATGTGTATGTAGATAACTGACATCCTGGTTGACAAGTTGAGGCATGAATGCTAAGCAGGTCACCCTGCCACAGTTGAGTAAACCAACTAATGATAACAGGATACAGGTACCAAAAAGACATGTTCCTAAGGAAGTTCCCTCTCCCTAAATCTGGATTGTTGAGGAAAAAATGTAACTATAATTTGGCACAAATATATGTGGTTTTTAAGCTTAAAAACTCTGTAACACTCTGGCTTGGCCAGAATCCCAGTTCAGCTCCCAAGTCTGTCCTGAAGTTCTGATTGATGATAATTTTTTGTCAACTTAGATTGAGCTGGTGTTTCAGTTGTGTAGGATCTAAGTGGACCCCTTGACAATCACACTCAACATGAGTCACACTGCCATAATCCTCCCTGATAAGTATTGTACCAATTTACACTCCTACTGGTTGCATATGAATGTGACCTGGCATTTGGTATCACCTCTCCCCACTCTGTACTACTGGCTTAGGGCCTGGTGCACACATGCCACTAGTGTTTGTGTAACAAAGCCCCACACTACAGGTATATAGAACAGGTCTCATGGCTGTATGAGAGTTGTGTCCTCAGGGATTCTATAAGGACCAGTGTGCTCAGTGGAGTGGTTTGTACAAATAAAACCATTTATATAACTGCCATGCAACTGTGTACCTTGCAGGCAGGCTACTTTCTCAAGCAAGGACTTAGGGAATTTGACTTCTCATTCCTACACTCAAACTAGTTTGTTTTTGCTACATGTTGACATTCTGCCCAAGATCACTGTTTTAAAAAGTCATGTGCTAGAAAAAGATTTGAAAGGTGCTTCTTCACTCTGTCCATAATATTGCTCAGTCTGCCAGGTGGTGGTGGCACACACCTTTATCCCAGTACCCAGGAAGCAGACACAGTTGGATCTCTGTGAATTTGAGGCCAACCTGGTCTTTGGTACCATCTCTGAAGGCCCTCCCAGTCCCAGCCTTGTGACTTGAGGTTTCTTATAGCATCTAGTGCTGTCCTCTGTTCTCTGCCTGACTAAGCTTCATGGAGACGCATAACAGCATTTCTAGGACTCTGCCCCCATTCTAAGTGTTTTCCTCCCAGTTAGACAGAAGGCCCTTTGAGTGAACCCCAATCGTGGCACCTGGCTCACATTACACATTCCATATAGCCAGTGAGAGAATGAGGCTGATCATGGGCAGAATGATTGAGAAGTGCTAGCCAATGCTCCTTGTGCCTATTTGCATCCATTCTGACTGGTCAAGTCTGAGATGGGGCTCTTGGAAAATGTGTGCTTGATTTTACACTTAGTATAATGGAGTTTTACTAGCAATAACCTTTCTCCTTTCCCACATCAGCTCACCCGACGATTGCCACCCATCAAAGAAGCTAAACCTAGGCTACAGAAGCTTTTCCGGGATTTCTGGCTCTACTCTGTGCTAATGGGATTCGCTGTGGAAGGCTCAGGTAGGGAGTGGTATCTCCCCAGGAAATGCTGAGTATGCAAGAAGCAGCTAAGGTCAGACTCAACAACACCAGAGTCTGGATACATTTGTTCTGAGTGCAAATGTAGTTGCTTGTTCCTGCAGGTACTTAAAAACATTACACTTCCCAATGGGAATGCTACATCTTGTACAAAATTAGACAGCAGATTTGTTTCTGAGTCTCATTGTGGGGACAATTGTCTTAGGAGACTCAGGACTCTAGAAATTGCCAGTCAAGACATAAGATTTCTTGAACTAGGTACTCTGTGTTCTATCTTCCTCTCTCCCTCTCCCTCTCCCTCTCTCTCTGCCCTCTCTCTTATCCCATCTACCCTGTGCTGGGAAAATGGCCTCCCTCATATTGGTCAGGTAGCCTACTGATCTCTACACCCAGCCCTTATCTCACTACCCCTCTCTTACAGGACTCTGGCCGGAAGAATGGTATGAGGGAGTCTGTGAAATAGCTACCAAGTCACCTCTGCTTACCTTTCCCAGCAAAGAGCCTCTGCGATCAGTCCTCCAATACAATTCAGCTATGAAAAATGATACAGTTACTCCTGTACGGGTTCTCTTCTCTTGTTAATCTGACCAGAAAAAAAATTAGAACAAATCCTTTCCATGTCCTTATATGTTGCTAACCATTAGGCTTCCATTCTTCTGGGAAGGCACCATCATGAACCTCTGAGTGTTTCTTTCCCTCCAGGCTGAACTGAGTGAGCTCCGAAGTACCATCATCAACTTGCTAGATCCTCCTCCTGAGGTGTCTGCTCTCATCAACAAGCTGGACTTTGCCATGTCTACCTATCTCTTGTCTGTGTATCGGCTGGAATACATGAGGTACACGAGCCTTCACCTCCATACATATTGAAGCAAATTTTTAACTTCTGTGTCTTGATAGCTGTGGGACTTTTTCAACTCCTCCCAAGACCTACAAGCATTTAGAAAGCAAACTACTGTTGGTGGCAGGGGGAGGGAGAGGGGTCCTTTAATCCCAGCACTTGGTAGGCAGAGGCAGGTGGACAGCCAGAACTACATACCTATGTACATGAGCGCGCGCACACACACACATACACACACACACACGAACATACACACAAATAAATCTAAAAAAATAAAATAGGATGGTTAAAGAGGATGATCATTTCATTGCCATCTCCTATAGTATATTAATGTAGCTCCTTCCTGGTTTTTTCCCCTCAAAGAAAAAACATCCAGAGAGCTAAGGGTGCAGCCCAGTGTAGAATGCTTGTCTCACATGCAGGGTTCCATCCCAGACTGCATTTAAAAAAAGAAAAGAGCTGGGCGATGGTGGCGCACTCCTTTAATTCCAGCACTTGGGAGGCAGAGGCAGGCCGATTTCTGAGTTCAAGGCCATCCTGGTCTACAGAGTGAGTTCCAGGACAGCCAGGGCTACACAAAGAAACCCTGTCTCAAAACAAACAAACAAAAAAACAAAAAACAAAAAAAGAGAAGAATAGAAAAGAAAAGAAAGAAGCTAAATGTCAAACAAGGCATGATGACTGTGATTAGTGTGGTGTGCCTAACTAGAAAAGCTGCCTCTCGCCCCTCAAGTGTGGTTTTGGGTGTTATATAGCCATAGGCTCCCTGCAGATCCCCCAAGAGCCCTATGCCATCATGGAACAACCCCTGAGCTCTGATTCAAGGATGATACTTCAATTTCTGGTTCCTGGTTACTAGGAAAAATTTTAAATCATGGAGTAAGAAGTTAAAAGTATCCGAGGCTGCGCAGATTCTTTTACTGTACGACCCTGGCTTTGCTTCACAGAAACTCAGCTACCTACCTCCTAAAAGGCTTGTGTGGGGGACGATTAATCCATATTAAGCCCTGCTTTCTTTTTTTTTTTTCTTTTAGATATTTTCTTTATTTACATGTAAATTTCTCCATTCCCCTATTCCCCTTCAAAAAACAAAGAAACAAACAAAAACAACAAAAACAAACCCCTGTTGCCTCCCACTTCCCCATGCCTGCCACCCCGCCCTCTCCCACTTTCTGGCCCTGGCATTCCCCTACACTGGGGCACAGAACCTTCACAGGGCCGAGGTCCTCTCCTCCTATTGATGATTGAATTTGCAATCCTCTACTATACTGCAGCTCCTAGAACCTGAGTGGCTCTTCAGTAGAAGCTGTGGTTCAAACACATGTGTTTATTTCCTTTTCTTCCCTTCCCCTAAAGGTTATAGGTGTTCTGTTTTATGTCTTCTTACATTCTTTTTATCTTATACATGTATATAACTGTAGCACATGGATGCCAGGCTTGGAACAGGGGTTCTGAGGTCATCTGCAAAATCAGTCCTCTCTTCCTACCGTTGGGTCCTAGTCACGAAACTCAGGTTGTTAGGCGGGCACCTTTACCCTCTGGCTGGCCCAGATAGGTATTTATCATCATAAAGGTAAAAAGAAAAATACCAGTACTGGTGACACTAAGGCAGAAGGGTTGCCTTGAGTTCTGAGACCAGCCTGAGCTACATGAGACCACTACTCACAAAAATGAAGAAGGAGCTGGACAGATGGCACAGTGATTCGGAGGACTTGCCATAGTTCCCAGCACCTGCATAAGACAGTTTGCAGATCCCTCTAACTCCGGCCTCGGCAGGCACCCACTCACACAGCATACAGATATATACTCATGCAAACAAAACCCCAAGAATGGCACAGAATATGCCAAAGGTAAAGAAATCCTAAATGCAGGTCCAGGGTGGGCATGGTAGCATATGACTTTAATCCCAGCACTCAGGAGGCAGAGGCAGATGGATCTTTGTGAGTTCTAGGCCTGCCTGGTCTACACAGTGAGTTCCAGGACAGCCAGGGTTACATAAAGAAACTGTGTCTCAGAAAACAAACAAACAAAAAAAGCCTTGGTTCATGTAACCTCTATGTGGATTGAATGAGATAGGATTGTGTTACTAAATGGTATACATCAGCCTGTAGAAAATACAAATGAGTGTGTGCTCCTATAAACAGCGGAGATGCTGTCCTGTAAGCCAAACCAGTTCAGAATAGTGGCGGGTCTCTGATGGGGTGGGGAGGGTTATATGTTTATAAAATGCGTTCAATGCTGCTCTTTTTGTTAGGGTACTCCGTTCTACAGATCCAGATCGATTCCAGGTAATGTTCTGCTACTTTGAGGATAAAGCTATTCAGAAAGACAAATCTGGTAAGCTCATTATTACAATACTTTCATGATAAATTGAGCTTGAGTAGGAAAAAGAAAAGAATATTTCCTATTTTCTGTTCACATAGAGAAAATAGTTTTATGATGTTACATACTCCATTGGAAGTATCTTCATAAAATATATAACCTTAAAAATAAGGAAGGTAGTACCATCAAGATGGCTCAGCAAATAAAGGTGCTTGTGCCTGACAGCCTAAGTTTGATCCCTGAGACCTTTATAGTAGGAGAGAACCGACTCTATAAATTATCTTCTGACGCTTAAAATCCATGTGCACTGTAAAATATAAGTGCACATGTGCATGCAGAATAAATAATAAATGTAAAATATTTTTCTTTTTAAAAATGTTTTATTTTTATTTTATAACCTATTTTTGCCTACATGTATGCTGTGTGAGGAAGTCGGATCTGAAGTTACAAACAGTTGTGAGCTGCCATATGGGTGCTGGGAATGGAACCTGGGTCCTCTAGAAGAGCAGGAAATTCTGTTAACCACTGAGCCATCTCTGCAGCCCCCCAAAGACTTTTTTTTTAAATAATCCAGGGTAGGCTGGGTTATAGTTGAGTGGATAAAGTGCTTCCTTAGTGGGCCTAAAGCCCTGTTCAGTTCCTGGTGTACTAGTGTTTGCTGTTAACCAAGCACTTGGTTGTGGAGACAAGAGGATCAGAAGTTCAGGGTCGGGGCTGGAGAGATGGCTCAGCGGTTAAGAGTACCAACTGCTCTTCTGAAGGTCCTGCGTTCAAATCCCAGCAACCACATGGTGGCTCACAACCATCCGTAATGAGATCTCACACCCTCTTCTGGTGTATCTGAAGACAGCAACAGTGTACTTACATATAATAATAAATAAATCTTAAAAAAAAAAAAAAAGAAGAAGAAGAAGAAGTTGTTCAGGGTCATCTCGGCTACATAAGGAGTTCAGGGGCAGAGCAGGATATGAGAAGCTGTCAAATGGATGGGTAGGTATCCAAGCTCCTTGGAAGGCTGAAGTAGGATAATTGCAATTTCAGGACAAACCTGGCTAATTTAGAGATTCAAAAAAGCAAAAAGAGGGCTGAGAAGATTTCTCAGTAGGTAAGGGTGCTTGCTGTGAAGATCCAGCAAGATCCAAATTCCCAGCATTTTTGTAAAAGCTGAAAATGGCTGTGTGCCAGCTGGATCCAAGAGCTCCCTGGCTGGCCATCCTAACCAAAACGGCAAGCTTTGGGTTTAGTGAGAGAACCTTCTGAAAACTTAGATAAATAGTGGTAGAAAAAAATACCCAGTGTCCTCCTCTGGTGTCTTGATGTGTACATTCAAAGTGTACCCCACACAGGTATACAGACAAGCATACAAAACACATGCACAAAGGGAGGTTATGGGGATGTAACTCAGTGATAGACGGCATGTATGTGACCCTAGATTCAATTCCCAGAGCCACAAAAAGAAATTTAATTTTAAAAACATATCCTTCTGATTTTGTCACTCTGCAAGGACCCAAAACAGTTCACTTTCTGTGTGCAAGCAGTGCAGTATCCAGACACTGGTCTCTGATACTGTCTTCTGCTAAAAAGAACCAAGGCTCCTTAGATGGTCATTTATGGATCTGAAGCATCTTTCTGTTGCTTGTTGAATGTAAATAGTATTTTTTTGTAACTTTGCTTAACTGAAATGAGTTGGCATTATAAATAGTATGAATCATAATGATGTTCTAAAAAAAGTAAAGGTTAGTATAAAATGTAGGGAGACTTCATTTGGAGTTGTCTCTTTTATAAAATGGAATAGAGTTTGCATAGAAGCTACACACATGTGCAGGTCTGTTATAAGTCATTTTGTATTACTTAGATTACCCAGTACATTGTAAATATTATATAAACAGATCATATGATTTTCAATTTATTTTTACTTTGTGTGTAAGTGTTGTTAGTCTGTATGCATGTATATATGTACATTGTATACACTTACTTTAGGTTTTCTTTTCCTTTTTTCCCCCTTTAGTTTTTCTTTCTTTCTTACTTTCTTTTTTTTTTTCATTAGTTTTTTTTTTAGATTTATTCATTATTATAATTAAGTACACTGTAGCTGTCTTCAGACACACCAGAAGAGGGCGTCAGATCTTATTACAGGTGGTTGTAAACCACCATGTGGTTGCTGGGATTTGAACTCAGGACCTTGAGTAGAGCAGTCAGTGCTCTTACCTGCTGAGCCATCTCACCAGCCCCTCTTTTTTTTTTTAAAAGATTTATTTATTGTATGTATATGAATACACTGTAGCTGTCTTCAGACACACAAGAAGAGAGCATCAGATCCCATTACAGATGGTTGTGAGCCACCATGTGGTTGCTGGGAATTGAACTCGGGACCTCTGAAAGAGCAGACAGTGTTCTTAACTCCTGAACCATCTCTCCAGCCCCTAGCCCCCTTTGGTTTTTCAAGACAGGGTTTCTCTGTGTAGCCCTGGTTCTCCCAGAACTTGCTCTATAGATTAGACTGGCCTCAAACTCAGAGATTCCCCTGCCTCTGCCTCCCAAGTTAGGGATTTAGGATTAAAGGTGTGCACCATGAGTCTGGCTGGATTTTTGTTTGGTTGGTTTTGTTTTTTTTTTCCCCTTTGAGCGGGGTCATATAGCTCAGGTAAGACTTGAACTTGTAATCCAGCCTTTACCACCTAAGTACCAATATTACAGGTGGGCTTTTGCCAGGACAGGCTGTAATATCAGAAAGGTTTTGAACATCATGTCAGCCCTTAAATGACTTTCAATTTGGGGGCTAGAGAGATGGCTCAGCAATTAAGAGAACTGCTGGTATTCAGTCCCAGCACCCAAATCAGTTAGGCAAATCCCTGTAACACAGCTAGCTCCAAGGAGTTCAATGCCCCTTCTGACCTTTATGAGCACTAGTACATACACATGCACATAAACACACAGAGACATACACACATAAGGATTTTTACAAAAGAGCTTATTGAAGATGCCATAGCCCCTGATAGATGAGACAAGAGAAACAGGTATGCTAGCACACACCTCTCACTCAAACACCCACAAGTCTCAGGTCAGAGTATTGCCATGAGTTCAAGTCTAGCCTGGGCTACACACGAGAAGCAAATCAGTCAATCCATGTCTTAAGAAATCCAGGGACAGCTGGGCAGTGGTAGTGCACTCCTTTAATCCCAGCACTTGGGAGGCAGAGGCAAGCAGATTTCTGAGTTTGAAGCCAGCGTGGTCTACAGAGTGACTTTCAGGACAGCCAGGGCTACACAAAGAAACCCCATCTGGTAGGGGTCGGGGAGAAGAGAAAGAAAAGAAACCCGGAGGGGGGAGAAAGAAACAAACAGAACAGAGAGAGAGAGAGAGAGAGAGAGAGAGAGAGAATATCATATCACTTCCAGCATTCCGAGTCTCAGATAGCTAAATTGAAAAACCTTCCATAAATTAACTATGTCCTTAAAGTATCACAAGTTCATGAAGTCCAAGAACAGACTTAGGGATCAACACAGTTATAAGAGACACAAGAGATGTGAGAAGATTCTGTGCAATGTCCAGGATTCGCTCCTGGAACAGAAAGGGGACATGGGTGGGAGAATCTGGTGATAGTGTGGCACCAGATTTCCTACTTCTGACAACTGCAGACTGGTTATGGCAGATGTACTGCTCTGCAGCTCTGTGCATTTGAGATTGTTGGTAACTTTTGTGACTGTACCTCATCCCTGAAACTGCCCTCTGAGTCTGAGATTATTGGTAACTCTTCTAATCCTCTCATTGCAGGGATGATGCAGTGTGTCATTGCTGTTGCTGACAAAGTGTTTGATGCCTTCCTGAACATGATGGCAGAAAAAGTAAGCCTGCCTGAATGCCGGTGGGTGCCTACTAGACACACATGGGAGAGCCCTATGGTACCTGTCTTCTCGCTCTAGGCTAAGACCAAGGAGAATGAAGAGGAGCTGGAGCGGCATGCCCAGTTTCTGCTGGTGAACTTCAACCACATTCATAAGAGGATAAGGAGAGTGGCTGACAAATACCTGTCTGGTCTGGTGGATAAGTAAGTTCGATTTCTCTCTAAAGCTTCATATGTATATAAATGTTGATAGCTTGGAACATGGAAAAACCACTGTTACATCATCAGCCCAGAAAATAGCAAAGTCAGAACAAAAATTCAGGGGTGATACAGCTTCCTGAAGAATGTCAGTGAGTTTGTTACAGCCTACATTTTAGCCTAGAAACATACTCATTCTGAGCCATTTGTATTAACTAAAATAAGCTTACTATCTCCTAACCTAGGATTTAGCTAGAAGTCCCCCAGGAGAATAAGGACCCTATGAGTTTCTCAGAATAAAAGCTTACACTTGTATTTTCCCACTGCTTGTGCTAAGAGACAAAGTAGGCTTAGACATTGCACCTTTCAGAAGGTAAACTGGGTAGCCTCTGAAGTATAAAGGCCAAATTAGCACACAGCCTACCTTCAACTTCCTGAGGCAGCTGCAGAATCTGAAGATAGGTCAGGAACCAGCCAGAATAATCACAAGGACCAAGCCATGCACATATAGTGTATGTCCAGGTCAGGCCTCATATAAGATGATTACTGCATAAGGCAAAGTCCTTCTGGTGGATGGGCCATCAGCCCGTGATCTGTTACTTCATTCCACTGCTTTACGTCATTCCAATATTCTTGTTTTCTGTTGGTGCCGTAATGTGAGAAATATTGGGGAGCCACCATAAAACACTAGAACTGCTTTGGAAAGGAGGAATGTGGCCTCTATTGGCCTTCAGAAGTAGGAAGTTTCTGACCAGACTCCATATACCTCAGTGTGGATAGAGAGGTGGATAGGTGCTATGTCTCAGTGGGATCATGCCTGTGCAGGGGAGGACCCATAGGTGGACAGTGTAGGTTCCTGGAAAGTTCATCTCCTCAGCCCTGAGAACCCTTCTTGCTGTAGGTTTCCACACTTGCTCTGGAGCGGGACTGTGCTGAAGACCATGTTGGACATCCTGCAGACCCTGTCTCTATCACTAAGTGCTGTGAGTGTTCCAGTGTGCAGTGTACCTAACATGAGCTTCCCACTCTGTGTAAATGCCCCTGAGCCTCACTAAGTGCTGTGAGTGTTCCAGTGTGTAGTGTACCTAACACACGAGCTTCCCACTATGTGTAAATACCCCTGAGCCTCACTTATGTACAAGTGGTAAGTGGAGTGGATACCAAATTGTTCCCTAGTGTCTCTCACTAGGCTGTGGCAAGTTTGGGAGTCCATGTGGGGCGTGTGACACTGTTGACTGTCACATTCTTGACAGAAGCAGCCTTGAGGGGTCTGTTGTTTCTAGGATATTCACAAGGACCAACCTTACTATGACATTCCTGATGCTCCCTATCGGATCACAGTTCCTGACACATATGAAGCCCGGGAGGTAAGTCCCACCTGGTCCCCTAGAATGGGGGCTTCCTTGGGGATATCCAGACAGATGTTTTAAACATACCTTAGGTCCCTGAGTCCCCAAGTTCTTGGCACTGTCCTACTGAAGGGGGAGCTCCTGAATTCCTGAGCCTGTCTGTGTTCCAGGTCTGTAGCTTCCCACTCAGTGTCCCTGACTCTGCAACATTACTGCTTTAGTTGCCAAAGGCATTTCTAGCTATTCGTCAGCTATCAGCCCCTCAGATATGCATTAAGCAAGCAGTGATGTGGCACCTCTAAGGACTTTTTTTCCCATCTAGAACATTCCTTTTCTTTTTTTCTTTTTTTTTTAAAGATTTATTTATTTATTTTATGTACGGAAGTAAGTACACTATCTTGTCACTGTCTTCAGACACACCAGAAGAGGGCATCAGATCCCATTACAGATGGTTGTGAGCCACTATGTGGTTGCTGGAAATTGAACTCAAGCCTTTTTGGAAGAGCAGTCAGTGCTCTTAACCACTAAACCATAGCTCCAGCCCTAGAACATGCCTTTTCACTTAGTGACTGACTCAGGACATGTTGCACAGTAGCCTTAAGATGGACTGTTTATGTTGTTGGATCTGCCACACAGCTTTCTGCAAGAACCACAGACCATAGTGTACTCAGAATCCCTGTGCCCTGGAGCATTGGTGTTAGTACATAGTCACTGATAAAGCTTCCATATCCATTACCTTAGACTAGGTAGCTTAAGGAAAGAAATTTTTTTCACAATGATGGGCAGAAAACATCCAAGAACAAAGTGTTAGCAGGGAAGTCTTCTGAGCTCACTCTCTTTGGAAAGCAGGATCCTCTCACTGTGTTCTCATGTGGTCTTCCCTCTGAGGGGTGTCCCTGATGTTTCCACATTTTTTCATTGCATAAGTAAACCAGCTGCATTAGGCTAGGCTTTCCCTCAGTGGCCTTTAATTTAATCACCTCTTTCAAAGCCCTATCCAAGTACAGTCTCATTCTGAGTTTCTGAGGACCAGGGCTTCAATGTAAGACTTTGAAGAGACACAGTTTAGCCTGTAACAGTCACTGCAACCTAGATAGGCTGACTTCAGGTTGTCCAACTTGCAGAGCATCGTGAAAGACTTTGCTGCACGCTGTGGAATGATCCTGCAGGAAGCCATGAAATGGGCACCCACGGTCACTAAATCCCACCTACAGGTACTTTCTGCAAATATCAAAATGTAGTCAGAATATGAACTCATGGGTTATCTGTTGGACATACCTTTCAGGGTGAGTATACTTGTCAGGTTAGTGGGCCTGGCTCTAACCATTATAAGGTGTTAAGGCTGTGGGACAATTGTGGCTGCTTGAAAGGTGAGTTGGGGCAATATGGGGGTCAGGGACAGTGGCACAGGCCACCAGACTTGGTGTATTATGTGCACCTGAGTGCAGGGCCTTGATGAAGGCCAGTGATCAGACAATCAAAGATTTGAGTCTCAGTGAAGCTCTGTCTAGGCAACATATATACATATATCTTCAGATGCATTTCTTCAGATTAAAGTTCTGTCTTGCAAAGAGAACAAAAATGTCACAGAATATAGAAGGGAAAAGTTGTCTTAAGAGGAATAAAGATTTTTTAAAAAGGGACCCCTAGAAAAAACCTGAGCTAACAGGGAGCAGGCCTGCTGAGTGAAGCCTGTGTGACCTCAGGAGAACATGTAAGGGGAAGTTAATTCTGTTCATTTATTTTTGTTTTTCAAGACAGGGTTTCTCTATATACCCCTGGCTATCCTGGAACTCACCATGTAGACCACCAGACTGGACTTGAAGTCATAGAGATCCACCTGCCTCTGCCTCCTGGGTGCTGGGATTAAAGGCATGTGATACCACACCTGGCTCAAGGGAGCACTATTTAAAAAAAAAAAAATTCCTCTTGGTGAAGCCCAGGAAGGGTAAAGCAGCTGGCTCTGAGAGACTTAGAGTCAGTTTGAAATGCACTGAGCAAGAATCCCTGGCTTGTGCCTAGGATTACCCTCCACAAAGGATTGAATAATGCTGGAAGAGGGATCACCTGGACACAGATCCATATACAGAGGAGGACAAAGCCACACCTGGTTATAAAGGTCATGCTTTGATACTGTGTAGTTTTAATATTTATCCACTGGAATTTTTCAGAATTTTTTTTTTTGCCAAATCATTAATATTTAAGAAATATCTGGTTTCATGCTATGTAGAGGAAAGGAGCCATAGCTGCTAATGAAAGCAGGAATCCTTTAGTGCCTAAAAGTTTCAGGAAACAAAAGGAATTAGTAGATAGAGGTCATCCACCCCAGCAATTTTTTTAGACAAACAGCCTTAAGAAGAAAATAGAGGCTGAGTGGTGGTGCTGCATGTCTTTGATCCCAGAACTGGGGAGGCAGAGACAAGTGGAGCTCTGTGAGTTCAAGGCCAGACTGATCTACAGAACAAGTTCCAGTACAACCAGGGTTACACAGAGAAACCCTGTCTTGAGAAAACAAAAAAAAGAAAAGAAAACAGAATATAATGAGGCTTGGAAGGGGTCATAATATTTCTACCAAGCTCACGGCACCCTGGTTCCTTCTGCTTTCCCCAGCAATCATCCCTTCTGAGCCCCTGTCTTCATGCAGCTCTCACTGACCAGCTTCATTGCCTGCCCATCCTCCTGAGCCTCAGCCACCTCAAGTCTTCCTCCTCCCAGTGCCACCACAGAGGTCTAGTCTTAGTAGCAAATCTGATTTGGTTCTTATTTTATTTTTTTAATATTCATTTATTTATTTATTATATGTAAGTACACTGTAGCTATCTTCCATCACACCAGAAGAGGGCATCAGATCTCATTATGGATGGTTGTCAGCCACCATGTGGTTGTGGGATTTGAACTCAAGCTCTTCGGAAGAGCTGTCAGTGCTCTTAACCACTGAGCCATCTCTCCAGCTCCCCTGATTTAGTTTTTAAACTTAACCGTTACTCAGTCCCTGTCACTGTAGAGTCTGATCATAGATGGATTTCCCCAGCTATAGAAATTCCTAAAACAATTGGCAATATTGTGTGTGTTTGTGCTTTCTCTGGCTCCTGTGGTGATGAGATTATGTCGTCCCAAGAGTAAAAGCCTTCTTTTTTTCTCTTGCTTTGCTCTGGTGTGTAAAAATAACTTTTATGTGCCTGATTTAAATGTCTCTGATGCTTACTGCCTTTGTCTGCTAACCTAGGCCTAGACTTGAAAGCTTCTAGCCTCTGTATAATCTAATCTAGGCCTAAAATATTTTCAGCCTCTGAGACCTGCTCCTGAATAAACCCAGTTCTTCCTAGTTCTTTCTGAACTCTGGCTGGCTGATTCAACTCAGTTGTTACGGCTCAAACTCCTCTCCAAGCTGACTGATTCAGTCTGTCTTCTCTCAGTTTCTCCTGAATTGCTCTGCTTGGCCTCATACTAACTTTGGCAATATGTTCTAATCTTGCTCCCTTCTCATTCTCTAGCTCCTTCTGTCTTCACCTGTCTAGCTTGTTGTCTCTCTGTAACTGTCCTGATAAAACTAACTCACTCTCTCTGTCTGTCTCTGTCTCTCCCTCTCTCCCCCTCACTTTCTTCCCCTCCCCCCATACTCATACCTTAAATTGCATCTCTTTTTCTCTCTTCTCGTGAGAGTTGGGAATATCTTTTTTTTTCCTTTCTCCGCCCCCCTTGCTCTGGCCCCACTCGCTCCAGCCCATTGGATTTTATTTGTTTCTCATTACAGATGGTTGTGAGCCACCATGTGGTTGCTGGGATTTGAACTCATGACCTCCGAAAGAGCAGTCAGTGCTCCTGAACCATCTCACCAGCCCTGGGAATATCTTATTCTGTCAAATCTTTCTGTGATTTGTCACTTTGTCTGCCACTCAGTTAGATGTCACTTTCAAACATGGATGCTTCCTTCTACAAACTAACTTTACTTTCATGACTTGGGATTAAAGGAGTCTACTCCTTTAATTAAAGGACATGTCTATATTCCAGCCAGAGGGATTAAAGGTGTGTGCTAAGGGCTGAGCCACAGAACTAGAAGCAGGCTTTTTTTAAGTTAATAGCACAGTCTTGGGGTTCACAGTGATCAAATAGCCCTCCTGGGGTTAACCTGTTATCACTGGTGCCCTCCTCCTAGCCAACAGATATGCTCAGATACTTGTTCTGGGTTCCCAGTGTCCATTTCACAAGTCCCTCAGTAGCAAAGTCCTGCTAGCCTGAGGCTATGTAGCTTGTTTTCCAGCAGCTGGCAGAGAGAACACGTGCCAAATAGCATATTTGCAGTCAAGAATGGTCCTCATATAGATCATGACATAGCCTGCCAACTGTGTAACAGCCACTCAGAAATCAGGGCTCCTCCTTTTATAAATGAAAAGGGCTTGACTCCTTGATGGTCCCCCAGTTGGCAAGTCAGGGAAGGTCCTACGCTGAAGCCTGGTATCTGATCTGCTGCTTTATGCTTCTAACATTTTCCTTTACACTAATGAAGTAGCTTGCTTCCTTTCATTTCAGGAATATCTGAACAAGCATCAGAACTGGGTGTCAGGACTGTCCCAGCACACAGGATTGGCCATGGCCACTGAAAGCATCCTTCACTTTGCTGGCTACAACAAACAGAACACAACTCTTGGGGTATGTGCAAATATCCTATGGAACAGTGAGCCCCTAGTCTGTGATAGGGTGAAGGACTCAGTCTGTATGTAGATTTTCATGAACAACTCCTACATCCCACACATTTGTGAGGTACATAGGGTATCTGTTGACAGATGGGGATTGATGAGGGTCCAGAAGAAGTGTCCATCCAAATAGGCATTTCCCTATTGTGCTTAAGTTTTGAAATATGTAGATTTTTGAAGGTAAAATTTGATACATTGATGAAATATGACTTTCTACTATCTATAGAGAGAAAAGAAACTAGCTTCTCAGACATATATAGCATTATATCATAATCAAATTTGTCTAGAATCAACTTTCCTAATGCTGGGACCCTTAAATGCAATTATGTTTTAGTGATCCCCCAACCATAAAGTTATTTTGTTGCTACTTCATAACTGTAACTTTGCTATTGTTATGATTGTAATGTAAATATCTGATATGCAGGATATCTGATATGCGGTCCCCAAAAGGGTCACAACCTACTTGAGAACTGCTGGTCTGGAATACTCACTGGTCTTTGTGATTCTATTTCCTGCAGGTGCTCAATACACACATGCCCACCCCCACCCCCCAGCTTTATCTGTTTTAAAATTAATTTAGGTTCAAAAGCAGTAGTTTCACAGTTAAATTAGGCTGGAATTTAAGTCAGGATGGGACAGACAGTTGCACCTGCTAATGAGGTGCTGGCCTCATTAGCTGCATAGGCTGGCGTTGCAGCATAGGCTTTTCCACTCTACCCGCCCACACACACACTTACTCAGTACAAACCCAGAATACTGCCAGATGTGCGTTGTGCTCTGCTCTCTGGGTAGATTACAGGTGGGCTATGGAATGTGCTATGTGGAGACAGAGAGGAAGGGAAGAAGGTCTTCATCACCAAGCCAGGAAAAAAACTTGTTCAAGGGCCTGAGCCATTCCCAGGGAAGGCCTGTGGCTCTGTCACCATGGAGCTTGTACCTTGGCGTTACTAAACTTCCTCTGAAGATATTGGCCTTGGCACATGTGGCCAGTTGAACCATGCACAGCTAGCTGTCACTAGCCTTTCTACTCTTAACAGTGCACAGTAGATTGTCAGCAGTTAGAGGACAGAGACACAGCTCTACACTGCCACCTTCCTCAGGCTGAAGAAGTCCCCTAGAATTTTAGAGTCCTCAGTTTAGGCCAAGCCAGGATTTGTAGCTTTGCTACTGAAAGGAATTTCTAGATTAACAGTAGAACTGAAGCAGCTTTAGAAATTGTATCAAAGTTGGTTTGGTTTGGTTTGAGACAGTGTCTCAGTATGTGGCCCTTAGGTATTAACAGATGTGTTTAAGTACATTGGTTAAGAGAGGCTCTAGGAAGAAAAGAAGGCATATCCATGTGTAGGTACAGCTTGCACCAGGCATGAGCACTCTGATGACACCCACCTTACATCTCAGAGGACTGCTGAGAGACTCTGACCCTTCTCTCTCACTGGATAAGGGAGGAGAGTGAGATGGCTGCAGAGACACCTTGAGCTTCCACTCACCATATGATAACACGAAATAGAAGCTGCTGGGGCTGCTAGTCTCTGCTGAGAAGCCCAGAAAACTGCAGGTTCATGGCTAGAAAAGAAGAGGGCCTCAAGCTGTTACCACACTGTGCTGGAATCCTTGCTCTATTGCTAGCAAATGCTTCAACCATATCCCAGAGTACAGGGCTTCTCTGTTTCCTGTCTTAGTCAGGGTTTCTATTCCTGCACAAACATCATGACCAAGAAGCAAGTTGGGGAGGAAAGGGTTTATTTGGCTTACTTCCACATTGCTGTTTATCACAAAGGAAGTCACGACTGGAACTCAAGCAGGTCAGGAAGCAGGAGCTGATGCAGAGGCCATGGAGGGATGTTCCTTACTGGCTTGCTTCTCCTGGCTTGCTCAGCCTACTCTCTTATAGAACCCAAGACTTCCAGCCCAGGGATGGCACCACCTACAAGGGGCCCTACCCCCTTGATCACTAATTGAGAAAATGCCCCACAGCTGGATCTCATGGAGGCACTTCCCCAACTGAAGCTCCCTTCTGTGGTAACTCCAGCCTGTGTCAAGTTGACACACAAAACCAGCCAGTACATTTCCCTTCTCTTGTTTCCAAGATGTTCTCTACCTTAGTGTCCTGTTTCAGGATCGGATCCCCAGCCGTGAGCTCTCCACCACTTGAAGAACAGAGGGCAGGGCTTAAAGCCAAGTACTCTTTTTAGGTACTAGCCCAGCTAGCTCACAAGGGCCTGTCTTGCTGGAAGGATTTTCATCTTTGTCCTAAAAAGTTACTTTATAAGTAAGGAGAAGACACTTGTATTGTTGTTGCTGCTGTTTGTTTTATTGTTTGTTTTTGTTTGGGATTTTGGTTTGTTTTAGAATATCTCATTATGAAACTCTGGTTTGTCAGAGGCTGGCCTCAAACTCAAAGAAATCCATCTGTGTCTAGCTCCCAAGAGCTAGCATTAAAGGAGTGAGCTAGCTGAGTAGATTCTTGATAAATAAGAAAGGATGCTTTTTGTTCTGTATTTGATCGTTGGTTGTGCTTGAGATCCTATGCCTCTGTTCTATAGTCTCTAACTCCACGTTCTTAACAGAGATATCTATCTCTCGTACACATACTTGGAGACCAGAGTTATTTATGTGTGGTGGCACACACCTTTATCCTAGCACTTGGAAGGCAGAGGCAGGCAGATCTCTGAGTTTGAGGCCAGCCTGGTCTACAGAACCCAGGCAAGGTTCCAGGAGAAACCCTGTCTCAGGAAAAGCAAATTAAATATCTCCATGAGGCATGCAAGTGTTTAGTGAGCTTGGCACACTGAAGGTTGAATGGTCTGTACCAGAGCTTGGTGTCTTACCAGGGCTTTGGTTAAACTTAGGAAACTATGTTTCAGCATCTAAAACAGCTCTCTGTACCTGTCTATAGGCAACTCAGCTAACTGAGCGCCCAGCCTGTGTGAAGAAAGACTACTCCAACTTCATGGCATCCTTGAATTTGCGCAACCGCTATGCTGGCGAGGTACTTCTCTTGCCCTTATGCAGAGCTGTTCTTTGCATCTTGATTTCATACTATTTAGCTATTTCATAGTAGAATGTGAAAGAAGAATCTAGGTGATGTGGAATTTACTCATTCAGTTGATGTGAGGAGCCTGGGTGCTAGCACTCAGCCTCACATTCCAGGCCATTTACGACAGCTACTTACCACCTCTGCAAGAAAGTGAGATCCCTGGGCACACTCAGGCATGCCGGGGCATTTTGTTCTATGGTAGCAAACATGTGGAATGTCATGCATTCTCCTGGACACTTACAGGTAAAGAAACACAGCTCCTGAGGTTAAATAACTTGTCAGAAGTAGGCTCAGGGAGCGTGTCTGCTGCTCCACACGGAGGGCTTTCACTCACAGAATTTATTCCAGGCTAACCAAATCACTCACCTGTCTGATTTCAGTTTTCTCTTCCACAAATTCAAATCTAGTTGACACTGAAGGTGGAGAATGAAATCTCATGAAATTTATCAGAGTAGTCTTCCGAGGTTGGCTCACCTCCCCCTGAACACTGCTTCTTGCTCAATCCAATGGCTGCTCTTCTGTGAGTCTTGTACTCAGCATGAACTAACCTCATGCCGAGAACTGCAGAGAGAGCTTATTCTATGTCATTTTGAATGATGCTGTGGAAGCAGAAAGTCTGCCTTTGGGGCCTGGGTTTACTTTTTGGGTAAAAGAGTAATATGAGAGTAATACACAGAGTCATATCTCCTGTGTGGCCAAGTATATGAATAAAAAAGTAACACTTTCTGGGAAAAAATTATATATGAAAAGATAATGAAGCCTGTTTTGTTGTTTGAGTTATTAATTGACTCTGAAGGAAGTTTATTTATGTAGCTTATGTTCGTAAACCTTGTCCTGGCTTAGCACTGTATACACTGATGAGAATATGTCTCCACCTTCAAGAATCGGAGTTGGTGAAAATGCCAACATATATTTCCTGGAGAGTTGCTCAATGACAGCACCAGTGAAATGAGCTCTAGTCTAGCCAGTCCTGTTGTCAGCCGAGGGAACTGGTAGCCAGGGTCTCACTCATGTGTCTGGACTCAGTGCACAGCTGCTAATAAGTGTACTTCTTTACAGGTACATGGAATGATTCGGTTCTCAGGTGCCACGGGCCAGATGTCTGACCTGAACAAAATGATGGTCCAGGATCTGATCACAGCTTTGGACCACAGTCATCCTCAGCACTATACACAAGCCATGTTCAAATTGACGGCAATGCTCATTAGCAGCAAAGGTAACACACACAAGGCCCATGGAATTCTGGGTTCATTTCTAAGTGAATATTTGCCTAGAAATCTTTAATAACCTGGAATTCTGTCAAAGAAGGAACAGGCAGTCTGCTAGAAGAATTCTCTGATGAGCTAGCTGTAAATAAAAGGCATTATTGGCCCTAGATAGGGTTGGCTCTCATCACAGCCTAGGGAACCCATGTTCAGGCCCAGCCAGAGTCAGGAACCTTTGACTAATTTGTGTTTGGTTCCAGATTGTGACCCACAGCTCCTCCATCATCTGTGTTGGGGTCCCCTCCGGATGTTCAATGAGCACGGCATGGAGACTGCACTCGCCTGCTGGGAGTGGCTGCTGGCTGGCAAGAATGGAGTAGAAGTGCCGGTAGGACACTGACCTAGCTTAGCTCTGTGGGTGGGTGGGATTGCACATGGGAGAGAAGCCACCCTGGCTCTGCTACCAATGAGTACTGTGACCCTGGACACTGTCACTCTCATAAGCTCTGGTCTCCAGAAAGAACGCTGTGTGTGGCAAAAGGTATGATGATGTTGGGAGTGGCTGGTAAAGACTATATATGGAAGGTTCGGAATGGAGAGCAGGGGTGGCTGGTATAGACTATATATGGAAGGTTCG
>NW_022196894.1:14048276-14106942 GCF_008632895.1 Mastomys coucha | reverse complement strand
ATAGACTATATATGGAAGGTTCGGAATGGAGAGCAGGGGTGGCTGGTATAGACTATATATGGAAGGTTTGGAATGGAGAGAAGTGTCTTGTGAGACTGGAGGACTGTCTGTTACAAACCCACTGATGTCAGAGCTGACTGGGAGCAATTGCTTTCTAGACTTGCTAATTATGGAATCAGCCATTTTACCGTAGGTCTGTGTTTCTAGAACTACTTTTTCATGGAGCCTCCAGGCAACATTATACTTGTTGAGTGTCACTTATCTGACATGATTAGTACAGAAGCTAATTCAGATTTTGGATTTTTTTCTTCAGATTATGGAATATTTCCATGTAGATAATGAAATACATTTTATGGGAAACAACTCCCATATATTCATGTATGTATCATTTACATCTATGTACCATAATCTAAAGGAAATTTTTATGCAGTATTTTTATAAGTTTGTTTTTGTTTATTTATTTTATGTATATAGTTATTTTGTCTGCGCATATGTCTGTGTACCCCATTTATGTCTTGTATATAAGGAGGTCAGAAGAGGGCATCAGATCCCCTGGAATTGAAGTTAGAGATAGCTGGGCATTAACATGGGGGTATGGAACAGAACCCAGGACCCCTCGAATAGCAACCAGTAATATTAACCTGTGAACATCTCTCCGATCCCACCTCCATGCATTATTTATAATTTACCTACTTGGTTTTGAGGTAAGGTCTCTTCCCTGCTGTGTCAGGCTTGTTCTGTAGAGCCACAGCCCTCACACAGAGCCTAACCACAGAGAATTAGAACTGATTCAACTTCACAGGGTAGAGCAGTGGTCATGACCACTGTTGTCAGCCCTCATATTGCATCTTGGATTCCAGGTACCCTTGAATATCTGAACTTTCAGTCTGTCTTCAGGGTGGGTGGTTTGAAGCACTAAGGAGCCTTAGTGGCAAGGACAGTGGAGCTGCCCCAGGCTGTGGGTCCTAAAAGTACCTATGGTGGGAATGGAACAGTTCTTCTTACAGACTCTCCTTCCCAGGGAAGCTTCATGGCTGAGCATGGTGGTACATACCCTTAATCCCACACTGGAAAGGCTACTGTGAGTTCAAGGCCAGCCTGGACTACAGAACAAGTTCTGTACAATTTCTGTACAAGAACAGTTATACACAGTAAATCCTTGTCTTAAAAAAAAAAAGCAGGTAGGGTGGGCTCAGTCAGGACCTCTCAGCAGGTGTGCCCTAACATTCCTTTTGCCTGCCAGGATAGCATCACCTACAGAGTTGCCAGCACCTCCATTCCTGACACTGCCAATCTCCTGCCACCAAGCACCATGTGCTTAGCTAATGAGCATCCCAACTGGTAGTGTCAAACTCAGCTTCAGCTGGTCCTGGTGGCCTAAGTTTATGATCGAGTTAGCTTTTCAAGAAGTTAAATCGGGGCTGGAGAGATGGCTCAGTGGTTAAGAGCACTGACTGCTCTTCTGAAGGTCCTGAGTTCAATTCCCAGCAACCACATGGTGGCTCACAACCACCCATAACAGATCTGACATCCTCTTCTGGAGTGTCTGAAGACAGCTACAATGTACTTATATATAATAATAAATAAATAAATAAATAAATAAATAAAAAGAAGTTAAATCAAGAAGATCAAAAATTCAACCCCACCTGAACAATTTACTGAGATTATCTCAAAAAGGTGGAAAGGGGTCTAGAGAGATGGCTTAGCAGCTAAGAGTATTTGCTGTTCTTACCTGGGTTTAGTTCACAGAACTAACATACATATGGTGCCTATACACACATATAGACAAAGCATTGGTACACATAAAATATATTTTTTTAGTTTTGTTGAAAAAAAATCCACTCTAAGTATATAGCTCAGTGGAAGAAACCCCCGCTGGCATCTGAGTCCTGGATTCAGTTCACAGCACCACAGCAAAGCCTGGGTTGTAGAGATCCAGTTGCTTGCTGTTTTGGATGCCACATTATTGACAGTGCTGTACCTGTCTTATCTCTGTGTAGACCAGGCTGCTACTGACATCTTACACTTCCTACAAGTGGCCCAGAACTTACCCTACTAGCTTTATTTTTTTACCTTTAAATAGACCCAAAATTTGGTCACATCCCAGCATTCCAGCTACATTTGTGACCCTGGCCTCCTTCGTCTCTCCCTGACTTTAGGGCAGCTCCCTAAAGTTACTTTCTCCTGCTGTGATAGGACACCATGGCTAACACTGTGGAACAAGTCTGTAGTTTAGCTGATGATTCCAGAGGGCAAGTCTGTAAGTGGCAGAGGCATGACAGCAGGTACCAGAATGGGTAGCTGAAAACACTAGAATGGAGCAAGGCTATACACTCGCAACACCTATGATGGTTTTATAACATCCCCAAACCAACTGGAGACCTGTTCAAATATAAGCCTAAAAACTCTCCTCCCCTAGTGACACACCTCCTTCTCAGACAGCCACTGACCTGGGACCAAGTATTCAAATGCCCAAGACTTACAGGAACATGTCATTCAAACTCTGAGGCACACTGAGCCTCCATACTTCCATACTACCCTGTATCCATGCAATAGGAGCATGCAGTAAAAACTAGATTAGATTGAATCTCTCTGATTCCCAAGCCTCTCAGTGCTCTCCCCACCTCACTTAGACCGACAGACTTATTCTGGACCTGAAGCTCACCTGCACCTACCTCTGTCCCTTCTGTCTTCTCACTTGCCCTGCTGTAGCTCTGCTAGATCCCAGACTGTCTCTGCCTAGCTGCATCCCATTTCCTTTCCTTAGATGAATGTCACTGCTGACCATCTCCAGGACTTGTGTCCAGTGTTTCTTTCCATCCCAGCAGCATTCCCTGGCCACCCTGTCTAAAACATCTTCCTTCTATGCTCCATACTGTTGCCTGTCCCTTATGTCATGGACCATCCACATTTGTTTGTTCCCAGAGTCTAGGAGACCCTATTATAGAAGTAGATCTTACACAAATGAGTGGGAATATAGCCTCTGCTTGGCTACTTTGTCCCATCAGTTCTGGGGTTTCCTATATTTCCAACCAATTTGATACCCTGACTTCTACCATAAAAAATACATCTAACAGTAGGCAGAAGCCAGACTCCAAAAGAAGCCACAGCAGGGTGTATAGTTCCTTGGTATTCTTCAGTTCCCACTTATAACAATGCTACCCTTAGCATGCATGGCCTTTGTCTTCACCCTCATGGCCTCCCAATGGCATCCCTGCCTTCAGGAATCAAGAGGAGTAGCAGAAGATAGGTGTCATTTTATAAAGCATGCCACATCTTACAAAAGCGTAGGTAACGGTGCTAGAAATGGAACCAAAGCTTGTATAACCCATGCATTGCTGGTGCTTTTGTAGTGTAAAATAGTAACCATTCCTATGTTTAGCCCCCACTCCTTCCAGAACACTATTCAGCTTTACCCGGCCAACCCTCCTAGCTCAAAGCAGAAAGGGTCCTGAATCAGTATGGCTAGGCCAAGGGAATGGCTCCGATCTTAACACTTACAGCCTGCCCTCCCTTGGACTTCCTGGGCCACTCTCAAATCTGATAAGCTAATAAAGGCCTACCTTTGTGGCTTAGAAATCCTGTACATGGTACTTGCCCTCCTTAACAAAGGTAGTTTTAAGAATTCTTTCCAAGCTTTACCAGGACAGAGTCTGTGGAAGGCTTGCACTGTGTTAAGTACAAGCTAACCGAGATGTGCTGCACTTTGTTCCCTGCCCTGCCGGGCCCATGAGTTGTGTTGACAGTCAGTTGAGGGGAAAGGCTAGAGGAAGCATACTGCATACCAAGGACTTGAGTAGCTCCCTTGAGACATGGGTTCTGTGGTACTGTTTCTTACTTTGTTTCCCTTCTAATTTCTTTTTTTTTTAAGATTTATTTATTTATTTTATGTATATGAGTACACTGTAGCTGTACAGATGGTCTTGAGCCTTCATGTGGTTGTTGGGAATTGAATTTAGGACCTTTGCTCACTCCAGTCAGCCCACTCGGTCTGGTCAACTCTGCTTGATCAGTCCCTGCTCACTCCAGCCCAAAAATGTATTTATTATTATACATAAGTACACTGTAGCTATCTTCTGACACACCAGAAGAGGGCATCAGATCTCATTACAGGTGGTTGTGAGCCACCATGTGGTTGCTGGAAATTGAACTCAGGACTTTTGAAAGAGCAGTCAGTGCTCTTACCCGCTGAGCCATCTCTCCAGCCCCTTGCCTTCTAATTTCATCCAGTACAGTTTTACTTTGTTTGTTTTAAGAAAGCATCTCATTTTGTATATAGCCCAGACTGAACTTGAACTCATTACAGTCCTCCTGCCTCAGCTTGCTGAGTACTGGGATTGGTGGAGTCAGGCATGAGTTACATGTTGAGCTTTATTCAGGAATTCAAAACCAAAGCAGCCACCCACCTTCTACTCTCTGGAGGCTCTGACCTTTCTTTCGAATTTGCAGTTTATGCGGGAGATGGCAGGAGCCTGGCACATGACAGTAGAGCAGAAGTTCGGCCTCTTTTCTGTGGAAACAAAGGAAGCAGACCCCCTGGCAGCATCAGAAGCAAGTCAGCCAAGACCTTGTCCCCCTGAAGTGACACCTCACTACATCTGGATCGACGTATGTGCCTACCCTCAAGCTCTGCTGCACTTTGTAGGGACAGCCTTGGGGATACTTGGGTCAGCCCAGCACACCAGCCAGTCTAGGGGCCCTGACCTGAGAGAATGGGTGACAACTTACACAGCTTGTTTACCTTTTCCCCAGTTCCTGGTCCAGCGGTTTGAGATTGCCAAGTACTGTAGCTCTGACCAGGTCGAGATCTTCTCAAGCCTGCTGCAGCGCTCCATGTCCCTCAATATTGGCGGAGCCAGGGGAAGCATGAACAGGCACGTGGCAGCCATTGGACCACGCTTCAAGTGAGAGTTCTGTTTCTCTGGGGCATCTGGGTGTCCTGTTACTGACATGTGGGGCACTTGTGTAATGTGTAAATCATGGTAGGGAGGGTGGGTATGTCCTGTGATGCTACTGTGCAGTGTAGAGTAAATCCTACAACTATCTTGAAGAGCTTGTAGAGGACATGAGACCATGAGCCTCTGGCTAGTTAAGAGGCTCCCCAACCCCCTGTCCCCTAGGACAGTCCTTCTCACTAGAACATAGCCCCTGCTGTCGTCTGTGAGGGACTGGCTAGCACCAATGTGCTTATCTGCTGCCCGAGCATGGTAGAGGCTCTTGCTTCTACCAGGTATTGTCTATATCTTCCCTGAACTCCAGGCCGTGGCCTCATAGCCCATTAGAACTACACTTCTCCAACCACCTACAGAGAAGGGCCAGTCCTCTTGTTAATACCCAGTCTGTCACTGACTGATACTTTTCTAAAGGCAATGAGAACAAGTTATAGAAAATTATTCCTGTTGCTGCTTTTCAGTAGCATGTAGCCATCACAGAAACGAGCAGAATTTTCCTCTCTGCCTCTGCCTGTACCCCCACAAAGTAGCAGCCCTCACTCACAGGATTAGCTGGCCTCCCAGATACACTCAGAAACATCAGTTTGCCTTTCTCTTTTCTCTGCTGTCCTCTGTTCCCTTGCAATGGTGGGTTGGACCTCTCTTTTTTCCTCTCCTATCTAAAGCTCTCTAGAGTAGATAAAGTACATAAAGGCCTATGTGTGATCTGCTCCCCACTACAGGCCATGGCCTAGGACTCATTAGCACTACTTCTGCTGATATAGACAGCCCCTGTAAAGTGGCTATGCTATATTCTGCTCATCTTGCACCATGCCTTAGGCCTAGCCTGACTGTCCTCAATGCCCCCGTACCCCTACTTGAGCCTCTAGAGCTACTTGCCCCTGGATTTGGGTCATCCTGTTTATGCTACATGTGAACATGCTTATTCCACGGGGTCCATGTCACTGTCAAGCTGTAGCTGGAACGGAACAGTACCTTCCTACCTATGCCTCATAGTACCCTGCTCGGGGCTTGGTTTAGCAGGAAACATACACTAGGAAGATAACCCACTCCGGCACCCCTCTGGATTAAAATCATAGCATTGTCCCATGGGGATGAAACTGCAGATTGTTTGTGAGCCTAGGGGTCTTGGCCCAGGCAGAACATCATAGCATTCAATGAAGCATGTTTTTTTTTGTTTGTTTGTTTGTTTGTTTGTTTTGTTTAAAAATGTTTTTTCATACCTATTTTATGCAGTGGTAGAGATAGAACTGGGGGCATCAGGCATGCTAGGCAAGCAAGCACTCTACAAACCACATGCCCAAGCACTCATTCAGAGTGCATTTACCCAACATGTCACCGTTTGTGCATCCACAGAAGAGCTAAGCTAGTGAGCTGCATCTTAGAACAGGAAAACCTTTATTTTAACTTTAAAACTTTCTTGTACAACACCTTTACCCATGCATACATTTATTTTTTTAAAACACACTATAATCTTGACACCTAAAAGACATAGGCAAGGGGATCAGAAATTCAGGGTTACCCTAGCACTCCAAAAGGAAACTGAAGGCAGCTTGGAATACGTGAGACTTTGTCTGAGAGAAGAGAGGCTGTGGGGAGAGAACAGCTAAATGTAGTATGCTGGTAATGTTTCTAGGGTCTATATTCAGGGATTCTGGGGTTTGCTTAGGAGAACATACCCCTTGAGGCCTAGCCCTTACCCAGAGCTCCAACCTTGTGATCTCTCTCAGACTGCTGACCTTGGGGCTGTCCCTCCTGCATGCTGATGTGGTTCCAAATGCAACCATTCGAAACGTGCTGAGAGAGAAGATATACTCAACAGCCTTTGACTATTTCAGGTACTACTACCTCAAGCTGTATTGTGCACATGCCCAGAGACAGCTACAACCCAGCTTATATCACCCTGTTCCCAGGAAGTTACTTACATAAGGACATTATTTGCCTGGTTCTTGCTCACCAACCTCATTCATTAGTCCTTGTATGACTACATTGCAATATCCTCAGGCATGTACTCAGAGCCAGGAACCAAATGGAGTACACACAGATTGTCTCTTGAGTTGAATTCGTTTAAGAGATTAGGGGTAGGGACTCACAGAGCCCTGATTCTGAGGCTCTTCAGGTAGTTAATAGTTCCTGGAGGACACGGATATTTTCTTTAGTGGTTCTGTAACTAATTAACTGCCCATGTTGGTGCAATAACCCCTTACTCCTGCTTCTCTCAGCAGCCGTAACTAATCCATGTCAAACAAAGATTGAAACTAAGAGAGAAGGGCGGGGGGGAGCAAGCCTGCAGAAATGGCTCAGCAGTTAAGAGCACCTGCTACTCTCCCAGAGGTCCTGAGTTCAGTTCCCACCACCCATTTCAGGTGACAGAACAACCTCTAACTCTAGGCTCTAGTCTTTTTATTTATCTAAATTAAGAGCAGAGAGGTACGGTGGCATATATCTGCAGTCCCAGCTGTGTGTGAGGCTTTAGTCCCAGCACTTGGGAAGCAGAGGCAGGCAGACCTCTGAGTTCAAGGCCAGCCTGGTCTACAGAGTGAGTTCCAGGACAGCCAGGGCTACACAGAGAAACCCTGTCTTGAAAAAGAAATTTTCTTTAAAAAAATATTCCCAGCATGTCTTTAGTCCCAGCACTCAGGAGGCAGAGGCAAGCAGATCTTTGAGCTGGAGGTCTATTGAGCAAGTTCCAAGACAACCAGGGCAGAGAAACCCTATCTTAGGAAAAAATAGAGAGATTAAGTACATACCTGCAAATATCAGCTGCATGAGTCCTTGCAGGTGTAAGGTGTATGGTTGTATGTAGACACAGCCAAGTTGTCATCTGTCACAGCATACTAACTCACCATGCCTACAGTCTGATCCATCTAGAGGCTGTGTGGCAAGAGTGTCATGTTCAAGGCCACCCTGCAGCATATAGGAATATATATGGCGTTACAGGCGGCCTGAGCTGTGTAGATAAAGCTAAACAGAAAACATAGGGTACTGATGGGGTAGACAGGCCTGGGCTACTAGGATAGATAGCCTTACTTCCCATGGGAGTTAGTGACATCACCCTTGCTGTTGATGAGCTTCAGGCTAACCTCAAAAAAAAAAAAAAAAAGGTGAATTTTTTATGTCAGCTCTCATTGCCTTATGAATATTTTCTAGTCTCTGACTCCAGACACTCAGTTCTTTCCCTCTTGTAATTTTTTGAAGTTGTCCACCAAAGTTCCCTACTCAAGGAGAAAAGAGGCTTCGTGAAGATATAAGCATAATGATTAAGTTTTGGACTGCCATGTTCTCAGATAAGAAGTACCTGACTGCCAGCCAGCTTGTTCCCCCAGGTAAGCATTGCCCTGAGCAGCACGGCAGCTGCTGGGTATGGAGTGAAGCCAGGTACATAGAAGTGGGAGGTTGCTTGTGGGTGGTTTTAGAAAAGCCAGACAAGAAAGTGGTTAAAGCCCAAGTGAGCCCTGATCTTGACCATGCCTTATATTGTTGAAAACCCAGTACTTGCTTGCCTGTTAGTTTTCCTCCAACCTACACTAATACATAGAGCAAGTGCAGGACATTCTTATAAGTTCTCCCTGGACCAGCTCACTTCCCATGTGCCCACTGAGTAGGCCAGTATACCCAGATGAATTCAGCATAATCCATTGTCATCTGATAGGTGGAGTCAAACGAAGATAACTTCAGTAGTGGAGATTCAAGGACAGGCCCTTGGCCCAACCAGAGTAGACTGGGCATTGAAGACAGTTTTCTGGGAACAGTGACTTCTGAGCTGAGTCTGAAAGGAAACTGTATGTATGTGCGTGTGTGCGTATACATGTACTTATGTATACGCACACACACACATTCATGCAAGCATACATACATACATACATTCAGCTAACCAGACAAAATGTACTAGAATAAATAGCTTTCCAGAGCAAAGAACAGAATACTCTGGAAGAAATACTGGCATGTTCTGCAGCAGAAACCAAAAGCAAGGCATCTTCTCATTCCTCTGAACACAAAGCTGGTGACAAGCCACACCGAGAGGTGAGGGACGGGTCCTTCTAGGCACACCTGCAGAACAATCTCTCAGAAGAAAAGGAAAGAAGCGTTAAAGCATTAAACGCTAGTTTTCTTTCTTGTTCCGTATAGAATAGAGCCAAAAAACTGTGTAATTTGTCCCCTGGGTGCTCAGATTCTTGTTGACAGCACATGCCAGTGGACAAGCAACTGACATTGCATATCAAAAACAAAACTAAAAATCTGTGACAGGAAGAGATGACTCAGTGGCTAAGAGTATTGTTCTTCTAGAGGACCTGATCTCAGTTACTAGCTCACCACCATCTGTTACAGGAAATACAACAGTTTTCTGTCCTCCATAAACACCTATACGTATATCCCTGGAAAATATTCATACACATAAAACTTTTTTCGAAACTGATAGTATTTGTTTTATTCTATTTTAAAGATCTAGGACTATGACAAATTTTAGGAAATTTTCCATGTAGAATGGTTAGAATAAAAAGAATTCATGAGTGTCTGGGAAATTCAGTCTGAAAGGGCTTATCCACAGGGCCATCCTCCACCCCAGTACTGTGCAGAGACCCAGTCTGCACCAGTTGTCTTCTCATGGCTGAGAACTCATGTTTCTTTATGACATCTTTTTGATGTTGTTGTTGTCCTTGTTGTTGTTTTCAAAGACAGGGTTTCCCTGTGTAACTCAGGCTGTCTTAGAACTCACTCTGTAGACCAACCAGGCTAGCCTTGAACCCAAAGATCTCCCTGCCTCTGCTTCCAGAGTGGTGGGATTAAAGGGGTGTGCCCTGCTCTATGATGACTTCTTTTTTCTGGACAAGGTCCTTCACTGGCCTGGAACTTGCCAAGTAGGCTGAGTTGGCTGGCCAATGAGCCACCTCTGTCTCCATCTCTCCAACATCAGGATATAAGGGTGCGCCACCAGACCCAAATTATTTAATGTAGGTTGTAAGGAAGTGTGGTTAGCCGCAGCTGCCACCCTATATATATATATATTGAACATCTGGTCTCCGGCCAGAGCAGAGAGCATTGAGATAAACAAGCCTTAGTTGGAAAAGCTGTGTGCCTCTAATTTGTGATGCAAGCTGGCATGATTTTCCCGCAGCCTATTATGCTTTGCCACGTAGCTGATGCTGATTAGGACCAGGGAAAGTATTTAACCCACAAGGGCTGGGGGCTGTAGTGATAGTAAGTAAGATGTAATAGATAGGAGTAAGTATGTAGAGATAGAAGTAAGATGTATGTAAGAATAGAAGTAAGTAAGATGTAGGAAATAGAAGTAAGAATAAGGATAGAAGTAAGATGTAAAGGATAAAAATAGGAATAGAAGTAAGATATAGGGAATAGGAGTAAGTAGGAAATAGGAGTAAGTAAGAAGTAAGTAGTAAGATAGAAATAAGTAAGATGTAAGAAGCAAGATTACAAGGTTCATGTTTAAACTGCATGGAGAAGAGCTCGTGTTTGCCTCCTTATTTCCACTGGACGGAAAAAGGCGGCCAACATATGGTGGCCCGTACCAGGAAAGACGGACGGAAAGGCGCGCGACAGGGAAGTCACCCTTAGGTACCTGTGCTTACAAAGCAAGACTTGCCAAGCTCTCTTCCTTGTGATGCCCTGTCTGCTTCCACCTCATCCCATAGCCTTCATTGTGTTTGCCCACAGATAACCAGGACACCCGAAGCAACTTGGATATAACTGTGGGCTCTCGACAACAGGCTACACAGGGCTGGATCAACACTTACCCCCTCTCCAGTGGCATGTCAACTATCTCCAAAAAGTCAGGTTGGTCAGGGTATGGGGTGGGTCCTACATCTTTAAGCCAATCTTAAGTTCTCTTCCCAGTGGAGTGATGGACACTCACTCACTCAGATGGCAGAACAGAGCACTAAACGTCAGCATCTTCTAGATTCTAAAACAGCAGAGACTGGGGATAGTAGAATACATGGCCAAGATTTTTGTTTCAGTTGCCAACACACCACCAAAAGAAAAGACAGAGCAGAGAAATGGCCTCAGAGGATAATGACCGTGTTTCATCTCTGCTTCCTACTAGGTATGTCTAAGAAAACCAACCGGGGCTCCCAACTGCACAAGTACTACATGAAGCGCAGGACGCTGCTGCTATCACTGTTGGTAAGACCTGTGCCACACCACTCCCACCATGTGACAGCAGAACACCCGGGTGTGGGAGGAGAGGGTGCAGCACATGACCCCTCAGAGAGTATGGTGGACACTGTGATTGCTCTCCCAGGCTACTGAGATCGAGCGCCTCATCACTTGGTACAACCCACTGTCAGCCCCAGAGCTAGAGCTGGACCAGGCAGGAGAGAACAGTGTTGCCAACTGGAGGTCCAAGTACATCAGCCTGAGTGAGAAGCAGTGGAAGGACAACGTGAACCTTGCCTGGAGCATCTCTCCATACCTCGCTGTGCAGCTGCCAGCCAGGTAGGCCTCTCGGTCACCCCAGCTTCACCACAAGTCCCAGGCAGGAACCTGCCAGCTATATCATAAGAGCAATGAAATATCACATGGCTTCTGTCAAGGACACTCTGCATACTCACATAGTCTATGCAGAGGCTACACAGTGACCATTATGATCTTGTCAGCTCCTGCCTAGATGCCACAACATCCAGAGCCACCATGGATGACTAGGGAATGTAGCTCTGTGGTAGGGCTCTTCCCTAGCATTCACAAGGCCCTGATTCAATCCCTGGAACTATTTTAAAAATGGCAGAGTCACAGTGTACTTTGTAAAGGTTTCCCTCCTGGAATAGTCCACAGAGACAATTTGGGAAAGTTTGGGCTATATATGAATAATGCCATCTTTCAGCTCAAGCTAAGAGCAAACACTCTTGCTGTGGCTGTGACTCGATGCCTAGTGTACCATAAGTAGTTACACACACACACACACACACACACACACACACACACACACACACACACACACACACACACACGCACGCATGCTTATATACATTCAGCCAGCCAAAGTGTACTGGAACAAATAGCTTTCCAGGGCAAAGAACAGAACACTCTGGAAGAAATACCGATGCGTTCTTCAGCAGCAAACCAAAAGGAAGGCATCTTTTCATTCCTCTGAACACAAAGCTGGTGACAAACTGTAAGGTAATTCTCTCAGACAGAAATAAGCCTTTAGCCTGACAGTAGGTGAGATGGGCTGCAGAGGCCCCGTGACATATCCCCACATGGTCCCTCAGCCTTCCTCCCTACCTCCAAAGATAGGTACTTTAACTTCGAGCCAAGGTTTACCACTTTCCTATTGCTTCTACCTGGTCTTCAGGCCCACAATAGCACACTGGTTCTTTTAAGTCCTTTTAAAGCAGAATGTTTATGGAGACTTTCCCTTGCATTAGCCTGGGTGAGTAACATGTACAGGCATACATCTGCCCTCTCACCACTAACTAATGAGCCTTGTTGATTTAGACTAAAGTAAGATGCTGAACCATAGATAGGCTGCTACAGAGGGCCAGGGGAAAGAATTACAGTGGTTTTTGAAGAATGGTCTATCCTTTCCTTTTATTTGTTGGATTGGTTGGTTTTTGCTTTGAAGAAGACTTTGTGTGTGTGTGTGTGTGTGTGTGTGTGTGTGTGTGTGTGTGTGTGTGTGTGTGAGAAGTTTGACAGCAAGGACATTTGTCCACTAACCCATCTTGAAACGAGGCTTCTGTGTCCCTCAGTGTGGCCTCCAATTGTGGCATTCTCCTGTCACCTCCATGTAAATGTTGTAATAACTTTTCAGATGTCGTAATGTATTACTTGCCTACATTTAGATGTCGGTCATGTAGTGTTGATCTAAATCCCTCCCCTTGAGTGTTTTCCTCTGGCTCATCTGTGGCAGTGAAGGAATGTAGCTGCTAGTAAGGCTACCCAACACAAACCCTCTGTGCACTGTAGGTTCAAGAATACAGAAGCCATTGGAAATGAAGTGACCCGTCTCGTTCGCTTGGACCCAGGAGCTGTTAGTGATGTCCCTGAAGCCATCAAGGTAACCCAGCCCACATATACCAGCTCAAGTTTAAACTAGATCTAGAATGTTTTCTAGAGAGGCCTGGCTACTCCTCATGACCATGACCAAATAACTGACACAAACAACTTGGAGGAAGAAGGCTTTATTTTGACTCCGTTTCAGAGGGCTCAGCCTCATATGACTGAGCAGAACATCATGGCCACAGGACCATGTGCAGGAAGAGACTGTTCACATCCTGCCAGATGAACAGAAGAGCAAGAGAAGGGATCCAGGCAAAGTACAGTCTCCAAGTACATACCTGCAGTGACCCACTTCCTCCACCAAGGCCCCAGATACTTTACACCAGCTTAAAATAGTACCACGATATTATGAATCCTCAAAAGGTTAACCTGTTCATCAGGCCAGAGCCTTCAGGACCCAGTCCTCTTTGCGCCCCCATGGACATACTCAAAGGTGTGCTTTATTAATCTACATATTTCTCAATTAAGTTGGTATTAACCATCATTGCTGAGCCTGGTCACCAGTACAGGTCTACAATCCCAGCCACTTGGAAACTGATGCAGGAGGATCACAAGTTCAAGGCCTGCCTAAGTTACAAAGTGAATTTTGGAACAATCTGGACAGCCTAGTGAGACCTTGTCTCAGTAAAGAGAACAGGGCACAGTGGTGCAGGCCTTTAATCCCAGCAGTCATGAGGCAGAGGCACACAGACTTCTTGTATTCAAGGACAGCTAGGACTACAGAGTAAGACCCTGTCTCTAAAACAAAATTATTATATCTATCACATCAGAAAGAGGTAGGATTTTTTTTTAACTCCCTGCATTTTCTGTTTCTACTATGTAGTAATTACTATGTTTATGATAGGAAATGTTTTAGTCTGCTTCAGCTCTGTCTATAGGTGGGGCTTCGTATATCCCAGGCTAACCTCAGAGTCAGATTTGCTAAAGATGTCCTTGACTTTCTGACTCTTATTCTCCACCTGCTATGTGGTGATATGTATACAACCACAACTGGTTTTCTGTAGTACTGGGGATCAGTGCTACTAGCCTGGAATACACTACCTACTGAGCTACACTCCTAGCTCCTCTACTTGGATTTGTTGCAATTATGCTACTTTGCATAACATATCAGAAGCACTTTCCATTTTTATCATAAATGACTTTTATTACCACATTTGCATTTCTTGGCCTAGAGTTTACCTTGTAGACCAGGCTAGCCTCAGGTTCACAGAGAGCTGCCTAACTCTGCCCACTGTGTGCTGTTATTAAAGGCGTGCATAGGATGCCCACACTATTAAAGCCATTCTGGAGCAGGCCATAACTGAAAGGACTCCTGCAACCCTATCTCCTAACTTTCTCTCCAGTTCCTTGTCACCTGGCACACCATTGATGCCGATGCTCCAGAGCTCAGCCATGTTTTATGTTGGGCACCCACGGACCCACCCACAGGCCTCTCCTATTTCTCCAGCATGTACCCACCACACCCTCTCACTGCACAGTATGGGGTGAAAGTTCTGCGGTCCTTCCCTCCGGTGAGTCTAGAGCCCTGTGAGCCAGCCTAGGGCATAGCTGTCCCAGTGTGGTTAAGTGGGTAGATATAAGACAGCTCGGGGCTGGAGAGATGACTCAGAGGTTAAGAGCACAGACTGCTCTTCCAGAGGTCCTGAGTTCAATTCCCAGCAACCACATGGTGGCTCATAACCATCTGTAATGGGATCTGATACCCTCTTCTGGGGTGTCTGAAGACAGCAGCAGGGTACTCACATATATTAAATAAGTAAATAAATAAATAAATCTCTTTTTAAAAAAAGAGGGAGAGAGACAGCTCTACCAGGTATGCATCCAACTATGTAGGTTCATCTAGAGTATGTCTTTATTCCTGACTTCAGCAGTTGAAGAGGATGAACTTGGGCTATGGTGGCACTTGCCTTTAATACCAACACTAGACAGGTCAATTTAGTTGTAACTCATGTGTTTTCTAGTTGTATGTGCTTGCTCATTTGTTTGTCTTGGATTTTTTTTAAACTTTAATTGGATCTTTTGGTTTTAAAAACATTTGAGTTTAGTCCCTGCTCTGAGAGTGAGCAGTGTGCCCATGCCTCTTACTCCCAACAACAAACTTTCCCGGATCCTAGAGATTTTATATAGTAGACACAGTGAAGAGTTTGTAGCATGGGAGTTTCTGTAGAATGTGCTAGAGCCCTGATTGCTACAGTTTCAGCACCAACAAGCCTGTAGTAACTTTTAGCCCCTTTTAGCTGGGGTAAACTGCAGTCTTCTGCTTTAGATTTCACCAGTGTTTCAAGCCTTGAATACTTTGCTATCCTCTGCACATCCCCAGTTCTCCAGCAGGGGGCAGCGTCCCGTGGGCAGGTTCCGGGTTCATTACTGTTGTAACCTCTGAAATCACTCTTTCCTCCTCGACAGGACGCCATTCTGTTCTACATCCCCCAGATTGTGCAGGCCCTCAGATACGACAAGGTAAGTGTTCTCCAAGAGCTGTACACATTGCTGCCTGTGGGCCCCGAATCCCACCTCAGCAAGCTGTGCATCCCTGAGGCCCAGCTCTGCAGCGTGGGTGGGCTCTGGTACATTGTCTAGCTGTTTCCTTCAGGTGGGCAGGTTGTTCTTCTAGGATCCCCTTTGTTGGGTCACGTGTCAACAAATGGCATGACCTCCCTCAGACTGGCTGTTCTCATGGAGAATCTTGAGGTTTAGGTAAGCTGATAAAGGATGTGTTCCACTCAGGCTGCCTCAGGTGTACATCCTCTGAGGTTACAGAGATGAGCCACTCCCTGTGTCTCAGCTCACTGTTTTCAGGCCCTTCTGGAGTTCAGAGACCTTGGATTCTGTGGACCTGAAGCTGCAAGCAGTTCTGAGCAGTCTGCTGTGGTGCTAGGAACTGAACTCCAGTCCTCTTCCAGAGTATACATGTTCTTATCTGACGAGCCACCTCGTCAAGCCTAAGACATTGTCATTAAAACTAGGAGTTACTGGGAATGTGAGGTGGCTTAGTAAAATAGCAGCCTTGTGTGTGTAAGGACCTGAAGTCAGTCCCTGGCATCCACATAAAAAGCCAGGCATTGAATCACCTGTAAACCCAGACCTGGGGAGCCAAAAATAAGAGGTTCCTTGGGGCTACCCAGCCAGCCAGTTTAACCAAATCAGCAAGCTCCAGGTTGGTGAGAGACCATATCTTAAATATTAAGGTGGAGAGTGACTGAGGAAGACACTAGACTCTCCCATCCTTTCGCATCCCCACACAACCATGTACAAACACCACGTGCATGCACATACCAGAGAGAGAGAAAGAATGAGAGAAAGAAAAAAAACTGGAGCTACCAGATAATGGCAGGAAACAGATGAAATGGAAAAGATGTCTTTAAGATGGCAGCTATCAGTGTGTGGGCTAGATGCAACTCTGTGTACCCTCATAGAGCTTTCTGAACCCTGTCCCTCTGGATGGTATCCTGTACAACCTTATAAGTGAGTTTTGGGCACCTAGCCTATTTGTTTCTTGTATTTGACAGCAGTAGAAACTGAGAGCCATGGTTCTTAAATACCAAGGGAACTAACACAGGAAGCCCAGGTCTGTGGTGTAGAGTTTATGCCCTAAGCCCTAGCCCATGGTACCTAGCCCCTGGCTAGACTTAGCACTGACTCTAAAGGGTACATCCACATAGCAGGAACCATACAGTCGAGCAGTGGGAGTTGCTTCTTACACTAGGTTAGGAAGAGTTTCTTCCAGAAGTAAAGGTTGACTATGGCCCTGACCTCCTGCAGATGGGCTATGTGCGCGAGTACATTCTCTGGGCTGCAGCCAAATCCCAGCTTCTGGCACACCAGTTTATTTGGAACATGAAAACTAACATCTACCTTGATGAAGAAGGGCACCAGAAAGACCGTGAGTATTTTGGCCTGTCAGGCCTCTCCCCATCACCATCAACCTTAGAGGCCATACAGGGCTTCTGCTTTCCCAAAGGTCTCTGGTCTGTGCTACCCCAACCTGGAACACACATGGTAGAAGGAGAAAACAGAACTACAAGCTGTCCTCTGGCCAGCTTGTGTGCCATAGTGTGTGTATGTCCACACACACAAAAATAACTAAATAAAAAGTAAATTAAAGAGCTGAGCATGGTGGCACGTGCCTTTAATCCCAGCACGTGGAAGGCAGGGGCAGGTGAATCTCAGTGACTGTGAGGCCAATCTCATCTAAAAAGCAAATTCAGACCAGCTAAAGCTACACATTAAGACCTGGTCTCAATTAACCAAAACAAAACAAAACCTTCCATATCCACCACTTATACCACTAGATTCATAATTACCACCTGACCATCAACCAGCACTGCCCCTTTCTTGGAACCATAATTCAGTTGCTGTGGTCCACTGAAATTGCCAAAGTCATTATAGTTACTATCACCATCACAGAGACCTCCACCTAAATGTCCTCCTTTATTGACTGTAACCATCATAACCTCCTCATGTACCATTTGGTTTCTCTATTCTGGCACACTGCTGCATTAGCCTCCTCTGCTAATATAACCAGGATAGTACCACAGCCTCCTCTTCCACCAGAGTTCCCACCACAGCCAGATGGCCAGATCTACTCCACAACTCCTCTGTGATCCAGCAGGTTGCATCTCTTGTTTAAAAGGGGTCCACAACTGTGGCCATTAATAGTATAGTATTTCTGAACACTTTTATCAACTGCATTGTGATCATCAAAAGTTACAAAAGCAAATCCTCTTTTCCACTCTGCCTGCCTGCCTCAGCCCAACCCCTCTCTCTCTGATTTTAGGTTTGTTTTTTGTTTTTGAGATGGGATTTCTTAGTATTTCTTAGTTTCTTAGTAGCCTTGGCTGTCCTGGAACTCACTCTATAGACCAAGCTAGCCTTGAACACGGTGATCCACCTGCCTCTCCCTCCAAGTGCTGAGATCAAAGGTTTACACTACAATGACAGCCTTCAAGACCCTGTCTCAAAAAAAGAAAAGGAAGGAAAGAAGGAAGGCAGGCAGCTAACTAGCTAGCTAACTGGGTATAGTGGTGCATGCCATTAATTCCAACATTCAGAAGCCAGAGGCAGACCAATCCCAGTGAGTTCCAGGCCAGCTGGGACTATATAGGAAATCCCTGTCTCAGACTAACAACAAAGCCAGGAGTAGTGACATAATCCCAGGGTTTGGAAGGTAGAAGCAGGAAGATCAGTAGTTCATGCCAGCCTCAACTACATGAAGCCCTGTCTTTTAAAAAGAGGCTTGTGTAGCTGAGGCTATATCTCAGTTGGTAGGATGCTTGCCTAACATTCTCAAAGCCTTAGGTTTGTACTCAACACTACCTAAAACAGATGTGGTGGTATACATCTGTAGTCCTAGAACTTAAGAAGTAGATACTAGCCAGGCAGTGGTGGCGCACACCTTTAATCCCAGCACTTAGGAGGCAGAGGAAGGCAGATTTCTGAGTTGGAGGCCAGCCTGGTCTACAGACTGGGGTCCAGGACAGCCAGGGCTATACAGAGAAACCCTGTCTCGAAAAACCAAAAAAAGCATCATGAAGACAGACATGGTGGCACAATACATGTAATCACAGTGTTCTCAGTTGGGAGACAGAAGCAGGAAGATCAAGATCACCCTCAACTTCAACCTGGGAGAATGAGACTGTCTCACGAACATAAGTAAATAATGAGCCCATCAAGATAACTCACTGGATAAAGCCAGTAAGCCTGACCTGAATTTGATTCCCAGGTTCCCACAAGGTTGAAGGAGAAAAGCAGCTCCTGTAGACTGACCTCTGACCTCACAAGTGCCATGTTCAAGTGCACCCCACATGAAAACAAACACAGGGACGGCAGGCACAGAGACTTGTGTTCTCTGAGCTGGCAATGCTGAGATACACAGGTCCTCGGGGCTGGCTAGCCCACCGACCTAGATCCATCAAACCACAAGCCAGTGAGAGACTCTCAGAAGACAAGGACAGGGCCCAAAGAACAAGGCTAAGGTCGACCTCTGGCCTACCATGCACACCCCACATACAAAGGAAGGTCTCAGACAGCCAGGTGCTTCTCAGAACCTTAAGGGTCTTCAAGTGTGGCAGTGGCCCTGCATATACATTCTGTTTGCTCACACACAGAAATACTGAAAAGGCATATTTTTAGTGTAGAGAATAATAAAACCAGTAACTGGAACCAGATATCGTGCCTATAATCCCAGCACGCAGATGCTAGGGCAGGAGGATTATCACTCACAGACCAGCATGAGCATTATAACTAGACCCTGTCTGGAAACAAAACAGGGCAGAAACAAGTCTTAGTTGATGGAATGTTTGCTCAGTGTGCATAATGCCCAGAGTCAAATCCATAGCATCAGCATAACTAAACTGGGAGTAATGGCACACATCTATAAACATAGCACTTGAGAAGGGGTGGGGTGGGGAGGGTTTCCACAAGTCCTAGGCCAACCTGGGTCAACCCTATCTCAAAACAAACCATTGGTGTTGTGTCACCTAGGATTCTGTCAGTTGACTGGTGCACACAGCCCCTGCCTTGAGCTTTGCTTCAGGGGCTAGCAGTTTTATATAACAGCACAGCTAGTGTCTACAGCAAAGGGGCAAATGATGGTATGTTACGGCCTCTATCAGATCGACAGAGTCTTTTCCACATGTAGGCAGGCTGCTGGGAGATCCCCCTGCGTGGATGTCTATCAAACATCTTTAAGGGTATCTGTTATAACCATAAACTCATCATCTTTGTCTCCTCAGCTGACATTGGTGACCTTCTGGAGCAGTTAGTAGAAGAGATCACAGGGTCTCTATCAGGCCCAGCCAAAGATTTCTATCAACGGGAATTTGATTTCTTTAACAAGATCACTAACGTGTCTGCCATCATCAAGTAAGTGACTACTCTTGAAAGACTGTCTTCTGAGATGTCTTGTTTTCATCCCAACCACTCACTGATGATATGAGCCTGGGCTCTCCACCCATGTGGCTTTCAGGAGCACTGCCCATTTGCCTGGGACAAGGCAGAGCATCATTGACATTTGCCCCTTGCCCAAGAACACCTAGGGAGAAGAGCATTGGGCACTTTTTTCAGCTTCTCCCCTCAGTGTGTGTATGTGCAGGCTGCTCCTGCTGCATTCATTGTGAGCCCTTACCGTGTTGCAGAGGCTATGACCCACAGACACAAAAATGCTGGGAAGTATGTCACTACACCTGAGATAATCACCATAAGTGGAACAATGTAACTGGGCATACTGGCATGTGCACACCTTTAATCCCAGCACTTGGGAGGCAGACATCACAAGTGGAGCATAGAGCCAACCTGGCCTACATGGTGATTTCCCAGACAGTCAGAACATAGACTATGTCTCAAAAAGCAAAGCACACAGGGATCAGGGTGGCATGGGACAATATGAATATCTTAGTGTGTGCTTGGCATATGTAGACTGTAGCAGAGAAAGAGAATGGTGTCCCATAACCCACGGTTAGTCCCAGTAACCTAAAACTCCTCATTGGAGAATTTTTTTTTTTAATGGGGAAGGGGCTGAAACAGTATCTCTCTAAATAGTCCTGATAGTCCTGGAACTTGCCATGTCGACCAGGCTGGCCTTACAGAGATCTGCCTGCCTCTGCCTTCTGGGTGCAGGACTAAAGGCTTACACACTATGCCCAGGCTTACACACTATGCCCAGCCTCACTGGAGAGTTAAAGGTGAGGACCTATCCTAAACATTTTCCTTTGGGGAAATTCCCAGATTCAAGTCATAGCAGATAGGTACATTTCCAAGGCATCATGACACAATAACCAGAAAGTTCCAGTCACCCTCAGCCTCACCCTTAGCTAGCCTAGGTCTCCAGGGCTGACCAGTGAGGATCATACAGTAAGTTATACAAACAGCATTTTAGCCTGGAACTGTGTTGGGCCCCCACTCAGCTGTTCTCTCTGTACCTCAGCAGCAGCACACATACTATAAAATATGAGGAAAGAGGTGTCAACAGACAGCTCCACTTGAGCCCCTACCACCCTCTGGGCCATCTGCTTCTTTGAGGAATGTAGGGCAGACATTGCTGATTGGTTTCCTGACAGCTTGAGCCTGGTAGAGCCAGGTGTGGTTGGGTTATCAGTGAAGACAATATCCTGAACAAAAACTGGAAACCAGTTTCTACAGGATCTTTTGCTTGTTTATTTAGATGGTTGATGTAACCCAAACTGGCCTCAAACTCACTCTATAGCAGTGAGGCCTCCAGATCTGAGTGTTGAGGTACAGTCACCACATTCTGTCTTATTCCTCAGGCCCTACCCTAAAGGCGATGAAAGAAAGAAGGCTTGTCTGTCAGCTCTGTCTGAAGTGAAGGTGCAGCCTGGTAAGCTGGCATCCTTAGGCCAGTGAGGCAAGAGGGAGCTACTGTCTTATATGGGGTGAGGCCAGTGTGATAGGCCAATCGGCTATATTGCACAATTAGGCCTTTCAGCATACAATACCAAGGGACGAACTTCCTCTTGTTTGCTTACTGGGTATATTTACTAGAAACAGGAGTACCAGAATGCACAGAACAGGAAGATGGAGGAGTGCTGATAGCATGCTAGGACAGTGCAGCCAGGGTGGGAGTCTCCACAGAGAAGCACTAACCTGATACTGACCCAGGGCAGAGCAGGTTGATCATGAAGCTAAGGTCCAGAGCACTCTGGACCTGGGAGGAAGTATGTCCTGGGAGGCTGGGTTCCTTGGCTAGCTATCTGGAGGGATTGTAAAGAGTCAGTCAGGGAGGACAGACTCACAATGATCATTGGATAAGTCAGGGCTGCTGTAGGCAAGGGGAAGTATTCCCTGCAAGGCAGGGCTCCTCATAAGGCTGTTGTGCATGTGAAGCCTGGGTTGGGAACTGGGTGTGTCCCCCCCCACCCCCCCGGGTTACATGCACTTGTACCTCTTGTGTGCTCCCAGGCTGCTACCTGCCCAGCAACCCTGAAGCAATTGTGCTAGACATTGACTACAAGTCAGGAACACCAATGCAGAGGTGAGTGCCTGCTCGCTCTTTGCCGCCTCATTCGAGAGTCTCTACTGGCTGGCTCATGTGCTGCGTTCTTTTCCTCAGTGCTGCAAAAGCGCCATATCTGGCCAAATTTAAGGTGAAGCGATGTGGAGTGAGCGAACTTGAAAAAGAAGGTCAGTAAGGAACTTGAGGCAGTATGGCTGTCTCTCCTCAGTGGTGCAGGCCTGTTTTGAACATCCTAGACGAGGCATATGCAGTCATGTGCCTGCAGGCTCACCCTTCCTCCGAAAATGGCAGTGTGCTATGCAGTAACACTTGCTTAACCTAGAATGTGTCACAAGTCACAGGAGCCCCGGAGCCCCATCTTGAGTCCCAGTACTCAGCCTCTGTGGGCACACAAGTTGCTTCAGGCTCTTACAGAAGAGTGTAGTCCAGATGACACATGGAGTGTGCAGCCTCACAGATCTGGAGGCCAGTATCAGTGTGGAGGTGGGCATGCTCCAGCAAGGGAGCGTCAGGCTCTGGCCAGGCAGGAGCGTCAAGCTCTGAGCTGGGTGCTCTGAGATTTTCCACCCCTATGGTTGTAGGGGATGCTGTTCAGCACCACTCCCTCTCTGCCTGTCTTTCTGGCCTACAAATTCTTTTAAAAGAACACTTTTTGGACAGTTATTATCTTGTATGGTTTGGTTGGTTTTTTGTTTGGTTTGGTTTGGTTTTTGTTTTTGCTTTGTTTCATTTTGTTTTTGAGACGGTTTCTCTGTATAGCCCTGGCTGTCCTGGAACTCACTCTGTAGACCAGGCTGGCCTGGAACTCAGAAATCTGCCTGTCTCTGCCTCCCAAGTGCTGGGATTAAAGGCATCTTACCACCACTGCCCGGTGGCAGGTGGATTTCTGAGTTTGAGGCCAGCCTGGTCTACAGAATGAGTTCCAGGACAGCCAGGGCTACACAGGGAAACCCTGTCTCGGGAAAAAAAAAAAAGAAAGAAAGATTGCATCTTCAAATATCCTAATTCCAAATAAGATCACATTTGAGGTTTGGGGTGAACTCTGTGGGGACACAAGCAAATGTGGAGAGGTATCTTAAGTAGCCTGGCTATGTTTTGGCCCTGAATCCTCTGCTTGAACTCTAGGGGCTTTTTTCCAGTTCCTTATAAACCTACCTGTCTATTTTATGCCCTTAGGGAAACTCCTAGCCCAGTGATTCCATGTGACCTCTTAGTGCTTTGCAGAACTCACTGTCAAGATGCCAGGTCTTTCTAGGTCCCAGGGAAGCTACCTCATAGCAGTCAGGCTCACAGATGGCAACTCTGCCCTGCCTACAGGTCTGCAGTGCCGCTCAGATGCAGAGGACGAATGCAGTGGCCAAGAGGCTGATGGCAAGAAGATCTGCTGGCAAGCAGCCATCTTCAAAGTGGGGGATGACTGCCGACAGGTAACAGAGCTGATCTTATACTGGTAGGGCAAGGCACCAACCCTAGTGACACTAAAGAAGAGACCCTCCTGCCAGGTGGTGGTGGCGCACACCTTTAATCCCAGCACTTGGGAGGCAGAGGCAGGCGGATTTCTAAGTTTGAGGCCAGCCTGGTCTGCAGAGTGAGTTCCAGGACAGCCAGGGCTACACAGAGAAACCGTCTTGAAAAAAAAAAGAGAGAGAAGAGACCCTCCTGTTGTGAAGCATGACCCTTTATTTGATTCAAGTGCTATGGAGGGATTAGGGAGGCACAGAAGCCCCTTCCTCATTCCAGCCCCACCCTTTACCATTTTTGAAGGACATCCTCACTGGCAACCCTGTGACAGCCCAGCCTGGCTGGGCAGTGAGGCCAAACCCCTAGACCCTTATTTGGCCACAGTCTGCCCCGTTTCCTTGCTAGAGGAAGGAAGGAACCTGTGTGAGCCCCAGGGCCACTAACTCCCAAGTGGTCCAGGGGCTGAGGGGAAGACACTGACTGCATCCTGTGCCTTCTCCCTCCCAGGACATGCTAGCCCTGCAGATCATCGACCTTTTCAAGAACATCTTCCAGCTGGTTGGCCTGGACCTCTTTGTTTTTCCCTATCGGGTAGTGGCTACTGCTCCTGGGGTGAGTTCCTGGACATGGTGGGCAAAGAGACCGTTACATCACTGCTCCTACCTAACTGTCCATTCCTGTCCTTCCCCAGTGCGGAGTGATTGAATGCATCCCAGACTGTACTTCCCGGGACCAGCTGGGCCGCCAGACTGACTTTGGCATGTATGACTACTTTACACGCCAGTATGGGGATGAGTCTACCTTGGCTTTCCAGCAGGTAGCTACCCAGGGCCTCAATTCATCCATTATCTAGCTTCTGTCTTCCTCTATTAGGAGCTAAGTCCGTCACACATAGCTTTCTCTCAGGGAAAGACAGAGGCCTAGAACCCCAGGGCACAGAAAGTGCTGCTATCTCCACATTCCACACAGCTGCACTCACTGACCTAGCTCTGCCTCTAATGTGGGCCACAGAGCCAGGGTAAGACCACAGACCTCTCCACACAGGCACGTTACAACTTTATCCGAAGCATGGCCGCCTACAGCCTCCTGCTGTTCCTGCTGCAGATCAAGGACAGACACAATGGCAACATCATGCTGGACAAGAAGGGGCACATCATCCACATCGGTCAGCAGGCTGTGCCAGTGTACCCTCCCTTTGCCCATTGCAGAGAGCAGGCCTGCCCAAAGCCATGGTTATACTACTGTAGAGGTGGCTGGCCAGGCCTGGGGATCTGGGAACTAGAATAGCAGCCCACACTCTTGGTAGAAGCGAGAACTAGTGAAATACCTCTGCTCTAACTTGACACTCCCCTGCTTCTGTCCCATGTGTGGCTGAGTCCTTCTCCACCAGAAATAAAGCACCCTGACCTAACCCTGCCCCAGTTCAGGCAGCTTTTAGCTTTTTGGGATTTTGCAGACTTTGGCTTCATGTTTGAAAGCTCACCGGGTGGCAACCTTGGCTGGGAACCGGACATCAAGCTGACAGACGAGATGGTGATGATTATGGGGGGCAAAATGGAAGCTACACCCTTCAAGTGGTTCATGGAGATGTGTGTCCGAGGTTATCTGGCTGTGCGGTGAGTCCATGGGCAATGTGAAGGGATATCAAGGTGGGAAAGAATGCCCCTGGAGGGAATCAGGCTTAGTGGCACTGAAAAGTTCAGCACTCACATCATGTAGCTAACACACCTGTAACTCCAGCTTTGTGAGCTCCATTACTCACTCTGGCCTCTTGAGGCACCTGTACATATATGTAGGCATACACTCAAACATGCATACACGTATAGTTTTTGTTTCATTATACAGCTCTGGCTGTCGTGGAACCACTATGTATAGACCAGGCTATAAAGATAGCATGGCCATTAAAGGCTAACCTTACAACCAAAGACAATTTTTTTTTTAAGTGAAAGGCCTTGCACTCTGGTCACCCATCTCACCTACATGATCAACTTTACACCTGAACCTCCAGCCACACCCCTAGTCTCCCACTGCTGACCGTCATGCCCCAGCACCACCAAGACTACGTGAGAGACTGGCATCAACCAAATGTCACACTGAGTATCACTTTGGCACTTCCCGAATGCTATTGTGGCTAACACCAAACAGAGCATCTTTGAAACCGCTTCTGGAAGCCTGGCATAGTGGGGAGGATCATACAGCCATACAGAGCTGTATGAGGTCCTGCAAGCAGATTGTGTGGGGAGGTGGCAGCTAGACCACAGGACTGTGAGCAGGGTGCCTCACAGTGGTTGTCCCCCACCCTCTGTCTCCACAGCCCCTATATGGATGCAGTCGTCTCCCTGGTTACACTCATGTTGGACACAGGCCTGCCCTGTTTCCGTGGCCAGACAATCAAACTTTTGAAGTAGGTATCATTTGGAGAAGAGTTGTCCATCTGCTGGGGCTCTACCTAGAAATGTTGTATGTATGCTTGGATCCCCAAAACAGACAGGGTTTCTAGAATAGCCCTATGGCCATGAGCTTCCCATGTGGCTTAGTAGTTGCTGTCGAGTATCAGGGAGCACACTAGACCACAGCAGAATGTCCCTCAGTGGGACCAATTCCCATAAATACCTTTCATCTCTGCCCAGACACAGGTTCAGCCCGAACATGTCAGAACGGGAGGCTGCAAATTTTATCATGAAGGTCATCCAGAACTGTTTCCTCAGCAACAGGCAAGTCACCCCTGTCCCTGAGTCCCTGTTTCTCAAGCAGCTGGGGAGGGCTCCCAATGATGTCTTCACTTTCCTTCCTTGACCTTGCAGGAGCCGGACCTATGACATGATCCAGTACTACCAGAATGATATCCCCTACTAAGGAGCCTGACACCTGAAGCCATGAGTGTCACAGAGCAGCTTGTATTGCTACCATAGGCCTGGCTGTGGGGGCGACAGGCATGTGGGACGTTGATGCACAGGTGTGAGTCTTTTTCACGCTGGACACATTCCCTATTTGTTCACCTGTCTTACTACGTTGGTACATTAAGTATTTTCTTGTGTAAACATGAAAAATTGACATAAAAAAATAAAAATCCCAAAATGTGCTGCCTTTGTTAGGTAACCAGAAATTTGCCCTGTAGTGAAAGGTGCTCTTTGAATTCCTTCCTGATCCTTCTGAGTCACATCTAGCTTAAGTAGTCTTGTTATGGTTCTGGTACTGAGGATCAAACCCAGGGTCTGTGCATGCTGAGCAGGCACCTACATCCCCTACCTACAGCCCCGCCTATGACTATTGGGATTAATGCCTCATCCAAACAGGAGTCCTCTGTAAAGGAGGGACTTTCCTTGCCTGTCTCTGCCTCCCTGTCTGAAGGCCCTATACAGATGTGGCTGTTTCTGTGGCAAGTCAAGCACCAAATAGGTGCATGCCAGTGTGGTCTCAAAAAGTAAAATTTTAAGTTGGAGCAGAGTCTGCAATGGTTAAAGCACTTGTCTGATGTGCACACGGCCCATCCCCAATAGCCCCCCCCCCCAAATATCAGTCAGTAGATGGGACTGGAAGCAGGATGGGGGTGGGGTGAAACTGAGCAGGCAAAAGAGGCCAGAGCAGCCACCCCGAACCCTGGCACTATTCTCAGCCTAGCTTTGTTTTTTGGTTTTTTGAATTTTTTTGTTTTTTTTAAGACAGGGTTTCTCTGTATAACCCTGGCTGTCCTGGAACTCACTCTGGAGACCAGGCTGGCCTCGAACTCACAGAAATCTGCCTGCTGAGTGCCGGGATAAAAGTTGCAAGCCACCACTGACCAGCTGGTTTTGACTCTTTGTAAGATTATTTATGTATGTGTGAGTGTCTGCATGTAGTTTGTGCACTATGACTTTGTTGGTCTGGCGCCCATAGACGCATTTGTTTAAATGCTTGGCAATAGGGAGCGGCTCTGTTAGGAGGTGTGGCCTTGTCAGAAGTGTATCACTGTAGGGGTGGGCTCTGAGGTTTCAAATGCTCAACCTGCACACTGTGGCACACAGTCTCCTGCTGCTGCCTGGGAATCAAGATGTAGGACTCTCAGTTCCTTCTCCAGCACCTTGTCTGTCTGGACACTGCCTCCCACCATGACAATAATGGACTGAACCTCTGAAACTGTAAGCTAGCCCCAATTAAATGTTTTCCTTTATGCCGGGCAGTGGTGGCGCACACCTTTAATCCCAGCACTTGGGAGGCAGAGGCAGGCAGATTTCTGAGTTCGAGGCCAGCCTGGTCTACAGAGTGAATTCCAGGACAGCCAGGGCTACACAGAGAAATCCTGTCTCAAAAAAAAAAAAAAAAAAAAAAAAATGTTTTCCTTTATAAGCATTGCCATGGTCATGGTATCTGTTCACAGCAATAAAACCGTAAGTAAGACATTGACCATACCTGGTGCTTGGTTAGGGAACAAGAAGGCATTAAGATTCCCTGGAAGGCCCAGGCAGTGGTGGTGCACGCCTTTGATCCCAGCACTTGGGAGGCTGAGGCAGGTGGGTTTCTGAGTTCGAAGCCAGCCTGGTCTACAGAGTGAGTTCCAGGACAGCCAGGGTTACACAGAGAAACCTTGTCTGGACAAAATAAATAAAGATTCCTTGGAACAGGAATTACAGGATGTTGTCAAACACCTTGTGTGAATATTGGAAACTGACCACATAGTTTCCTGACACAGTCTCCCATTAGCTGGAGCTTACTAAGTCACACCTCTCTACCTCCCCAACAAGGGGTTCCTGACATTACCACCACATCCAGCTTTTTTACATAGGTTCTTGGGATCAGACTCAGGTCCTTGTGTTCACAAGGCAATGAGAGACACCAATGCATACAACTGATAGGTCGCTGCATGCTACAGAACCTTAGCCACATCAGGTGCTTTCTCCAAGCTTAACAGACCACAAGGTACTTTACAGACCACTTTGTTAGACCGTTAAGGGAGTCTCCAGTGACCTTCACAGAAAAGCTGAAGTTTAGGTGCTCTGATTATAGCTTAGCATTCACAAGTGCTGAGCTGAGTTCAGTCCCCAGAACAGAATAAACCATCCCTGGTGGCTCATGCCTGTAATCCACTCAGTTAGGAGCAGGAAGATAGATCAAGGTCATTCAGCTACATTGTGAGTTCAAAGCTGGGATGAGACACACACCCCCAAACACACCTGTAAATAAACAAGTAGTCTAAAGCTTATTTGTGCAGGATCAGAATTCAACCAGATTAATTTCCACTCAGCATGTTCCCCACAAAGCCCACAGTGGCAAGCATACACTACCTGGTGTGTTCAGATGCTGTGAGGGAGGTATAGAGAACTCGAACCTGCCCAGAGGGAACCCCAACGTTGAGGTAGATCTGGAGTAACTATGCATCCGCATCCAGGGAAAATAATCTACCCGCTACAGAGGGGACCCGACAGGCTAGCACCCGCACTCATCCTGCCCAAAGTTTAGGCTCAAAATAGCAGACAACCCCCTAGAGGGGTCAGGCTGACGCTCAGCTGCTAGGGCTGCGAGAAAGGACAGCCTGGACACAAGCAGCCCCGCCACTGACAGGCACCCCTGCGCTCAGGTGACAAGAGGCTCACTGGGCCAATCGGAACACATGAACTTTAACCCCCGCCCTTTTCACACAAGCAGAAGGCACCGAGAAAACACAAAGGAGACAGAGGTGCAGGCGGCCGAAGCCGGCATTGATGCACTTTAGGCAGGCAGCAGTCCGCGCACACGCAGCTCAAGCAAAGGCGACAGCGTGTAACGTAGCCGGCGGAAGACCGAGTTGGAGCCGAGATTCTGGAGCCCCGGGCCGATGGCGTCAGGCTTCGCCAGCGCCACGTAGATCAGCGGCAGCACCAGGAAACCCAGCGGGAGCAGCAGCAGCGTCTGCAGTGCGCTCAGCGCCCACAGCCTGCAGAACCACCAATGGACAGGTGGGTGGTGGCTCTGGGATCCGGAATCCGGACCTCCCGACCCCCACTAGCCACTCACCTGAGGCTCCCCGCGCCCGCACCGCCGAACAGTCGCTTTTCCTGCAGAGAAAGGGCTGCATCCAGTTTTTTTTAGCCTGAGCAGTCGCTAGGCTCTCAGCCAAATCTCGTAGCGGGCAGGTCCCAGCTCCAGCCCGCACTCCCTAGCCCACGCTCACGCAGTCAGCCCTGGCCACCTCCTCCATGAGCGAGCCCGCGCAATCCTGCACCGGACGAGGCTGTGAGTTCCACCTGCAAGACAAAGGCGCGGAGATGGGCCACCAGGCTGGCCTAGCACCTTCCGACGCCCTCCAAGTCCCAGTTCTTACGGTTCTGAGCCACTGCGCGTAGCCTCCAGTGCAGCTGCTGCCTCCATCACCTTTCCCTGCAGCTCCTGAAGGATGGCAACAGGGATTCAGGGCATCCTCTGCCCTGAGTCAGGGAGTAAAGAAGAAAGGGTGGAGGCCGCGGGGGCATTCGGAAGAGGACGGTTGTGATGACGAACCGAGGGGTCGCACCTGCAGGACTCCACTCTGCTCCTGGAAGCTGGCCCAGGCCTCTTCCGTCCGCTGCGCACCCTAGGAGCCAGGGGCTTGGTATGGGCGTCGCGAAGACAGGCCCTACCCACACGCCGGGCCCCTGAGAGTCCAGCGCCATACGCACCTGCCGCAGGTCCTCTGCCTGCATGTTGAATTTGGCCTCCGCCAGCTCCAGATGTTTCTTCAGGAGGATTCGAGTGATGTCAAGAACCTGAAGGCCTCGCACACCCCTGGGCCTCTAGGCTCAGTCCCTGACCTTCTAGGCCGATACCCCGCCCACAGATGCACGCAGCTCCGCCCACAGTCACACTCCGCCCACAGCCACGCCCCGGTCCCACCCAAGTACCTGCAGCTTCACAAGCTGAGTCCCGAGTTGCTGCTCCGCTCGCTGTTGACTCAGCTGTTCCCCTCCGTAGTAGAAAAGCTGCGGACCGAAATCGTGAGTGCCTGGCTCAAGGGTCTTGGTGTCGAGGGCATGACCTGAGGACACTGCACGTACCTGGCTGGACAGTTCCTCCCACTGTTCCTGCAGCTTCCGATTGTGTTGCTCCTGCGAACAGGGTCCAGGCTGTCTAGGCCTCTCCTCCAGCCTAGCCACCCCGGGTGCCGCCTCTCCCTCTTGCCCGCACCAGGTCCTGCCGGTGCTGCTCCGCCGCCTCCAGCAGCCCCCGAGCCCGTTCCGCACGCTCCCGCGCCACCTCGCGTGCCTCCCCTCGAATAGCTCGCGACGCTTGACTTCGTCTCCGCTGCAGGCTACACGGCGTGGGGGCGGGGGTGGGGGAGATTGGTCTGGGATGAAACCAGGGCGCAGGATCTTTTGGGAAGGAGCCGCCGCCAGCCGGAGAATTCCAGACTGAGGTCCCACTGCCCAGAGCGAGCCTGCCCACGAGCTTGCCCCGGGGCCTCCATGCCCTCGCACCTGCGCTCTAGCTCCCGCAGCTCCTCCAGGCGCCCGGTGAGGCTCTCGCTCTCGGCTTCCAGCCCACGCACCAGCTCCTCCAGCTCTTGCTTCCGCAGGCGGCCATCTCGGTTGTCCTTCTGCAGCTGTAGCAGCTGCTCCTGCGGCTCAGCCATGGCTCCAGAGCTCCACCCGGACCTCCGCCGCCTGGGTAACCGGGTGGCCCGCGTCACAATAGGCAGCAGGGGGCGCCGGAGCCTGACCCAGACTAGTCACGCCGGACCAATTCAGGTATACAAAGCCGGGCTTGGTTCCCCACATCTGTAGTTCTATCCTTTGGGGGTGTGAGAGACTCCCGAAGATCGGGAGTTCAAGGTCATCCTTTGCTACGTACGAAGTTTGAAGCTAGCCAAGGTTACATGCGGACCTGTCGAAAAAAAAAAAAATCACAGTCCAGATCTGATTGGTAAAAAGTTACTAAAGTTCTAAGGAAGGGCCAGATTTGATGGTCCGTGCCTTGTAATCCCAGAATACTATAGGCTGAGGCAAGATCACCTAGCGTTCAAAGCCTACCTGTATAACAAGAAGACCCTGGGAGCTGGAGAGATAGCTCAGTGGTTAAGAGCATTGAGAGGTCCTGAGTTCAATTCCCAGCAATCACATGGTGGCTCACAACCATCTGTATTGGGATCTGATGCCCTCTTCTGGTGTGTCTGAAGACAGTGACCGCGCATTCATAAAAATAAATAAGCTGGGCAGTGGTGGCTCATGCCTTTAATCCTAGCACTTGGGAGACACGTAGGCAGATTTCTGAGTTCGAGGCCAGCCTGGTCTACAGAGTGAGTTCCAGGACAGCAGGGGCTATACAGAGAAACCCTGTCTCAAAAAACCAAAAGTAAAATAAAATAAGTCTTTAGAAATAAATAAATAAGAGCTGGTGAGATGGCTCAGTGGATAAGAGCACAGACTGCCCTTCCAAAGGCCCTGAGTTCGGATCCCAGCAACCACATAGTGGCTCACAATCATCTGTAATGAGAACAGACCCCCTCTTCTGGTGCATCTGAAGACAGCTACAGTGAATTATGCTGAAGCAGGCAGGGCCAGCAGAGGTCCTGAGTTCAATTCCCAGCAGCCATACACAGATGGCCATCTGTACAGCTACAGTGTACTCATGTACTCATACACATAAAATAAATAAAATAAATCTTTAAAAAATAAAAATAATAAATAAATAAATAAGCAGGGCAGTGGTGTAGTGGCACACGCTTTTGAGAGGCACTTGAGAGGCAGAGGCAGGCAGATTTCTGAGGTCGAGGCTATACAGAGAAACCCTGTCTCAAAAAATCAAAAAAGTAATTAATCCTTTTTTAAAAATGAAAAATAAATAAAGAAAACGAGAAAGTTGAACTACCATAGTAACTGGAATTACAGGCTAAAGCGAGTGTGCCTCACCTTAGATTCTGAGTGACCAAACAGGGAGTGCTAAAATTTTAAGAAAATGTTTAAAATTTAAATTTTTTTCTCCCCCATGTATTAAAATACCGATAACTTTGGTGTGGTTTCAGTAGCTGGGCTCTCCCTAGCACAGTCCCTTGCTGAGTGGTGCTGAGGTCACCTGAGAGGGCCTGGGTGCTAACATGACCTGATGTTCTCTTTTCTCTATGTTTTCAACTGTAGAAAACCTTTGACTGGGCTTGTGTGGCATGAGTAGGAAAGGGAGTGATGTAGTTTTGTGTTCTAGGGGTTCTGTTAGCGTGGGGGGTCTCACTCCTCAGCCAGCCTGGTCTTCTGGTCTTGACTACATCCCTAGAAACCTTCACACCCTGCTTAATCATTTTCCCCTACAATTTGTTTCTCTCTCTCTGTATGTGTGTGTGAGTGTGTGTGTGTGGTGTGTGTGTGTGTGTGTGTGTGTGCCATGTGTGTGCCAATGCCTCGGGAGCACATCAGATCCCTTGAAGTTGGAATCCCAGCAGCTGTGAGCCACCTATGTGGGTGATGGGAACTAAAGCCAGGGCTCTGAAGAGTAGCCAGTGCTCTTAACTGCACACTGGGACTTTCCACATTCCGTGGTGACATAATCTCTCTTAAAAACTGTAAGGAGCTAATTTATTTCGTAATTTGGAGGATATACTTTGCAGATGCTGTAATAAGCCATCACAGCATCATTAGAGAGACTGAGGCAGGAATCCTGCTGCAAATTCAAAGCCAGCCTGCGATACATAGTGAGGGGTTTGTCTCCAACAACACCCCCCCCCCAAAAAAAAAAAAAACGAGTGCTTTTTGTTATGAATGGACTGAGATATTGATCAGTAGAGTCCCTGCACACACAAGGTTCAATTCCCAGTATCACACACAAAGACATCAATTATTTATTTACCAGAAGGGATGCCCACATCCCTTCTTGATAGCTCTGGCTAAGCTGCGACTCCCCATTGCTGTCAGTCAGCACAACTCGGATTCCCAGACTCCAGTGCTGCCTCATCTCTTCACACAGAGTTCAAAGCTCCGGGTCTCTGAAAACCCTTCTGGCCCAAGTCATTTGGTAGAAGGTGCTGAACACTTGATTTTTGTATTTGCTGTGCTGGGGACGGAGGCAAGCCTCCCAGACAAGTGTCTCCTCTGAGACGTGCATCCCTGGGGTTCCCTATCTGTGCTTTCTCTGTTCTAGGGCTGTTCCCTTGTGCAACTCTCCCTCAGCCAGCGCTGGCTCTGCCGGCTTTCTCTTCCTCTCCTTTGACCTTTGACTGCTCCCTTCATAATCCACCCAGCACACCTGCAGCTTACTTACTGAGTTTTGCTAATCTAGGGGTTTTTTTTTCTTTTGTTTGATTTTGTTTTCTTTTATTACCTTGGAGACAGGGTCTCGTGCTGCTCATACTAGCCTGAAACTCAACTGTGTAGCCAAGTATGACTTGGGATTCCATACTCCCCCACCTCCACTGCCCAGTGCTGACATCACAGGCTGCACCTCTGGAGCTGGCCTTTTTCTTGTGGTCAAATGTGTTGCTTTTAAAAAGAAAACAAACAAAAATAAGGTTCTTGCTAAGTAACATTGGCTAGTCTGTAGGCCAGGTTGGCCTCAAAATTGTGGCGATCTTGTCTTTGTGTCCAAAGCTTTTTGTACCACCATTCCTGGATAAAAATTGCCAGAAGAAAACACTGTATTACATTAAAAGGTGGCCATTGGGGCAAGACAGAGAAACAAACTTAGCATATGTGAAAGGAAAGGAACCCTCCCCATCCTGAAATTGCTCACTTGCTGTCAACATTTGCTGTGGAGGTTCTAGGCACACAAATAAATAAGTCCTTCATTTATAGATACTGATTGCTAACATAGCAATGAACTAGGCTTATGTGTGATAGTGTGACCTTGGGTGGGCATACACACATACTTGAAAATGTGTGCACATGCAAGAACACACACACAAGCATCATCACCATTAACTTTGGTTCCTGTCTCATCAGCAATAGCCTTGTCACGTGCCGCCCCCCCCCCCCAAAAAAAAAGACCCGGTGATCTAGGATCTCAGGCGCCTTGGGCCAGCCTTTGAAGATAATAGCTTCAAATCCTACATTTGACTCTACCTTAAAAGCCATTGTGAAACAGTTTCCTCAGAGACGTTCCTCTAGACTCAAAGTTCTAAAGGGAAGCTCTTAAGACTCAGGAAGTCAAAGGGTGTGGACGCACAGCTTTGATCTCAGACCTTGGGAGACAGAGGCAGGCGGATCTCTGAGTAAGTTCTACAGAGTAAGTTCCTAGATAGCTACAAGGAGAAAAACAAAAGAAAAGAAAACAAAAGACTCAGGAAGTGCCTGAAGCTGACCAGATTCATGAAACCCTTCCTTCCTCAGGTTACAGGTCTCCTGCTGAGGCCAAGACCAGCCAAGCTGCCTGGAAGAGGTTCAGACTTAAATCTGTTGAGCTGCCTGCAGGCTGTGGGGTGCACTGCAGGTTCCAGCTTTCAGGAGCTGTCACCCACGCCAGGGTGAGCTTGCCAAGGTGCAGCTGTCTTTTGAGTCATTTCTGTTCCTTTTAGGTGACACAGATAAACTCTTTGGTTAACTACCTGCTTTGACACTGGACTTTGATGGCAGCATCCACACTTTGGTTTAAAGTCATCAGTTCCCTGAAGTCAGAAGATATTTGCTTGTCATACTCACATGCAGCTCTGTCTTTTTCTTTGAGGAGCCCACACCTCCTTTGGGCTTTGGGCTAAGTCGTTCCTTCTAAGCATCCTGACTTTATCTTACCCACATGCTTAAAGTCTGTAGTTACGGGGGCTGGAGAGATGGCTCAGCGGTTAAGAGCACTGACTGCTCTTCCAAAGGTTCAAGTCTCAGCAACCACATGGTGGCTTACAACCATCTGTAATGAGATCTGACGCCCTCTTCTGGTGTGTCTAGAGACATCTACAGTGTACTTACATATAATAATAAATAAACCTTTTTTAAAAAAAAAAGTCTGTAGTTATTACTGTAATTAGGCCAGTGATGTGCTCAGGAAGACCAGCCCCTCAGTGGAAGGAGATGGCACATATGCCCCTCATCATCAAAGACACACAAAACAGTACGTTTAATTTTATTTAGTTTTTATGTGTATGTGTGTTTTATCAGCATGTCCATGCACCATGTACATGCAGTGCCCATGAAAGCCAGAAGGGGGCATCAGACGCCCTAAAATGAATTACAGATGGCTTTGAGCTGTGGGTGCTGGAAATTCAACCAAATCCTCTAGGAAAGTGCTCTTAACACTGCTGAGCCATCTCTCCAGCCCCTAGATGTTTAGTAAAACTTCAACTCTCCCTCACACCAGCCAGTGCTCTTCTGTGTCAAAGCCTTAAGTGTATGGCCTGAGCTGAGGTCCCTAAATGATGAATGGAACCTCCGCAGGCTGCTGCATGTGACAGCAACAAGCTGTGGCCCAACTCCCTGGTAACAGCTACACAAGATAACAGCAACTAAGGACTCAGGTGGCTTGCCTTGTCCATAACGTAGGTAGGCCTTGCCCTGGCTACAAACTCAGGCCACAAACACCTTATACACAATCACACCGACAGGTTGTGCAACACTGCACACTGCTGGCCAGATCTGGGAAGGATGGCTCACCTGGGAAGGATGGCCCTGGTCTGAGGTTTTCTCCCCGCTACCTAGGAACCCTGCCTTGGAAGGAATCAATACTCCAGTCAGAAGGATGAGGCTGTACCCCCCAGGGAAACAAAGTCCTCCCTCCCTAACGTGTCACCTTATTTGCTCTCTGGCCATACTGGCATCTTCTTAGAGTTCGCTCCTGCCTTCTCCATCTCTCACCCAAGGTCCCAAATTCTCTATGACCAACACCCCAACCTGTCCACCTTGCTGTTCAGCTCCATCAGGATATCCCTGAAGCAGCTTCTGCAGGTCCTGCCCAGACCCCAGGACTCCCTTTGCTGGTCCTGCTCTGATTCCTCCAGCTTCATACACAGCCTTTACCCCTAGTCTGTCCCCAATTCCTATTGCAAACCACAGACCTCTCTCTCCCACAGACTTCTCACAAGTGAAAAGTCCGCTGCCTCTGCCTATTGAACTCGATTACTGTTTGCCCAGCACTGAGGTTTGAGGAGGCAGCCCTGTACCGACCGCTGCTTCCGCACAATTTCAGACTGCATGATCAGGCTCCCCAAGGTCTGCTTGCCTCACGTCCCTACTAAACCTTCCTAAACCCTTCCTTGACTGTGACTCCATAAAACACAAGTTCAAGCCAGTCCTCCCTGGGGTCCAAGGCACAGACCCCTGCCACCTGCTCTTCAGCCATGCACCTGCCAGAGGGAGTCCCTGCTCCTCCCTCTTTCTAGAACCCCACCACCTCAAATATAATCCATCCTTCCTGATGCTGTCACTTTGTCCTTGGTACTCATCACTGGGCAGCCACAGAAACCCAGCTAGGATGGCGCCCAGACCGTAAGGTAATATATGTACAAACGGATGGCCTGCTTCTGCTACAGAAACCTGGAAGGTTGACCAAGGACACAGGCTCTTGTAGAGAGAAGCTAGTATTCAGAAGCCAGGTAGATGTGGCCACAGGCTCCCTGTGTCCTCTCACTGCCCTCCCTCCCCTGTCCCTGCAGTGACACAGCTGGGCAGCTGTGAGCTCACTGGGCCACTGGCTGTCAAGGCAGCTGAGAGGCAAGCAAGCAGGCATTCCTCTTTTCAACTTTAAGTCTCAGTAATGTTCCCCATTTCTACCAGGGGTGTTAGAGGCTGGCTCCAGATACCATGGGCTATCTTAATGATATGGTTTGACCTCACACTGTGAGCAGGTCAGAGGTGAGGTGGCTTGTTGATTGTACACTGGGGGAGAAGGCAAAGGGGTCTGGACTCCTTTGACCTGCTTCATCAGCACCCACACCACACTGAGGAATTCCACTGTCTGCCATGTGCCTGGATGCATTACCCATGTTCCTGTGCACTGGGTCCTGAGCTAGATCTGTCCACACTGAATTTCAGACCTACCATACAGTGGTCACTTCATCAGACTGGGCGATCAAAATGAGTATTGTCTGTGGGTGGGGTCTTTGGGGACACTATAATGGCAGAAAGGTGCACTTGAAACTTCATTACCAAAGTCAAGTTGGGCTGAGACTTGGCTTGTACGCTGTTGATGTGAGTGAGTGTGGATATGTGTACTAAACTACACCGCACAAGTGGCAGGTAAAGAGCAAGTTGCTGCAGTCACTTCTCCCTTCCCATTATGTGAGGCCCAAGGAGCACACTCGGCTTGTAGCAAGCCCCTCCATCCACCGAGCCAGCCCGCCAGCCTTTGATTTAGACTTAAGGCCCCTCATGAGCCAACCGGTGCCCTATACACCACCCAAAATTCCGAAAAGTGCCAGATAACTACCCCCATTCTTGTACACAATGTTCTTTCTCTAGGACACCAACCCAACTGTTCGTACGTCTAAGAAGCAACTTTAAGTCCTCTTCCTTAAGTGACACTAGAGAGCCCATTGCATTACAGGCCTTCAGGGCCAGGGCTGGTTGTCTGCAGGTCCTCAGCATCTTATTCAGAACTTAAGAAAAATTACACAAACACTATTCACAGCAAAGCTCAGTGTGGAGTGGAGGGGTGAGAGGTTCACAGCCAGCTAGATGCGGGAAAATGTGTATGGGGTCTATATAGAGGGGCTAGTTGCCGAGGGGCACAGTGGGGCTCTATTTTGATTGACAGGCTAAATTATATATCTCTGTTGCAGGTGTACCTTCCCATAGTGCATCTGATCTTAATCATATCCATACAACTATACGTAGGCCTAAGATGGTAAATAGGAGACTCTCCTCTAAACTTTAAGGACACTATTGCCTTATTGCACATGAACTCAAAACTAGTTCAGACCCATTGACCTTCCTATCCTCGTGCCTGGACATAACTAGAGTACAGGCCAGGAGTGCCTTTAATCCCAACAGGCAGGCAGGCAGGACTACACAGTGAGTTCTAGGCCAGCCTTTTTCAACAATAAAACACCTTGAGTATCACTGCATAGAACCCTTTTGATGGCCATAGAAGGAGAAACCCCACTGTTGGAGGGTGCTGGGTCGCTGACAGGTTGATAGATGTGTGTACACTATACATGCAGGGAAACCTGACGACTGCGTTATTAGAAGAGGGGTCTGAACACGGGGCTCCAGGCTGCTTGCTGACTCACTAGCACTGGCTAAGGGTAGGAAGAGTGTACATGAGAGCCCTGGTACAGGAGGCTGGGAGCAAGCATGCTGGGCACCTCTGAGATAGCTCGCATACACCACATTCTGACAGAAGCCAGCCATGATGGTTCTTTAGTACTGGCCTTAACGCTATACCAGGGATAGCGGGGTGATCAGTTTTCTTACCTGTGGTCAGAAAAAAACCTGAAATTAATAGGTTGACCTCAAAATGAGGCTGACATTTTTATAAATTTGCTGGCCAGCAGCTGTGCCAAGGAATGCACGGCGAGCTTTAGCCAGGGGACTATTGCCTCAGGCCATGCTCATTCTTGTGTGTGTGTGTGTGTGTGTGTGTGTGTGTGTGTGTGTGTGTGTGGTGTGTGGTGTGTGGTGTGTGGTGTGTAGAGGCTGCAAGTCAGTATCAGATGTCTTCTTCTGACACACACACAGACCAGTGCCTTCTGGAGTGTCCAGAAAACCCAGGCCTTACCACTCTGCAGGCCAGCATTCATCTGGTGGCCTGAGAACATGAAAAACATGTCCTTGACACACTTGCTCTCCCTCAGCCCAACCATACTCCCAAACTCCATCCTCCCTCAGTGACTTTGGTGAGCTTCCTGGTCTAGGCACCATCTTACTGACCCCACCCCCACCCCCCACTGGCTACAGCTGAAAACAGGCTAGCCTGAGGGAAGCAGGAAGACAGCATGGGTCGCGGCACAGCTACAGGCTCACAAACTCACAGCAGCCCAGGCTAGGTGGTTGCACATGTGTCCAGATGTCCCTACTCAAATTCTGGGAATGGAGACAGACCACCACACCTGATCTCACAGCCTGTGAAGGGGGCCGCACACCACTACTGACAATGGTAATAGCCTGCAGATGGTACCACCACCATCACCTCCACCATCACCTCCACCACCTCCACCACCACCATTATCACCTCCACCACCATTACCACCATCACCTCCACCACCTCCACCACCTCCACCACCTCCATCACCTCCACCACCACCTCCACCATCACCTCCACCACCACCACCTCCACCATCACCTCCACCACCACCACCACCACCGCCTCCACCACCTTCACCACCACCATCACCACCACCTCCACCGCCACCACCGCCACCACAACCACCATCACCCAGGTTACACTGGATACTGGGAATGTGACGTTCAAAAGTTCCCTTTACGGGTTAGGGAAATAGGAAGTGAAGTTGTAAGGACTCAGAACCCAGAACCCAAATAAAGCCAGATACTGTAGTATTTGTCTGAAGTCCCAGGGTGTCTATGGGAAATTGGGAAGAATCCCTAGAAGCCAGTCTGGTGTACAGAGCAGCCAAAGATGTTTTTCTAAAAAAGTCTCAGGCTGGAGAGATGGCTCAGTGGTTAAGAGCACTGACTGCTCTTCCAAAGGTCCTGAGTTCAATTCCCAGCAACCACATGGTGGCTCGCAACCATCTGCAATGTGATCTGATGCCCTCTTCTGGTGTGTCTGAAGACAGCTATAGTGTACTCATATACATAAAATAAATAAATAAATAAATCTTTAAAAAGAAAAAAAAACCAGTCTCCTGTGGAAGGTGAGAACTAATACCCAAGGTTGTCCCTGACCTCCATGCATACACTGACCCACAGAGTCACCCACACCCAGGGGAGCACAGGCATGCCCCTTGGCAGGCCATCTCCCACGGATTAAAAAGCAGGTTTCAGGGACTGCAGAGGGCTCCGTGGTTCTGCACACTTGCTGCTGCTGCTGCCGCTGAGGACCCAGACTTTTGTTATTTCCTCCTACTCCTTTTCTGTGGGTAGAGCAAAGCTCCAGGGTGGGAGGGTCTGTGATGCTCTAAGCCAGCTGGGGTCCCGCACGCCCCAGTATTTGGGAGGTGGAGATAGGAGGGTCAGCATCATTCTATCCTCAACTATGAAGTTGAAGACTAGCCTAGATGACATAGGATCCTAAGAAGGTAGAGTGTTTTGCCAAGCATGATGGCACAAACCTTTAATCCAGCACTCAGGAGGTGGAGGCAATCAGATCTCTTTGAGGCCAGCCTGGGCTACACAGTGACACAATGAGATTCTTTAAAAAAAAAAAAAGTGACTCTTAACCAGAAGCAGAGCCTGACCCACCAAGCACTTTAGCTGCTTTCTAACCTTGCTCCTCTTCTGGGATCAAACGACATTGTGGTCCTTTACTGCAGGTTAGGTCCAGATCCTGTGGGATTGACACTGTAAAAGGACACTATGCTGTCCTGAAGACTGAGCCGTCCTCACCACTGAGCAGGGCCCTTAGAAGTGAAGTGCAGTAGCTAGAGTTGTCAAAAACCTCTTCAAATAGACCTAGGGAAGAACTGTTACCAACTCACAAAGCATGGGGACTGGTCAGTAGCAGAATTTGATCAGCACTAACAAAGCCAAGCTGTATGTACATTCACCTCCAGAATTGAAGAAGAAAGCTGCGAAGGAAACCTAGAAAGGAACCAGCTAAGATCATGGTTTGGGGATGGTAGAAATGTCTTTAATCTATGTAAGATAGTTGAGCTGGTCATCAAAACATTTTTAAATTTTGGGGCTAGAGAGATGGTTCAGTGGCTAAGAGCTCTTCAGGAGGTCATGGCTCACAACCACCTATAATGTTTTGAGGGATAATTTTGCGCACTGTGTATTCAGATGCTGATCCCTGTGCCCAGAGATCTGGTTGCAATCTGTATGTTGGCACTGTCATATCTGGAGCATCTCCTGTCTCAATGATGTGTAAAAAAAGTCTTTTTCTATCACCTCAGATTGGTTAATAGAGAGTTGATTCAGCCTATATCAGGACAGAATAGAATAGAGAGGAACTTCCAGTCTCAGTCAGATGTCCAACCAAAGATGGAAGAGGAGGGAGCAGGACCAGACCTCACAGTCAGGGGAGTAGTCATGAGGCTACACATGGACCAGAGCAAGCCAGGGTAAGACTCAGCTGCAGGTAAAGAACCACGTGGCTGGGAAATTGGCAGGCATGAAGAGTTAGAACAGATGAGTATCTGCACAGCATGGTGCTGCAGCTTGTTAATAAATTTATTAGGTCTCTGTGCTATTTACCAGGGAGCTAAAGCTGGCGAGAATGCAGCCATAGAAATGCTGTTGCTACTTGGGGGCAAAAGAGGACTTAGAAAAGCCCCAGAAATTACATCTATCATAATAGGATTCCATCCCCTCTTCTGGCATGCAGTATATGACAATGACAGAGCATACAATGACATACATAAATCTTTAATTAAAAAAAAAACTATTAGGAAATAAACATTAGGGCTGGTCATTTAATCCTAACAATGGGGAGAAAGAGGCAGGGAGGGGAAATCTGTGAGTTCAAGTCCATCCCAGTCTATGCAGCAAGTTAGAAGGCAGAGAGCGCTACATGGTAAGATATCTCAACAGAAGGGAGTCAGGAAAGGAAGAGAGACTATATTCATAGGAATTTAAAATTAGCAGCCAGGTCTAGGTACCAGCACTTGGGAATGAGGGACTACATTAGGAGTTAGAATAGAATTCATCTAGCAGAGCACATCCACAAAGCTTGGACCACCATACACCCACCGTGGCACTTGCAGTAGCCCTGGCTGCCCTGGAAGTCTCTGTAGACCAAGCTGGCCTCTGCCTCTAGAGTGCTGGAATTAAAGGCATGTGCCACCAAGGCCCGGCAGAAGCTAAACTTTCACCACATAAAAAGGTACACCCTACTGAGAGGTTTTGTCTGGCTGGATTCAACCATGCTCAGGACCACAGTATTTTTAAATCTTTAGGAATTTAAGCCAGAGAGATGGTTCACTGGTTGCTCTTGCACAAAACCCAGGGCGTGATGCCCAGCACCCACATGGCAGCTCATATCCACTAACTCCAATCATTGGGTATCTGAGGACACCAATCACACACATGGCACACTAACATACACATAGAAATAAACCTAGCTGGACGTGAGGGTACATGCCCTTGACCTGGTTTCAGAGTCAAGCTTTTTGTAGCCCTGCCTGTCCTGGAACTTACTCTGTAGACCAGACTAAACTCAAGACATCCACCTGCCAAGATTAAAGGCATACACCACCACTGCCAGGCTGAGTTGGCTCCTGAAGTCCATGAATCTATCTCGTGTCATCCCACCTTGCAACCAACATGTGTACCTGGAAGTTTGAACCTAATGTCCTGGCACATGCTAGGGAAACTGCTCTTGTCACAAGCCAAGCCCTTTGGAACCACTTTGATAAAATCAAGCTTACTAAAATTTAGGGCAGCAACACTAGTTCTGGAGATTAGGTCCACTAAGATAGCTCCCATCAGTTGGGTGGCGGCAGCACATGCCTTAAACCCAGCAAGGGCAGAGGATCTTCTTTCTGGTCTATAGAACAAATTCCAGGACAGCTAGGACTATAGGGATGGGGGGATGCTTGCCCCAGCCCTTTTTTGGTTTCAACTGTGATCCTGGGTACTAGCCACACCTCCTCATACCACCCACCTTAACTGTCCCTGTATCTGCTCTGGACATTCTAAACTAACTTAAGCCAGTGTTGCTATGACCATGCCCACATCTAAAGGGGAGTCCCCCCCACAATGAGTTTGTCCCAGGTCCTGTTCTTCTGCTCTAAGACTTGGAGGCACCTTGTCAATCTGTCAGAGGGTATATATATATATATAGTCACAGACTCCACAGTAGTTTTCAATCAAGCTTTTAATGAAAAGATCATAAAATAACAGTTTCTCATCACTGTACATTAAGACTGCACGCTTTTGAATGGAGAGATTAGTCGTGGATAAATCACTCTAACATCGGAGGGCTGCAGAGCTGCAGCTCTGACCTGAATGCATCCATCCAAACTCTTTAGGGAAGTAAACTCAAATCAATGTGATGAGTGGCAATAGGGTGACCAGTACAGGAGTGCGATCCCAGTATCCCTCCCCTGCTCAGGGAAGGGCATAAAGGATGTCGTGATCCCTCTTCCAGTTCCAATTAAATGAAACAGATATACCCCATCCCTCCTGAGGTATTTGCAAATGGGATGGATAGAGCCCAACCTGGGGCTCCTGGAGGAAATGAGTAATGGGTGGGTACAGAGGGTTCCTCTCAGCACCTGGCCCCATGGGGCCCCACCAAGTGGAGGGGAGGACCCTGGGAACTCTCCCTGACCCAAGTGAGGTCTGTTATGCAGCATTTTTGAGGTCAATAAATTACAGCAATAAATAGCAAGGTGAGGTAGGGGGAGGGGTCCCTGGTAGAAAGTTAAAGTAAGGTGAGTGAAGCTGCAGGCATGCTAGGAAGGGGTCCTGGGCAGCACGGTTCCACAGCTCCCACCCTTTCCTGGGTTGGGATGTCAGACTGAGGTCGGGTCCCTCTCTATCCCTCACTCCTGGCATCCATTTCATAGGTTCAGTAACATCGGCCCCATTGTGACTGGGGAAAGGAAGACCTTGGTCCCTTTAGTAGAGCACAGCAGGGCTTCAAGAGCCTGCCCATTCTTCACAGGCCTTGCCCTTGGCTTCTGCCTTCATTCATAGCATTTGCTCCCTGAGCCCTGCCCTCCCGGCTGCCCAGGGTTTCCCCTACTCAGGAAGGCAGCAGTCTGCCTGCTGACTGACAGCCCGGCAGATCGCACTCCTGCACAAGGACCTGAGGTCCAGTGAATACTGATAGTGTGGGCAGCAGGTGGGGACCTGGCTCCCCTCAGTGTTGATGGACGGAAAACACACTTCCTGGACCACATGAGATCAGGAGTCACAGTGAGGTGTATGGCTATGCTGCAAGTCTGAGATTCTTAAATGTTCATCAGTTCATCTTTTCCTTTTTGCAACCTTGGAAGAGCCCTTGCAGTAGCTCGGTCCGGGGTGGGAATGGGCATTGGCAGAGCCGGGCCTGCTCCACCAGCTTGCCCTAAGTCTGAGAAATAAATACATTCATCACTGCACAAACATTGATACAAAAACAACACTGTTGAGAGTGTTTGCACCATCTGTTAGTAAGGACCAGACTCAAGTCAGACCCTTTTGCTGCCCAGGGTAGGGTGCACGCATGATGGAGTCCACTGAGCTTCATAAAGCTACCTGCTTTTTGGCTTGAGTGACTCTCACAGTAACACAAGGCTCACGGGCAGGGCCAACACTCCCCCCTTGGGTTCAGCTAGGAAGCCTGGGGGCTGGTCAGCTTGGTGCATGCTCTTTGGTGGCAGCTGAGCTTGAAGAGGCCCCAAAAAAATGGGGATGAGGGCTCAGGTGAAGCTGGGGGACTTCTAGTCCCTACCCAGCACCCTGGGCTGCCTCTGCCCTTGAGCTGCTCTAGGGCCAACTCAGAAGGACCCAGGTGGGAGGGGAGTTTCCCTGGGACTGGTGTTAGAGCTGCTGAGGTCTGAAACTGTATAAGTTTATGTAAACAATGAGATAAATATATTAGTATTTTTTTTCTGAGCCCACTGAGGTTCCACACTCATTCAAAATGTGCTTTGGTTTAAAAAATAGGTTTTGTGAATTTGGGTATGAGCTTTTTTTTTTTCTTTTGATTTTTTTTTTAACTTTTTTTTCCTCTACATGACACCTGCTATTTTCTGTTTCCTGTTTCTCCAAAACATTCAGGAATTAAATGACTAAAACAGAGAACTGTACGCCACCTTGGCCTCCTATGGCCCGATTTCCATGAGGCTCTTTTATCTCCACACACACACACAGAGACACACGCAGAGACACACTCATAAGCATGCACCAGTGGAAACAAAGGAAAGAGAATCCAGGTGTGGATCCCACCCATCCCAACAACCCTTAAATCTTAAATAGGAAACTAGTGTTTTGCTTTCTCATTAAAATAAAGAAAAGGCTTGGTACAACACTAAGGTGGGCACAATACTCTGTTGCACAGACATGCTGAGGGAGGGGCTCTGCTCCCAGTCCCTGAATTTCTGCAGATGAGGGTGCCCACAGCCTGGGAGGCCACACAGGGTTCCCATAGCATACATACAGACCTTGTGTCCTAGGGCTTAAGTGCTGGTGGGTGGGTGGGTGGATGGGGAGCAGGGGCTAGCATGCCCTGGCACTTCCCTGGGTAGAATGGTGCCCTGGTCTGCATTCAGGTGCTCAGTCAGAGAACTAAGATTCCAGGTGAGGGCTGATGGAGAGCTGGCTCAATACAAGGGCACCAACCATGTGGAGGCCTGGTCTGGTACCCTGACTCCCACACCCAACACTCTCTGGGTACTGAACTCAGGCTCCAGGGTCTCTGAGGGATGGAGGCAAGCAGGGGTGACTCTGGAATTTTTTGGTCTAAAGTAAAAATCAAAAGGAAAATGAAAAGCCATGAAGCAACATGATGATAAGGCCTATAGGCCCAGTTCTGTGACTCATCTGGGACAGAGCACAGACAATCTTGGTCTTGCCTTGTCCTTTGCAGGAGCACATGCAAACATCTGAGGCTGGCTGATACACCCATGTAAGGGTTAGCTTGACCCTATACTATGTCTATATACGCAGGGGTCAACTATTACATCTGGCTCTGCAGTAGGTTACCAGACATACCTGAGCTCTGGAGGAGACAGGATGGGGTGGGGTCACTTCCACCTGACCCTGGCTCATAAAGGCAGCTGCTCCCTCCTCATGGCTTCTGTTACTCAGATGCCCGGCACCTGCCCCACACACATAGCATCCCCTGAGCAGCAGACATCCCTTCAGAGAACAATGGGTCCCACAAGGGGCTTGGGCCAGCCCAAACCCAGATTACTCCCACTACAGAAAAACAAAAGCAAGTGGCTCAGCCTCACCTGTACTGGGTATTGAATTCAAGAGGTAGCAAAGGTCAGAAGGCTCCCCACCATGTTCAGTGAGCAAGGAAGTGAAGCATCTGTGCGTAAGCAACACACACACACACACACACACACACACACACACACACACACACACACACACACACACACACACACACGAGTACCGATGGCCCTGGCACCAAATCTAGCCTCCCCTCCATCCTCTGAAACTTCAGACCTTCCAGTTTCAAATCTCAACAAGGTATATGGGGGGGAGGGTGTGGTTCTCAATAAAAATAAGTACCTCTAACAAGGGATGTTCCTTGGAAACTATGGAAAAGCATATTCTCCTGAGGAAGCCCAGGTAGTGGGGCTCAGGATCAGGGAAGCCTTTGGGCAAGAAGGGCTTCTGGGGCCTTGGAGAGGCAGGTTCAACCATGCCCAAGCACCAGGATTAGGGAAAATGACAGGGAGGGGCAGCTGCCCCAGTTACATTCAGTCTGCAGACCCAGGCTCAACCCCAAAGAGGCAGGAAGAAAATATTGTTCATTTTGGTTTTAAGAAAGAACTTTTAAAAACTGTAAAAAAGAACTAGGAACAGCTCAGTAGGAATACAGCAATGCAGGCCCGGAGGCTCTTTAGTTGCAGAGAGGTAGGCAGTGGGTCACCCTGACTGCTCCAGTGCCAGCTAGCAGAGAAAGGAACTGCCACCTAGCACCAGCATCCCAACACCAGAGTCACACTGCACTGCAAAGACACAAGCACACATGCACACACACAATCGAGGTCCCTGCCAGCTAGGCCTGCTCCAGGCACCACTTTTGGCCATGGGAAGCCCTGTGGCCCAGGAGAGGGACCAACCAGGTCCCACTGGCACCCACATGATGGACTCCCACCGGCTCTTCAGCAGCTCCTTTAGGGAGCTGGAAAGCCAAGTAGGACCAGGGAGGTAGAATAGTCACCAGCACCACATGCATAGGGCTAGACTGGTCAGCTTCTCTCCTCTTGGCTTCCCTTGGTATACTGTTGATTAAAGCTCTGGGCGTGAGGAGGCTGGGCCAGAGGGGCTGCCAGGAGCCTCATGTCAGACTTTGGGGCTCAACCCTACCACCATGCTTCCGTGGGTTCCCAAGTGGAAAGTCTGTAGAGGGCTCCCACCGGTCTTTGGCTTCTAGGAAGGGGAAGTGTGCATGCGCAGGTGGCTGATGAGGTTGCGCTGTTGGGTGAACTTGCCTCCACAGAGCTGGCACTCATAAGGCTTCTCACCTGAGTGCACACGCATGTGCTCTGTGAGGCGGTACTGGCGAGTGAATCGCATGCCACACTCCTCACAGGCAAAGGGCTTCAGGCCCAGGTGGCTCCGCATGTGGCGTGTCATAGTGCCTCGTTGTGTGAACATCTTTCCACAAATGTTGCAGGGGAACGGACGGGTCAACCAGTGTGTCTTCTCGTGTTGCCGCAGTGTGGCTGGGTCCTTGTAGGTCTTCTCACAAACTGAGCACTTGAAAGGACGAGGCTCAGCTGCATAAGCTGCACTGGGTGTTGATAGGTCCTCAGCCTCCTCCTCTGCACCCCCACTGCCGGTCTCATAAGCCCCTTCCTCCTTGATGTATAACTCCTCCTCTGTGTGTGTCTCCACGTGAGCATTGAGCTGCTCAGAGCTGGGGAATCCCTTGGCACAGGGGATGCACACATAAAGGTTGTCCCCATACGACACTGTCTCATAGCCTTCCTGCCGGTACACATAGTGGGCTCCAGTGTGGCCACTGCCCCCCTCGCTCCCACTCTGCCCACTGTCCTCACTCCCATCTTTGCCATTCTCCTCCTCCTCCTTGCAGGGGAGTGACGGCTCCCCGAACGATGCACTGGGGCCACCTCCACCAGCACTGCTAGCCAGAACGCCATTGGGAACCCTGTCTCGGGGCCCCTCACCTTCTTCCCCTGGACAGGAACCCTTAGACCCCGTTTCTCTCCGATCAAAGGGGGACCCAGCCACAGGCTCCTTTTTGTTCCAATCTTTTTTGCGGGCTGAATGCCGGAGGCTCTTGCGAGGCTGCCCACCCTGTCCTTCCAGCAGACTCAGGTGGTTCTCCTCAGCCCCTTCCACATCCATGGGCTCATCAGGAGTGGCCCCCGGCTCAACAAATGAGGCACTATTGCTGACAGGCAGGGCAGAGGTCGATGTGGGTGTGGGTGACTCTCGCTGGCTGTCACTCAGCTGGGCTGGGTCCTCAGGAGTAAGGTGGGGGCCAGGGGTTGTAGGAGGTAAGGGTGGGCTCTTCTTGGACAGGTCCAAGCCCAGCTCCTGCTCACAGCCCCCACTGCTCCCATTGGTGCTGGTGCTGCAGCCCCCCAAGCCCACCTCCCCACCAGCTGGGCCCCCTAAGCCCAGGCCGTGTGTGCTCTCCTGAGTAGAGCTGCCCAGAAAAAGCTCATCATCTGAGCCTTTGGCCTGAGGGAGCTCCTGGGGTGCAGGGTGTCCTTTACGTACATCTACAAGCCCTGGATACCGAGCCTGGATGACAGAGGCTGCGGATAGCCGCTGACTGCGGGTTGGTCGCCCTATGCCAGCAGTACCCACTCGCCCAGGGCCAAAGGGCTTGCCAGCTCGCTTCAGTTTGCGACGGCAGAGGGCTGCCAACTCAGGCAGCTGGAGGTAGCTGGCAGCAGTGAGTAGAGTGCTGAAGTTTGGCTCAGATGGCTGGTCACTGGGCAGCAGCTTGCCCGTGTAGATGAAGTCCAGGATCTGCTGGAACACCGTGGAGCTGACCATGTCTGTGTCTAAGTTGATGAGGTTATCATGCAGGACCAGGGACTTGAAATAGATGCTACTAGCAGCCAGGACATTCTTGTGGGCCCGGAAGATAGAGTTCTCCACCATGATGATGACGTCACACAGGAAACCCTTGGCCCTCTGCTGGTTCAGCTGTAGCAGGAGTTGTTTTGAATGGCTGGGAAGCTCCATGTCTGGCCCCATGTCCCTGTGCCCTGCCCACGGGCACCACCTGTGGGCAAGAACAGGCAGGATAGTTAACCTGCAACCTGCATGAAGGCCTAGCACAGGGTATGCACTGAGCCCACCAGCTTCCACCCTCCTCAGGCAGTGTATAGGACAGATTTCACTATGTATCAGAGTGTGTCCTCTCAACCCCTCCCATCCACTCACATGGAAAAACAGGTCATGACAAATACAGGTGCCAAGCAAAACCCAAGGTTTATAGGCTGGGCAGAGGGCTTATTGGCTAAGAGCACTTGCTGTTCTTCAAAACCATCTGTAATTCTGATTCTCAGGATCTGAATTACCTCTTATTACCTCTGCAGGCAGCAGGCACTCAACAGTTATATACATGCAGGCAAAGTACTCATATACATAAAAATAAATCTAGAAATGTTAATGGGATTTGAATTTCCCTTTGTTACTCTTTCAGTTATGAAAGAAGTCATTTACAGGTCAGAGATCACAAAGAGAACCTACAAAAATGACTGGCAGGTGGCTATGGATGTGGGAGAGCAAATGCCCCTTTAACACAGTAGGGCCAGTCCTGCCAAGGCTTGTAAACCCATGGGACTGGTCTTCCCACATCTTTATATTTATATATACACATCTTTATATTTATATATATACATATATATACACACACATACATAATATACATATATACACACATACATAATATACACACATGCGCATGCATATATATATATATGAGATATGCATATATGAGTGTGTATGTGTGTGTGTGTACGTGTGTGTGTGTGGTAATTTCCTTAAACTAAAAGGTTAAAATTTAAAAGATAAAAGAGCAAAAAACCCACAAAAACCAGCCAAACAAATAAACAAAACAAAAAACAAACACACACCATCACACGGCTCCAGGCAGCCAAGGCGTCCTCATTTGCTAACTCCTAGTCCTGACCCAAATACTGATCCTCTCTCCCATAATTGTTGGGTCCTCACAAGCTCACCACTATCCGGGAGTATAGAGACACTGGGGACTGTCCAAGCCTGTGAACCTCATGAGCCCTGTGCCCTTTCTAGGAAGTAATGTTTGCCATCTGGAGCCTGGGAAAGACAGCAAGCTGGTCCTTCCAGAGGCTACATAGACTCCAGTTGCAGTGACTAGTAATAAACACATAGATGCCTGTCTTCAAAGGAATCTAGCAGCAGAGAAATGGTGTGTCCAAGTGGGATCCCACCTGTGCAGAGAAGCAAGACACTCCAAAGAGCTCTCCAGGAGAACAAGGGTAGCAAAGTACCGAAGGCCCCAGGAGGTCAGAAGTAGACCTCGGCGGGACTCCTGACTCTACATGGCCAGCCTTAACTTCCATCCAACAGCAAGAGCCACAACAGTGCCCAAGGAGACCCAAAGTTTCCTGAGGCCAAAAGCCATGGAGGCACAGCTGCCAGCCCTGCAGCATCAGGGCCCATAGCAAAAGTCTAAGGGCTCTGGTAGCTTACACAGAGAGCTATGACCCTCGAACTCAGGGTCTAACTTCTTTCTTTGAGACAGGATCTCTCTTTGGAACTCTACCTGGCCTAGAATTTGATGTGTAGACCAAGCTGTCCTTGACTCACAAGAAATCACCCTTCCTCTGCCTCCCGAGCACCAGTATTAAAGGACTGTTCTGTGCATACCATGCCTAGCTTCCATGTAGCTGGACTAGTCTGCAGCTCACTACCACCCCAAATGTCCTGCCCTTTCCTCAAAATGTTCCCAGTCCTGTCTTCCACTAGGGTGGACCTGCTATGGCCTCTCTCTCTCCCCTCCCTTGAAAAAAAGTTCTCTTCAGCCCAACATCTGCCCTGGTCAGAGAAGGAAACTAACAATCAAACACACTGTGAGTCAACAAAAATGTTACAGGAATGCTAACATTTTTTTTTATTTCTCTTGCTAGGCCTGAGGTACCAGGTATTATTGCTGCCCTACCAGCACCTGCCAGAGGGTTCTGCCTGCCCCTTGCCCACAACAGCTGAAGCACATCAGTGGGAGGCTGCAGACAATGAAAACCAAGGCTTCTCTAGGTAGAAACAAAGAGCCTAAGGTATGACTTCCACACCAGGCCCTATATATCAGCCCCAAAGTAATGGCAGTGCCAGCTCTGCCAGCAATAATACCTGGTACCTCAGCAAGAGAAATTTTTAAAAAAAGCTACATGTGCCCAAGGCCTGGCCCATAAGTCCTAGATACCCCACATGCTGCCTGCCTGCACTGTACACATATAACAACCTGAATTCTGAGGGCAAGGACAGAATGTATACTGCAAAGCTGTATGAGAGACCCAGAAAGCCCCAAGGACTGGAAACCAGTGGTGATTCTTCCTCTCCCAGGCCTACCGGAGTGCCAGGGGCCCAGAAACCATGTGAGCAGCAGCCGGCGGGGGTGGCCTCCTTGAGCGCACAGACTTCCTGAGGGTGCATCAAAGCCTGGTTACCTGGAGAAAAGAAGGCAGGCATCAGTGAGGGACAGAGGAGAGGAGAGAAACAAGGAGGGGTCTTTACTCCCAGAGAGGTCCACGAACACCTGAGGCAACAGAGCAAGAAGAAAAAAATGACACACACACACAAACACACAAAAAAGAGAGACCTTGGATTAGGTATGAACAGCTAGGTGGCATTATGTAGCCCTTAAACCACATTATACATGTCCCTTGCCTTTAATCCCAGCACTCCCAGAGGCAAGTGGGTATCTGTAAGTTTGAGGCCATCCTGCTCTATGTAAGAGGGTTCCCGTCTCAAAAAGAAAGCAAGAGAGAAAGAGAGAGAGAGGAAGGAAGGAAGGAAGGAAGGAAGGAAGGAAGGAAGGAAGGAAGGAAGGAAGGAAGGAAGGAAGAAAGGAAGGAAGGGAGGGAGAGAGGGAAGGAGGGAAGGAGAGAAGGAGGGAAGGAAGAGAAGAAAAGGAGAGAAGAGAAGAAAAGAAAAGAAGAGAGAAGCATAAGAGGAAGGGGGCATCGGGCATCTTAGGAAGCTAAAGTCGGGACACAGCTGGCAGTCAGGAGGCTAGGGCAAGGCTGGCCATATTTACATAACAAAAGGTCAAAACCCGAAGCCACTTGTGGAAGGGCTATTTATAAGAGCCAATCTGACTCCACTGCCTCCTTCCCCTTCTTTCCTTGGCAACAGGGCTCTTCTGTCTACAGGCTCAACCCAATACAACAGCCAACAGCAGCCCCAGGTGAGGGGTGCTCCCAACCCTACCGCTCTGGATTCTACAGGAGGAGGAATCTTGAGGTTCTGGATCCCTATACTCCATACAGAACATCAGCCTGGTCTCTCCTGGAACAAGCAGGAGTAGGAGGAGCCTGCAGCAGGCAGGAAACCATCTGACAGCCCTTCCCCCACACCATCCCTAGGGCCAGAGGACAGGTCCTTCAGGAATGTGACCAGACCTGGGGTATCGACCTTAGACTGAGAGGCTTGAGTCCTTGGCTTCAGGCTCAGCTGTCTCTCCAGCCCTAGAAGCAGCTCCCATTTCTGAGTGGGCTCATCATCCCAGAGGTCACAGAACAAAGAACCAGCTATGGAATTCCAAGTTTCATGAGATGGTCACCCAAGAGGGCAATGGATAGACGAAAAGCCAACAAAATAGGCAAGATGAATCAGACAGCCATGAAAGACATCTCAGCAGCCAGACCCTCAGCCTAAACCAGCCTTCTGCCACTGCACTTGCCAATCCTGATCTGTGAGTTCCAGGCGGAAGAAGTCACTGAATTTACATCAATTTCTACAAAAGGCAAAACTGACACAAAACAGTGCCGGCTTGCATGGGCGGAACAGCCACACACAAAGCACAAACTCTTGTTGTTCCTGGCTTCTCACTGACTGGGGCACCACTACTGGTGTTTCTCCAGAGTCAGTCAAAGCCCCAACCCAGCACTTCTTCAGGGCCTCCGTCCCTTCCCCCATGCACCCACAATCTCAATATTCACTCACCCTACTTCCCTGCCTAAACACAAGCATTCAAGTGGCTGATGAAAATGAGAGATGACAGTCTGGGCTTCCCACTATCTCTGTGCCGCCTCCTGACCCTCAAAATGGAGCTTCATTGGGGAAATGACCCACCCATAATCCTGCTGAGAAGGCTAGTGTCCAGGAAGCCTCAAGGACTAGTGAAGAAGGCTTCTCTTCTCTGTTCCCTACAATGGAGCAGGACAGCATTACTATGGCACAGCCTTAAGAACTGGGAAAGGTTTTAAGATAAAAGTGATTCTTGCTTGAGTAGGAAACTGAGAAAGTCTCCACTCTACCCCTTCCAAAAAACACTGCCCCAAATCAGCCTAGACACCCACCTTTCCAAAGTCACAGTCTCCAGAAGCTCATGCTCAGTGCTGGTCTGGCTCTGGAGCCTCCAGTGACTCCCTCTGCACATGAGGCTGCTAGCACAGCTTCTAGGACGAGAGGACTCCAGGCCCACACAGTGAGGCCCAGACTCAGGGTGTGGTTTCAGGCCACATGATACTCCTCGCCCTTCTACTCAATGCCTGATCCCCTCAGGCAGGAATGAACCCTCCTGGAGGCATCCTAGGGCACCTGGACTGGAATTCCTCTGCTTCACACCAGCCAGGAGGCCTGGTGAAAAGGAAAAAGGCCAGGAAAAGGGGCCATCCTACTCAGGCCTCTTGAGAACCATTTCATCCTGCCTACCCCTGGCAGCCACTGACTTCGCCAGAGTATGCATCTCTAGAAGACCTGGCGGACTGAGCAAGCTCCTGCCTGGCTCACCCCAAGGAGTTTCTTCCACCACAGCCACCATCCTGAGTGCCACTACCAGGTAAGAGGGCTTGGCTGAGACAGGAACACTGATAAACAAGTCATAACCGCTAGGCACCTTCCATTTCCAGAGATTTAAGCACATCTGACTAATGTCAGAGAGGACCCCAGACATTTTCCTACCATCCAGAGACCTTAATGTGAGGACAGTTGGTTCACTACCCATATGACAATCTCATATTCCACATGGCTCACCCCAAGCCTGGACTGTCTGAAAGAGACTAAGTAACTGAGGATCTAGAAGATTCCCAAGTCCAGGACAGGGCCTAACTATGGGCAGACACAGTCACAAAGTTAAGATTCCATTTAACCCTGTCCCTGTATGACTCCTGCATGAAACCCTATTCATCCTGGCCTTCCACCACAGTCCATACAAGTCTCATCTGCCCAAGTAAGATAGGTCTCCTAGGGGTGGGGGGCTGTGCAGTGACTGAACAGGTCTGAGCAGGTCTGGTCTCACTGAAGCCTGCCACAGGCTAATGAGGACCATTATCTCTTCCTCCAGCTGCAGATAAGGTTCTTGGGGGTTAAGCAACTTGCCCACAGAAAAGAGAGTACATAGGTAACAGCGAGAGGATCTAAAACCTGACTTGGGAGAGGGCTGTGGTTAACTTTCCTCTCTCATAAAGGCCATCTAATTGCAGAGCTGCTTGGGGGGACTTGGGCTCCTTCCCCTCCCACCCCTGGAGGCCTCGAAGCCTAGCCCACTGGTAGGTGTTTGCCTGGCTTGTGTAAGGCCCTGGGTTCAAATCCAGCATCACACTTTCCCACCACCTGCCCGCTCTAATACTCTAACCTCCTCACTGTGAGGGCACAGGTCTATCGCCTCCACCAGGAAAAAAAAGTGAGCTGTCATCTAGCCAGCATTAGGGGCTAGGTGGGGCTTGCTGCTTCTCTAAGAATATCCCTAGCCAGGTGTGTCGATCCCCTGCCCTTTAGGTTTGGGCTTAGTAGCAGGTGGGGCTCTTTGCTCTTGGCAAACCCAGCCAAATTATTTAGCCCAGACCTGGATACTAGCCAGCCACTCCTGGCTCTCTCCCAACTGTCCTGGAAAGCAATAGGCACTTCAAATGCTAAAAGCCGAGCCCTCCTCTTGCCAGTTTCTATGAAATGCAATTCTCAGGTTCTGCTAAGAACATAGGTGATGTGATTGGAGACCAGAAATGGCTGCCTCCAGCTGAGACCTGCCTGATCCAGACCACCTGCCCAAGCATGCTACTCCCTAGGCAAGTCACCATTACTATAAGTAACCATCACTATAAGAAAGCACAGAGTGGGGCTCAGCGGTTAAGAGCACTGATTGCTCTTCCAGAGGTCCTGAGTTCAATACCCAGCAACCACACAGTGGTTCACAACCATCTGTAATGGGATCCAATGTCCTCTTCTGGTGTGTCTGAAGACAGTAACAGTGTACTCATATAAATAAAATAAATCTTTAAAAAAAATTAAGAGAGCTGGGCAGTGGTGGCACACGCCTTTAATCCCAGCACTTGGGAGGCAGAAGCAGGCGGATTTCTGAGTTCGAGGCCAGACTGGTCTACAGAGTGAGTTCCAGGACAGCCAGGACTATACAGAGAAACCCTGTCTCGGAAACATCCCCCCCCCCCCAAAAAAAAAGAAAGAAAGAAAGGAAAAAAAAAGGAAAAAGAAAAAAGAAAAAGAAAGCACAGAGGGGGTGTGATGCTACAAGGAAGGTCTGGAGAGACACACTATGTAGCACTATATCACAGCAGGCTCTGTGCCCTCAGAGGCACAGCCTCATCTGTTCATCCCCTCTCATACCTAACTTTAGAGTCAACAAGAGCTAGAGCAGAAATATTCCCTGCTACATCTGCCCTGGTGAGCCCCAACTCTAGACCACTCTAGCTGAGGACAACAGATGAGTCCCCTTGACAATGAAATAATAATTTGAGATTATGATGAGTTATTATTAAAAAAATTACCTGTAGCACAACAGGAGCTAACAAACGAACAAAGCAAAAATCAACTGGGTGTGGGGGGAATCCCCCTAGGCAATGTAAAAGTGGGAATTCAGGAGGCCAGGTGTGGAGGTACATGCCTTTAATCCCAGCACAATGAAAAAGAAAAAAGCAAAGACATGAAGATGTCTTGTAAGGTCCAGGACAATCAGGGCTATACAGTGAGACCTTCTCTCAAAAAAAAAAAAAAAAGGCCTGTATATGGGTGAGAATTCAGGAGGCAAGACAGGACAAATTGAGCGCCAGCTCCCACCTCCCCCCATACCCATTCCTCTTCTGCTCTTGTTGCTAGCAAGCATGGTGAAGAGCAGCAGCAGTGCTGTGAGTCTTTAGAGCGCAGGTACACATGCCACTAAGAATCTACACCATTTTTCTTAGATTCATTCATTTACTTCATAGGAAGGGAGGCGCATGAGCAGGTCACAGCATACATATACATGGATGTAAAATGACAACTTGTGGAAGTTGGTTCTCTCCTTCAAACATCTGGTTCCCTGGGATAAAACTCAAGACCTTTCTCCACCCACCCAAGAGCCTGCATCTTAGTCCCGGGAGATGTAACATGCTTAGGTATGAGATGCCCTGTCTAGAGCATGAGCTTTCCACTTCTTAGGAAGCCCAGGGATCTGCCCTCATACTAAGGACTCAACAGTAAAGTCAGTAGAAAGACAAAGCCGCCAAAGGAAGACACATTTCCCAAGTCAACAAGTCCAACAGCTGGTGACTACAAACAGAATACCTACAACAATAGATAGTTGACGCCCAGCACTGATACCATGGGCACCCTCAACTATGACTGTAACTAAAGATATGGGGCATTCCTGGGCAACATACACTGGTTAGAGAAGAGGCATGAGTGACTGGAAGAGAAGCTCAGGCTGGGGAGATGGTTTAGCATGTGTGGCCATGCTTGACCAACTAAGTTTTATAGGTGGGACCCACGTGGCAGTACAATGACTGCTACAGAAACTGTCCTCTTATTTACAAAGGTACTGGGTGCACTTCTGCACAGGCATGGGAAACACATACACACACACACAGACATACACACACACACACACACACACACACACACACACACACACACACACACACAGCTTACCATGTAGACCTGCTGGCTGTTCTAGAACCATGTTAACCATTTAACCAGACTGGCCTCAAACGCCCTGAGATCCATCTGCCTGCTTCTGATTTCCAAGTGCTGGGGTTAACGTTGGCTTAAAGTCACCGTCACCATCATTGGTTAAACACATAATTTTAAAAGGAGAAGGGGCTCTGCAGGCTAGGGAGTACAGTTCACTGGTACTGGACATGCCTAGCATGAAAGCAACACTGCAAGGGAGGACACGCAGAGACAGCACAATGCAAGTAGAAATTCCACAGGCAAGGAGTTGAAAGGGCACCAGGAAGCCTGGGCCACCCAGCTGGACGGACTATCACAACCATCTCGCCTGCCTGAGGACATCCTTCAACTGAGATAACTGAACCCCAGAGGAAGGTGTATGTCACAGCTGAGTCACTAGGCAGCCACTTAGCCGAAGGCTCTGGGAAACAAGACTCCAACTTCCCTAAACCCAACCCTAGTAGCCAACAAAGTATTAAATCAAGTAGGAGATCAAGAAGTAAAATAAAATACCTCTGACATCTCCCACTTTATGAGCACACCTTTCTATGTAGGTGTCTTCCCACGACACAGCTGCCACACTCATTGGTAAAAGCCTAGGTGAGACCAGGCGTGGCAGCACATGCCTACAGATCTAGCACTGAAGCATTAGCACAAATCTGAGGTAAGCCTGTACTACAAAGTAAAAGCCTGTCTCAAAAACACCAAAGCAAGCAGGCACCCCTATACTGCCCATGACTGTGACTTCTGACTGGGACAAACTTGAGATGGTACACTGCATGAGAATCAGCAAAATCAGAGTCTGAAAACTCCATCAGAAAGGAATGGTGCATTATTTTTTTAAACCTGGGAGTGGTGACACATGCACCTTTAATCCCAACACAGGGAAGTGGTTTCAAGGCCAGTCTGGTGAAAATAGTGAGTTCCAGGACAGCCAGGGCTACAAGAGGCCTTGTCTCAGATGGATGGATATAAATTTTTTGGTTTGGTGTTGTTTTGGTTTGGTTTGTTTGATTTTTTTTTCCAGAGACAATGTTTCTTTTCAGTGTAGCCCTGGCTGTCCTGGAATTCGTTTTCTAGACCAGACTGGCCTTGAACTCAAGAGATTTGTCTGCCTCTACCTCCTGAATGCTGGAATGAAACACATGTGCTACAATTGGCAAACATTATCTTACATGAATGGGAATGTTACTGCATTTATGTCTGTGCAGTACAAGAATGCCTGATGCCCACAGAGACCAGATGAGAATGTTAGCTTTCCCTAGAGCTATAGTTACAGATATGAGCTGCCATGTTGGTTCTGGGAATGGAACCCAGGTTCTCTGGAAAAGCAACCAGTGCTCTTAACTTCTGACCCACAATGATGGGATTTAATTAACCCAACAAGGACTGAGGACTATTTCCTAGGATCAAAAGAAAATGGTGATTTTAAATGTGCTTGTGTCATACATGTGCATGAATGCTGTGCATGAGTTTAATATCGTCTGCATGTGCCTAATATGTGCCTGTATGCACACCTTTATTCACTGAGCTATCTCACTCTCTCTCTCTCTCTCTCTTTTTTTTTTTTTTTT
>NW_022196894.1:14043019-14047469 GCF_008632895.1 Mastomys coucha | reverse complement strand
CTCCAGGGTGAGCCAACACCTCTGTTCTCTGAAGGTATCTGTGTCCGTGTGGGCACACCCATACACAAACATATAATAAAAAGCAAAATAAGGGACTGGAGAGATGACTCAGCAGTTAAGAGCACTTGTTCTTATACAGGATCCATTTTCAACTCCCAGAACCCTTGTGGTGACTTACAACAATTTCTAGATCTAGGCAATCTAATGCTCTCTTTCTGACCTATGTAGGCACCAAGTACAACATGGTGCACACACATACTTGAAAGCAAGACACCCATTATAAATAAATCTAAAAAAAAGCCGGGCAGTGGTGGCACACTCCTTTAATCCTAGCACTTGGAAGGCAGAGGCAGGTGGATCTCTGAGTTCGAGGCCAGCCTGGTCTACAGAGTGAATTTCAGAACAGCCAGGGCTACAAAGAGAAACCCTGTCTCAAAAAAACAAAACAAAACAAAACAAAAAGGCTGGGGGCTGGAGAGATGGCTCAGTGGTTAAGAGCACTGACTGCTCTTCCAGAGGTCCTGAGTTCAAATCCCAGCAACCACATGGTGGCTCACAACCATCTGCAATGTGATCTGATGCCCTCTTCTGGTGTGTCTGAAGACAGTAACAGGACAGTGTACTCACATACATAAAATAAATAAATAAATCTTTTTAAAAAAGAAAAGAGCTGGTTTTGGTAATACAAGCCTTAGAAGTAAACAGAGAGCTGAAATATAAATCTGTGATACATTCTAGGTTACAATTCCCATTCTCACCAAAATAACAAAAAGCACATTTTGGAAAGATTTAGCTTTGAGCGAGGGGATTTAAGAGACGGAAGGTAAAATGAACAGGGCTTTCTCTTTCTGGAGCAACACAGCTCAAGTGTGAAAGATGGGCTACTAGAAAGGCAAGACCGGTGAGGCAGCACTGCCCCAGACTCCAGCTCCACACACTTCAGTCTCTGGAGTGCGACCATCACCGCCACTGCTGTGTGAACAGAAGACAAACCAACTCCAACAAGCCACTTTGTGTTTCAGGGTCCAGACAGATGCAGGGAAAGGTCAGTCCACGTCGCCGACGAGTGGCAACTGGAATGAGCCACAAAGAAATGGACATATCCAGAAGCTGGGGTGAAGGGTTGCTTCTTAAGTGGCACAGGAAGAGCTTCAACTGAAGTAGGCGCTCCACTATTAACTCACATCATCTGACTACACCCCTGTAATAATATCCTGACTTCCTAGAAAAGCTGAAACTGCTCTGTATAAAAATCCCAAAACAGCTCCACACTGAGGATGCAGTACAGGGGTCCCAACATTACTCAACTCTATAAACTATGGGGGGAGGGATTAGAAGATTCCGGTCCCACAGGAGGCCACACAGAAAGCATCACCCTGCCCTAAGGAAAAGCCAGACTGTCATATATGTATGTGGAGGGTAGGTATGCCTAAGTTTACAGGATCCTCTTCCTAAGATCCAGTCTAAGTAGAGTGTCTGCCTACATAAGATCCAAGGTCCCATCCCAAGCATGGCAAATAAGGGGCAGCAAAACGACCTGAGAAGCTAAAGGTACTTTACATGGAGAAAGAACCACCTTCACAAGCTGGCCTCTCGCCCTCATGCCAGGGTGCACATACATCCATACATACAATAAAAGTACTTTTAATTAAAAAAAAAAACAAAACACCCATGTCTAAAAACACTATCCCCTAAGGCCCCTTCACAAAAGCACACATAAAGCACTGAATTCCTCCCCCTTCTGATTCTGAATACAATTCATCTTGCTATCTTTCTCAAACATACATCAAGCCACTCCCCCATTGCCACTTTGCTTAAAGTCCAAGCTCAGCCTAGATTCAACTTTTCCCTGAGGGCTGCTGAACCCACCTCATCCTTCCAGAAGCCCACAGGCCAAACCCTCCAGTCCCCGACTCTTTCCCCTCGGTCCCTTCATCTTCCTTCCCATGCTCAGTTAACTCCAGCATTTGCTGAGGCACTTCTGTCTGTGGCCTTACCTCCTGCTGGTTTTGTTTTCTGAGTCTTAGTCTCATCTAGCCTAGGCTGGCAGCAAATTCTTGACTCTCCTGCCTCCTCCTAGGTGCTGGGATTACAGGAATGTGCCACACCTAGCTCTTGCCCACCTTTTTTTTTTTTTTAAATGCAGGATCACTACTGCACAGCCCAGGCTGGGACTAAACTGAAGATCCTACTTTAGCATACCAATCCCAAATAGATGAGATTACAGATGTACGCCACAGGGGCTCGCTGAAGCCAGTTAGCGCTTCCCGATATCACACCACCAAGAAACCCCATGAGTTAATAATGATAGTGCATGCCTGTAATCCTTGCACTTGCAAGACACAGGAGGATCAAAAGTTCAAGGACCTATACTAAATTCTAAACTAGTTAGAGTTACTTGAGTCCCTGCCCCATCCTACCCCAAATCCCTAAGGCAAAATCAATAATGTCTAAGTATTATAAAGGGGGCTAAAATCTACAAGCAATTCTGTGAGAATGGTGACATACAGCCTTGAGTATTTTTTCTTGCCTTTTGTTTGTTTGTTTTGGTTTTTGGAGCGAGTTCTCTGGGTAGCCCTTGCTGTGCTGTATCCTGGAACTCACTCTGTAAACCAGGTTGTCCTAGAACTCAGACATTCTCCTGCCTCTGCCTCCCAAGTGCTGGGATTAAAGGCACGCACACCACTGCCCTATTTCTAACAAGGCATTCCATGGGCAAGGACAATGAAACTTTGACAAAGTGGTTAAGAAATATCAGAGTTTGGCTTGATGTACAAAAATGCCAAAATCCTGGGCAAAGGGGCTTCCCTAGTGAACTTTATAACAAATTTTTTTGTAAACTTTGAAATAAGGTTTCACTATGTAACCTCGGATAGCCTTGAACTCAGAGCCTCACCCGTCTGTCTCTCAAGTGCTAGATCAAGGTTAGAACAGTGATTTTCAACTCCTTTGAGGGTTCCGTATCAGATATCCTATATATCAGATATCCATATTATGATTCATTATAGTAGTAAAATTACAGTTATGAGATAGCAACAAAATAATTTTATGGTTGGGGATCACTACAAGATGATGAATTGTATTATAAGGTCACAGCATTAACAAGATTCTCTACTGAACTAGAGTAACAATTTTTGGTTTTTCAAGACAGGGTTTCTCAGTGTAGCTCTGGCTGGCCTGGAACTCACTGTGTAGACCAGGCTGGCCTAGAACTCAGAGATCTGCCTGCCTCTGTCTCCCAAGTGCTGGGATTAAAGGTGTGTGTCACTACAGTCCAGCTTAGAGTAGCAATTTTTAAATAAATGAATGAAAGGACTGTTTGAAATGGCATCCTGGAATCTTAGGTCTGGAGCTGTGGATACAAGGAAGAGACCTGTGGGGGAAGGGTGCTACCAGGAAGCAGGATGTGGATGAGCATGCTGCCTGCTGGGGGCATGAAGTCAAAGTCCCCTTCTACCCAAAGAAAGCTAAGCAAGCAGTGCTGCTCTTATCAGCGTCCATACATGCATGGAATGTGGGACTTTGGAAACAACCCTCTCCCCTCAGCCAGGATGGGGGCTGCCTCAGGCTCACACCTGGCCTTCTGGAGTTTAGGTTGGCTTATCACTGCTAAAGAGCAACCCAAGCTCAGTGCCTGATAACCTGGAGGCACTTTCAGAAGGCTGTGGCTCTGTTTCTCCCATCCTTGCTCAAGCCCCTGTGCTCATCTACTGAAAGGCCCACCCTGCTCCCAGCACCACCAGTGGCAGCGACTGAGCACCTCTCATTGCCCAAACTGAAAAATTTCTACAGGGGAAGGCTGTAAGCTCTGAGGTACAGTATCGGCTGCCCCTAAAGCTCCCTCCTGGCTTTCCTGAGTTAGATGTTCAGCAAAGGCACCATGAAAGAGACCAGAAATCCCAGAAGGGGCTGTTATTAAAGTTAGATGGTCCAGGGAGCCCTTCACTGTCTTCTAGTCCCTGGGGTGAGGGAACGCTTGGAGTGTCATCTTCAATTACACTTGAATTGAAACCCTCAGCCACAGCCATCCCGGTAAAAGTGCTTGATGCCAAGCCTACATACCTGAGTTAGATCCTGAAACCCACAGTGAAGAGAACCAACTTCCTCAAGTTGTTCTCTGACTTCCACATGTGCAGCACCCTTCCCCCTAAAAAAATCAAATGCAATTTTAAGAAGAAAACCTCATTTGTGAGTCAACAAGATGACTTATCAGGTAAAGGAGTGAGTACACTATCAAACCCAAGTCTGGTTCCCAAAACCATAAGGTAGAAGGAGAAAGCTGACTCCCATACGTGGTCCTGACCCACACACTCGTCATTCATTAACACACATAAAGTAATTTAAGAGGAAAAAATGTTGGGCAGTGGTGGGGCACACCTTTAATCCCAGCACTTGGAAGGCAGAGCCAGGCCGATTTCTGAGTTCGAGGCCAGCCTGGTCTACAGAATTC
>NW_022196894.1:14042136-14043009 GCF_008632895.1 Mastomys coucha | reverse complement strand
AAGAAAGAAAGAAAGAAAAAAGAAGAAGAAGAAAAAGAAAAAACAAAAACAAAAGGAAAAGGAAAAAAATAAGCAGGAGAACTCAGCTTAACAACCTGAGTCTAATCCTGGGGGACCGGCACAGAAGACTTGGCTCCTGTAAGTTCCCTTCTGAGTCCCACTTGCATGCTATAGAAATAAACCCACATGACATGCCCATGTCACCCCACACACTCTCCCCAAACAGACAAAATTTAAAACAAAACAAAAATGTCAAAGAAAATCTCAGGGGTTGGGGCTGCAGAAATGGCTTGGCGGTTAAGAGCACTGACTGCTCTTACAGAGGTCTTGAATTAAATTCCCAGCACAACATGGTGGCTCACAACCATCTGTAATGGGATCTGATACCTTCTTCTGGTGTGTCTGAGGACTGCAATGGTGTACTCATAAACATAAATAAAATCTATTAAAAAAAGAAAAACTGGGCTGGAGACATGGCTCAATGGTTAAGAGCACTGACTGCTCTTCCAGAGGTTCTGAGTTCAATTCCCAGCACCACATGGTGGCTCACAACCATCTGTAATGGAATCCAATGTCCTCTTCTGGTGTGTCTGAAGACAGCTACAGTGTATTCTCACATATATAAAACAAATAAAATCTTTAAAAAAGAAAAGAAAATAAAAACTTCTGGGCCATGTGTGGTAGCTCAGCACTACAGAAGGCAGAGGCAGTAGATGGATCTCTGTGAGTTCCAAGTTAGCAAAGACCATATCCACCATATATTAAGATCCTGTCAGCCGGGTGGTGGTGGCGCACGCCTTTAATTCCAGCACTTGGGAGGCAGAGGCAGGTGGATTTCTGAGGTGGAGGCCAGCCTGGTCTACAGAGTGAGTT
>NW_022196894.1:14006447-14041981 GCF_008632895.1 Mastomys coucha | reverse complement strand
AAAAAAAAAAAGATCCTGTCTCAAAAAAGGGAGAAGTGGTGTATGCCTTAATTATAGCACTGGAGAGGCAAAGGCAGGCAGATTCCTAGATTTGAGGCCAGCCTCATCTACTGAATGAGTTCCAGGATAGCCTGGGCTACACAGAGAAGCCCTGTCTTAGAAAAAGGGGGGTAGGAGGAGTGCGTTGAGAGGATATCTACAATTGGTCAAAATGCAGAGCTATCCAGACCCAATGAATACATTAATCTATAACAAACTCCTGCACCTAAGGCTCAGGGAACACTGTGCGCAACTGTAAGAGGCAGAGGACCAGGAATTCTGCTACTGAAAGATATTGTCTCCTAGATACCTCAAAAATTCGGCTGCCTGAATAGGATCCGAATAACACCAACAGACATACTACTGTGGAAGGGAAAAAAATCTTGGGAAGATCCACGGTAGACAAAGAACTATGGGCAACTCAGGACTGGGGAAAAGGGAGAATTTGTCCCCAGGGAGAAGTCGCTCATCCCAATTGATTATCCAATTCCAAGAGGTGAGCCCTGAAATCATATACATAGGAGCACTTATATTTACACACATACATATATGCAATAAAGAAACAAAGACACCATGAATTTAAAAGGGGGGGGTGCATGGGAGGTATTACAGGGAAGAAGGGGGAAAATTCTGTAATATTTTAATTTTAAAAATTAAAAGAAAAAGACAAATCAAGGGAGGCCTGAGTTACATGGTAAACTGGTCAGCCTGAGTGACATAGTGAGATTCCCATCTCCAAAACAAAAAACCCCAAAAAAACAACAACAACAAAAAAAACAACTAAACAAAGAACATCTAAATATTTACAAAGAAAGTTCTGTGTCTGGCATGGTTGTGAACACCTTTGATCCCAGCTCTGCAGCTCTTGGGAGGCAGAGGCAGGACAAGCTCTGTGCATTCAAGGCCAGCCTGGTCTACATAAGGAGTTCTAGCCAAAGGCAACATAGTGAGATCCTATCTTGAAAAAGAGGTATTCCAGCCCAAGTACCACTCAGAATAAAGTGCCCTCAGACTATGCATAGCTCCCACACATGGCTCACTGCTAGAACTTTCCTGAGCACTTCTATCTGTGTAATGGTACCATCTCGGAATCCTGTGTACAACAGAGGCTGATGAAATGATCAGGACTGCACAGTATACTCTGAGCATTAAATGCAGGCCTGCCCAATATGTTACCTATCACAAGACTGAGCAAGGGGTAAGGGCTCAAAAGAACTAGCTATCCCTCTTCCACCAGCACCTTCCTAGCATTCTGCCAAGAACTCTGAAAAGAACACCAGCTTCCTACTAAAGGAAAAGGTAGGGCTGGGTTGTAGCTCAGTTAGTAGAGTATCTACCAAGCATGGGAGTCCTGATTCCTAGCCCAGAAAAAAATTAGGCAAGGGATGTGTGTGCCTTGGGTGTAAAAGCCCCCCCAACAATGCACGCACGCACGCACGCACGCACGCAAGCACGCACGCACGCGCACACGCACGCACGCACACACGCACGTATGTACATACACTAACTAGAAGGCTAGACTCATAAAACAGTTTGTTCAGGCCTGGCTACCACTACGCACACTACAGAAAAGTCCTCTACCTGTGTCCCTAGCATCCCTTCACTGCCTGTCTGTACCTAGGCTACCCCTTCTATGGAGGACCACACTACCTACCCAGGACACCAAGATGACAATACACCAAGGGGTCTTAACACTCCTGTCATACAATCATTGCCTTAACCTCAACAGACACAAACTGAACTCCAGGACATCCCACTTTTCTGTTCCTGCAGAGGCAGAGCAAACCTGAAGCCCTGCCTCTCACACCCTGCATAGCACCCACACCTTCCCAACCCCTTACTAGTAGCTTCACATACCTTACCTAGACAGTACAGCCCAAAAATAACCTCCAGGACCAGTGTCTCTCCCAGGGACAATAGGGCAAAGAGACTAAAGAAGAGGCAGCTATCCCTATGTCACATCTCAGCTGGGGCTAAAGTAGGCTGGTAAGAGAGCTATTACAAACAAAGAAGGTTTGCCAGGTTACAAAGAAGGCCAGTGGGAACTCAAGAATTCAACCAAGCCAAGGCCAGACAACTATGGAAGGAAGCACAGGCTACAGGATGGGTGAGACTGAGTCTTAGGGTAAAGGGAAGGAGGTGACTCCACAGAGAACATTCTACTAGAGACCCTTCAGTGCATGCTCTGCTGTTCACCCTTGGTCAGTGTTCCTCTGCTGCCTGAGAATCTGCTATGTCCATTCATCCAGTGGGTAACAGCTAAGACCACTGGGCCTTCCCAAATCAGTTAACAGCATACCCAACTCAATCTTACTGCTCAATCCTTTGCTTGATTATGTTATAAAGGAAGATACACCACTTGCTGGGGCAGTGGTTCTTAAACTTGGCCACATACCAGCTTCACTGCAGGAAACACAGGATCTACCCATAGATAAAACCAAGCTCCCCAGAGGCCTGATATAAAGCCCAAGGTTTAAGCCAAGCACAACACAATTAACAGTGCTAGGCTCATAGGCAGCTCAAGTTCATCATCTCACGCAGTATAGACACTGTGTCCATATAAGGAAAGGCCCTGAGGTTCTCAGGCCCCGTCCGTCCTTTTCATTTACTTTATTTATTTACTTCCAAGCAGCAGGGTGAGGGAGCTACATAGACCAGGAACAGTCATGGGGTCCTTCACCTGGAAGAATCCTCAGCTAGGTTGATGAAAACTCCAATGGGGCTCAAACCCACGCTCCTATGAGAATGGGAGTGGTCCCCCCTGCCCCCACACCCCTCAGCCAAAGCATCTGTCGGCCCACAGGTGTTGGCCAGTAATAAATAAGGCCTGCTGCCTCACAGCCACACAGAACTGCCTAGCAGCTGTACTCATGCAGAGCAAACAGCCCTCCCATCCTGACCTGGACCCTTCACCCTTGCCACTCCAGGAGTTTCCACAGGACAGACAGGGCAACCTGGGAAACAGCCTCTTTCCATATCCCATACCTCCCCCTTCACCCACAGAAGGTTATGGTGAGATAGCTCAGCCTCAGTCAGGAATCAAGGACCTATAGCTATTCCTATCTCACAAGAAACAGAAGGGACTTCAGGCCCAGATGTAAGTGGCTGGCTCATGCTTTCTCACCTTGGAGGTATAAGATTCTCAGTCCCCTGACTTCAAGCCCCAAAACACGCTTCTTTCCCTTCTACCAAGAATACTTTTATCAGTTATGTCAGCCTTTCTGAAGTTCCTAGGAGTGTTATGGGGTCATTCTTCCCACTCACTCCAGCATGCCCTTCCCAGGCCTGCCTTTGCCTCCCTCTTGGACTGTAGTAGTATCTGGCCTTCAGAGGATCAAGCTTACTAGGGTTTCCCACCCCCATCTCCCAATAGGCCCAAGAGACCAGTTATTCCTAGGGCCCTTCCCGCAGTTCAGTTCCCTAACCCTTAGGCAAGCTTACTCCTTTCCCCACTCCCTCCCTTGCCACGTGTGCACGCATGTGCGCACCCATGCACACACAATCTGGACAGGCTTGTTTCATACCTTCCAACAGAGATCCAGTGTGTCTTGGAGAAAAGGCTCTCTCCCTGGTCTGAGCTCAAGTATCTACAGATATCATGTAATAAAGGCTCTCATAGGCTCTCAAGTATTTATCCTCCAATCCCAGCAAGGTATGAATGAACCTCAGTCTCAATAGACTCCTGCTGAACTAGAATGATACTCCCATCATTCTGCCTTAAAAGCTGAGCAGTGCATGTAAATAAAGAAAATATATATAAAAAAAAAAAAAAGCTGAGCAGTGGTACACAAGTTTGTGAGTACTAGAGGCAGCACAATTTAGATATTCTATAAGGGCGAAGTACTAAGTTATGTTTAGAAAATGTGGCTGGGGGGGGGGACAAAAAAAAGGTGGCTAAGTAAAATACAGTTTGCAAGAGTCTCACACATTCCGGGAGCACACACTTCCCAAGCTTCACACACCTGCAAGATAATGTTTTCCATGGTCTTCTAGTCCTTCCTCCATGGCCTTTAGGGGGAGAAGAAAATCAAATCCTCACCAAGTGGTGGTGGTGCACACCTTTATTGCCAGAGTTTAAGGCCAGCATGGCCTACAAAGCAAGTTCCAGGACAGCCAGGGATACATAGAGAAACCTTGGGGCAGGGGTTGGGGTGGAGTATGACACAAGAGGAGATGAGACAAAAAAATAGTCTTCCCAGCTGCCCGAGAAGATACACACTATCCCAACAGTCTGGAGGCTGAGGTAAGAGCACAAGTCAGAGGCCAGTCTGGGTACACAGTAAGACCTTATCTCAAAGAACAAAAACGGGGTTGGCAAGATAACTCAGTGAGTAAAGGTGCTTGCTGCCCAGCATGACAACATAAGTTCAGTCTCTGGAACCCACATGGTAGAAGGAGAGCATCAACAGCTCCCTTAATCGACAAACACACACATACCAAATAAGTAAGTGTAATAGAAATAACTATTGCTCAGCTCTGCCAACATGAACCTAGCATGGTGTCCAGAGCACTCCACCAACCTACATGCCCCCCTCCCACCATGCCTGCCACACCACACTGCCTGTGCCAACCCTCTTCTAATAATTTGCTGTCTGTCTTCTCTAGACTGAAGAGTGTATACTCAAGCAGTCTCTGTCTTAGACAGAGGTAGTAGGGTGGGTATCAGCACTGCCCATGGCTGCATGCAGAGTGAACCACAGAACTAGGCACACTGCAGGCTTCTAACCAAGTCCACTCACCCTGCCACAAACTGACTTGCAGGGGACCCTGTTTAGCCAGGTTCCACGGAACTGACTACTTCCAAAAAGGACCACTTCCTCTTAGTCCATGCCCTGCTAGACTTCAGGTTCAGGAGGCAGAGGCCTTCAATCCCAGCCTATGAACAGAGATGGGGTGAAACTGACCCCTCAGGTCAACAGACCAACCAAAAGAGCAGAGACAGGAGTTCCCTAGGCCAAATGACCTTTATTCCTTCTTGAACCTCTACATCTCCAAAACTGGTCCCTTTTCAGAAGGTACTGATAAGAAGCTATCTCTTGGCTCTCCTGTGAGCATCTTATTTTATTCCTGAATGCCTTTCTCTTAATCCCAGAGCTCAAAATCTCTATTAAAATATCTGAGGAGCCTGGAACAGTGTGGCACTCCTTTAATCCCAGCACTCAGAACACAGAGGCAGGAGGATCTGAGTTCCTTGTCTATCGAGTGAGTTCCAAGACAGCCAGGGCTGGAGAGACCCTGTCTCAAAAACAAAACAGCAAAGGATTTAGGGGAGGGTGGATGTCTGTGCCTTCTGGGCCAGTCAGAGCTAAGAGACCTTGTTTCCTTGTTTTCAATTTTACCCACACAGACCTCCAGGAGTTCCTAGTGTCTTGGGAAGGGAGAAGGCACTAGGTTCCCTGAAACTGGGGTTACAGATGGGCCACCCCGGTCCTCTGAAAGAGCAGCCAGTACTCTTAACCTCTGGGCCATCTCTCCAACCCTTTTTTTCTTTTCTTTCTTTCTTTTAAAGGTTTTTCAAGACAGGGTTTCTCACTGAGCGGTGGTGGCACCTTTAATCCCAGCACTTGGGAGGCAGGCAGATTTCTGAGTTCGAGGCTGGCCTGGTCTACAGAGTGAGGTTCAGGACAGCCAGGGCTATTACCTTTTGAAACCTTGTCTCGAAAAACCAAAAAAAAAAAAAAAAAAAAAAAAGACAGGGTTTCTCTGTGTAGCCCTGGCTGTCCTGGAACTCACTCTGTAGACCAGGCTGGCCTTGAACTCAGAAATTCACCTCGCCTGCCTCTGCCTCCCAAGTGCTGGGACTAAAGGTGTGCACCACCACTGCCCGGCTCAACCCTTTGTTTCTTAGTTTAAAAATTAAATGAATCTCGAAAAACCAAAAAATAAAAAATAAAAAAAATAAAAAGAAACCCCAAACACTGGTGGCACACACCTTTAACCTCAGCACTTGATAGGCAAAGGCAGGCCATTCTCTTGAGTTCCAAGACAGTCAGAGCGACACAGTGAGGCCCAGTGAGGTTTGTCTCAAAAGACAAACAGAAAAAGCTGGTCATAGTGGCACCTGTCATTAATCCCAGAACTATGGAAGCAGAGATAGGTGACTCTCTGGATTCTAGGTAAACCTGCTCTACATCGTGAAGTCTAAGCCAGCCAAGGATACATAGTGAAACCCTCTTTCTTGGGCCAGAGAAATGGCTCAGTGGGCAAAAGTGCTTGCCAACTAGTCTTATGACAACTCTGATCCCCAGGATCCACATGGTGGAAGAAGAGAACCAACTCCTACAAACAGCTTGCAGCAGAGTGCCTGCCCATCTACATACATACATACATACATACACACATGCATACAAATAAAGAAATGTAGTATTATCTCTTAACAAACTCCAGCTCAGCATAAAAGGGAGGAGGGTAGTGCATGCCCCTCACCTCACCCCTTCAAGCCTGACCTTGACAAGCAATAAGGACTCCTAGGAAGACTGTGCAGCATTCCCTACAGCTCAATAATGCAAAACCCTGTTGCTCTCAGTCCACAACAGCTGACTCCAAGAGGATCAGAGACTGCGCTTATTAACAAAATGAGAAATCTGATCTGTGGAAAGAAAACACTATGTGAGGATTAATCTAGAATTGCAGCTTGTGGAAAAGGCTAGGCTCCTGGCCAAGACCAGGAAGTGAGGAAGGAATCCTGCCTACCTGTCCTCAGAGCAGGTACTATATAGCAGAACAGGACCCACTACCCCTGCCCTGTCTGCACCTCTTCTCCTTCTAGCAATTACAGCAAATCGTTTTGGTTCTGCTTTAAAGACAGGGCTCCCTCAAGCCGCTTCTTCCTACATGCAAAGCCAACAATCAGAGGGAGATTTTTTCTTTTCAGGAATTGCTCATAAAAGCTCAGTGACTAATGTACAAGTCCCAACAACTGGCAGGAAAACACTGCAGGAAGAAATTCTGGGCACACAGCCGAACTCAAACAGCCAGATAAGCTGGTCAACAAGCACTCTCAACACCTCACAACTAACCTGCAGAAAGCCAGGAGCCAAAGTCAAAAGCTGGGCGAACAGTGCTGCTCCCCCTCATAGCCAAGCAGGTAGGCAATGCAAAGACTCCGCACAGCTTTTCCCAAGTCTACCCTGTAGGTCTCAGAGGTTCTCATCAAAAAAACTATAGCTGCACAGGACAGAAAGATCACCTGCAGGCACATGACTTCTTGCAAAAACCTTAGTCCGACGGTTTGGCCACACATTTGTCTCTAGAGGCCAGCCTGAGGCTGGACCATCTGCTTGATTTCAGACTACTCCAGAAGCTGTGCTCCACCCAGCAGACTTCTTCCCGAGTCAGAGCTACAGAGTGGTTACACAGACTACGATCCTAAAAATGTCTGCTTGAAAGCCAGGGATTCCTGATACAGGCAGATAACAGAAGAGGGGCAAGGCCAGGAGGAATCAGATGCAATAATAAGTGTGGCATCCCTCTAGGGTTTGCCTCCATCCCGCCAACCTTCCTCCTAGATTGGAAATCCCAAGTTCAGCCTAGAAGATGAAGCCCCTCGCTACCTGCCCGATCTCCTAGTCCTAGGAGCATAAGACACAGCTAGCAAACCCCAGTAACACTCTAGTCACAGGATTCCTATGGGCAAGGATCCGCCCCTCCCCCACCGCCACATATGTCAGTGGGGGTGGCCTCTCAGTGTTACACCCCTCCTGCTGTTTGAAAGTGAAGAACCCGGGACACAGCTTTCCAAATGCGCCTGACAATTATAACTAGAAATGATACTGTGAAGAGGGGGATAGAACACGTAAGTAAATAACTTCTAAATCTCTCGGACCAGCCAAGATCAACACTGGACTCTCCGTCGCAAGGTAGTCCAAAACTGTTCTGGGTGCGGCCGCTCGGAGTATTATCTGGCCTCAATCACTCAAGTACCTTAGGTCACTGCCCCCCGGGCAGAGGTATTTTCCCCCAGCACTCACACCCAGGCTTGTGTGCATATGAAGCATTTTGGAAGATAAACAGAGAATGACAAGCTAGGGCCCCTCTGCTCACTCCCTGAGCCAGCCAGTCTCTTCCTCTTGCCACCCGACCCCCTCCCCCCAAGCCCATCTCTCTTCCTGCCAGGCGGCTGCCTACAGCAAAGGTCTGGGGGCAGGGCAGAAAGCCCACCCAGCCACGGAGCCCGGCCCTCTAAGCCCTACCCTGTCCCTGACACGGCCCGTCTCCTGGCCCGCGAGGGTACTCGAGGAAAAGGACTGCGGACCATACACACAAGCGCAGTTCTGGAAACCGTAAAAGCTTTCCAGAGATGGGCAGCCGCAGGCGTACAGCCGTTTGCATAATGGGAGAACGCCCGCCTGTCAGGCAGCATAGCTCGCCCGACGCCGTTCGGATTAGATTGCTAATGAAAAGGCACAAAGAGCCGGCGCCCGCTACCCCGTCGACCCCCCGCTCCACAGACTCGCGCCCCAGGACTGGCGCGGCCCTGGGGGCTTTGTGCCCGGAGTCCCATGCCGGCCGCGACCCGCCGGGCACCTGAACCACAAAGCCCCCGCCCGTCCAGGGTCCCGCGTGCGCCTCGGTTCAGGACTAGGGGCCGTGCGCGCGCTCCGACCCACGCGCGCCCACGCCCCCCTCTCCGGGGGCGCGCCCCGCCCGCGTCTCCCTCCCTCGAGGACACCGCTCACCTCACGTGCCTGCCAGCGGCCCCTCGTCTCGGGCGCCCGTCCTGCGCTGCACGCGCCCGCCCTGTCCGCCCTCCGCCGGCCCCGCTCGGCTCCCCGCCCAGCGCGCCCAGAGCGCCGCTCACAGCCGCCCGCTCCGCGCCATCTTGGAAGCTTGTGACGTCAGCTCCACCCGCTCACCCCTGACCCACATCTGAATGGGCGAGCGACGGGGCGGACCTGGAGGCGGACCCTCGTGGGGGCGGGACCCCGGGGCTGGGCGGGGCCGACGAGGGGGTCTGAGTCCGGGGATGGGCCAGTGGCTGCTGGAGAGTGTGATGGGGGAGGGGCGCGCGGGAGGTCGCCCGATCCCTGACTGGGACGCTGACGGGATCCCGATCCGGACGCCCGAGCGAGAAGGCAGCCTCGCCTCAAAATACTTGACGGGCAACACCCAGCGGAACAAGGACCCTGCTCTTTACCACAGCTCTGTGCCCGGCCCTCAAACGGAACACTGACCCGTTTTGAGCCCGACCCGGACCCTTTGGAACCCCGACACCATCACCAAACAACCTGGTTCAGGTGGCCTGCGCCTCTCCTCTTCCTCCCGTTTGAGCTCCTTGATCTTCAACTACGCAGAGTATCTCGGTCTATAAAGTTTAGCCCCCCAGAGGCTGGAGAGATGGCTCAGCGGGTAAGAGCACTGACTGCTCTTCCGAAGGACCTGAGTTCAAATCCCAGCAACCACAGGTGTACAGTTACGGTGTACTCATATACATAAAATAAATAAATCATATACATAAAATAATAAACCTTTAAAAAAAAAGTTTAGCTCCCCCAAGGCTGCCTGCTCCACTGTCTGGGCTACAGGAAGGTCTGAGTGGTTCTGCTTTTAAAGGAGAAAAGAGATCTGGCGGTGATGGCGCACGCCTTTAATCCCAGCACTTGGGAGGCAGAGGCAGGCAGATTTCTGAGTTCAAGGCCAGCCTGGTCTACAGAGTGAGTTCCAGGACAGCCAGGGCTATACAGAGAAACCCTGTCTCAAAAAACAAAAAAAAAAAAAAAAAAAAAAAAAAAAAAAAAAAAAAAGAGGTCTGGTACTCCTAACCTGAACACCTAGGATCCTTACATCCACTCTCACGAAGTCGACCGGGATTGCGAAGTCGACCGGGATTGCGCAGAGGGCAGAGAGGTCCTTCTACACTTTTCTTCCAGTGACAGCAGCAGGTCACAGGAGTTTAGGCAGCCCAGTAAGACCCAAGGCTTGTGGCCATCCAAATGTATTGGGGTTCACACGGAGTTACTCCCTAGAGAGTTATTAAATGGCCTTATCTCTACTTTGAACACTAAACACTGAAGCCCACCACTGTTAAGGTCAGAAAAGCCCCAGCCAGTGCCTTCAACTGTTCTATAGGGAGATTGTGAACCAGAGTCAATATTGAAACCCAATTTAATAACCCTTCACAGAGACAAGCATGCTTTCTGAATGTATAAGCTTAAAATAACTTAATTTGGGGGGCGGGGGGTTCGAGACAGGGTTTCTCTGTGTAGCCCTGGCTGTCCTGGAACTCACGCCGTAGACCAGACTGGCCTCGAACTCAGAAATCTGCCTTCCTCTACCTCCTAAATGTTGGGATTAAAGGCATGGGCCACCATCCCAAGCAAACTTCTTAGTTTACCCAAATACATAGCTAATACAAAGTTGTTTTTACAACTATCATCTTTGAAACATCAAACAACAGAAATAAGAGTGCATTTGTCCTAACAGATATTAAAGCAAATTATAAAGCTACTGCTGTCAGTTATACTAGCCAAGAAATAAAATACTATGCCTAAACATCCTAGAAATGATGAAAACACAAGAGATTGAAAATGGGTGGCATAGGGCATGCCTTTAGCCCCACAACTCTGAAGGCTGAAAGAGGCAGATCTCTGTGAATTAGAACCAGTCTGATCTATATAATGACTTCCAGTTGAGCCATGGTTACACAGTGAGCCTGCCTCAGAAAGCAAAAATAAAAAAGAACTATCAAGCACGTGTTAAAGGAAATGTCAGTCATGAAGAAGAGCTTAGAAATGGGCTATTTTGAAGACTTGCCGAGCCAAGTGTGGTGGTCCTGCCACTCCCTAGGTGATGATGATTCCAGGAAGGAACGTTTTTTCAGTGGTTATAGTCACTGGTAAATTGCCCAGACTCCTATAAATAATCATCCACTTATTCCCCTGTAAGCAACTCTAATTAAATTCACTAAATCACATAAAAAAGAAAAAGTAGAACTGAGACAAGCTGGGAAAAAGAATGGGGTCAGAGGCAGTAGGAAAGAAACAAAAGAGGGTAATGGGCTGATTGTGGTCCAAATATGCTACGTACATATGTAACTTTGTCATGAGACCCATTGTTACATGTAATTAATATATGCTAATTAGCCAGGCAGTGGTGGTGTACTCCTTTAATCCCAGCACTTGGGAGGCAGAGACAGGTGAAGGCCAGCCTGGTCTACAGAGTGAGTTCCAGGACAGCCAGGGCTACACAGAGAAACCCTGTCTCAAAAAAAAAAAAAAAAAAGTTGCTAATTAAAAATACAGAATGAAAGACAGAACTACTGCTGTATGATTCAGCTGTACCACTCCTGGGGTAGGTAGGTTAGCTGGCTACCTGAGGTACCAATAAGTCAGCACAACCATGTTTACCTTATACTTTTTTACCATTTTATAACTTTTTTCATACAATATATGATCATGCTTTCCCTTTCCTCCAGCTTCTACCTACCCAAGTCTACACCATCCTCCCCCCCTTTTTTTTTTTTATTTTAAAGATGAGAGTCTCACGCTGTAGCTTTGACTGTCCGGGAAATCTCTATATAGAGCAAGCCGGCTTCAAACTCAGAGATCTTCGTGCTTCTGCCCCCTGAATGCTGGGATTAAAGGTGTACACCACCAACCTCTCCTGGGCCCTCTTATCTCTCTTTAAAAAAATAAACAAAACCCCAAGAACCTAACACACCACATCCACACGAAAACTTCAGAAAATCAGAAACCAAAATATACAAGCAAAAGACTAAGCCAACATAGTGGCACATGCTATTAGTTCCAGCTCTTGGAAAGCAGAGGTAGGTGGATTGCTGTGAGTTTGAGACCAGCCTGGTCAACATGAGTTCCAGGACAGCCATAGCTCCAGAGTTACATAGTGAAACACTGTCTCAAAAAAAAAAAAAAAAAAAAAAAAAAAGACAAACATCTGCAAAACACACCATTCAGTTCATTTTGTGTTGGGCATAGGGACTGCCCTGAAGTGTGAATAATATACCCAGTAAGGCTCTATTAGAGAAGACTGATTTTTCAAACAAATGCTAATTGCAGATGTCATCTTGGTTAGGGGTACAAGTTTTTGTGCCCACATCCCCCTCTCTGCAGTGGGACTCGTCTGGCTTAAACCTGCACAGGCCTGCCGGGCGGTGGTGGCACATGCCTTTAATCCCAGCACTTGAGAGACAGAGGCAGACGGATTTCTGAGTTTTAGGCCAGCCTGGTCTACAGAGTGAGTTCCAGGACAGCCAGGGCTATACAGAGAAACCCTGTCACAAAAAACAAAACTAAAAAACAAAACAAAAAAACCTGCACAGGCCTTGTGCATGCTGCCACAGTCTGTGAGTTCATTTTTTTTTTTTTTTTGGTTTTTCGAGACAGGGTTTAACTCACTCTGTAGACCAGGTTGGCCTCAGACTCAGAAATCTGCCTGCCTCTGCCTCCCAAGTGCTGGGATTAAAGGCGTGTGCCACCACCACCCGGCTTGTCTGTGAGTTCATATGTGCATCAATTCCTGTTATATCTGGAGGACACTCATTCCTGGGAATCAGCCCTCACCTCTGGAACTTACAGTCTGACAGCTAGGATTGCACAGAGAAACCCTATCTTGAAAAAGATTTATTTATTATTATATGTAATTACACTGTAGCTGACTCTGTCAGACACTCCAAAAGAGGGAATCAGATCTCATTACGGATGGTTGTAAGCCACCATGTGGTTGCTGGGATTTGAACTCAGGACCTCCAGAAGATCAGTCAGTGTTCTTACCCGCTGAGCCATCTCGCCAGCCCTCCAGCCTTCTTTTATGAATAGGTTCCAGAGTCCTGAGAGGAGGGTTACATGAAAACATGCTATTTTGGACTATGCGCTCCAGAATTTCTCACTCTCTGTACATTTACCAGTTGTGGGTCTCTGTGTTAGTTCTCAAGAAGCTTCTCTGATGATGGCTTCAGTGATCTATTGGTATAGCAGAATGTCATTAGGAGTCATTTTATTGCTATATTCCTAAATAAATAAATAAATAAATAAATAAATAGTATTGGTGTTCCCCTTGGCCTATGGCGTGGGTTCCATCTCATGACGTGGGCCTTAAGACCAGGCAGCAAGTACGTGGTTACTCCTATGTCTGTGCCACTATTGCACCAACAAATCTCTCGGGTGGATCATTATTGTAAGTTGTACAGCTGGTAGCTGGCTCAGGTTTACCTTTCTCCAGTACCATGAACACTCATCCATAGGGATGAAGCTGCCAGGTAGGCAGCAGCTTGACTTCTCCATGTTCAGTGACATATGTAAGCATTACACTCAGCAACAGAGCTCTACCATCACTTTGTGGAGACAGCTTTGGCAGTAGCCTGAGGTGTTTGGGGGTTTCCGTGGGAAGAAAACCTTTGGCCAATGGCTCAACTAGATGTAACTCATTTGTTTCACTTGATGATGAAAGATGTTTAGTTGGGGCATTGTCTCCCCCACTGCTTGAGGACTCCATTTAGATTCCTTTCAGGTTTGTAACATATATTTTAGAAAGCTTCTACAGTAGGTTTCCGTATGACCCTTCAAAGGGCTCTTAGTGTTGGTTGTCTGGCAGTATCCCCGAAGTGTCTGGATATGGAGGAGACTGGAAACCACAGCTATCCTATATCCCCGCTGAACACACAGACTGTGCTCTGCCTCCCCTGAGCAGCATGCCTGGCTTGAGGCAGACTCACAGCCGGACAGTTGTCATTCCCCATATCTCCTCCTATCCTCTCTCTTCTTCATCCCCTCTCACCTGACTCCTCTCATTCTCCATTCTTGACTCTCCTCTACTATAACAACATTTTTTATTTCTCCTTCCTTGAGAGACCTTCTCCCCACTGGACTCCCCATGTCCCTTACTAGGTACTTATAGATTGTAGCACATATATCAAAGCTTAAAAGCTAACATCCAAGCCAGGAGGTGCGGGACACGCCTTTCATTCCAGCACTCAGAAGTCAGAGGCAGGTGGGTTTCTGTGAATTTAAGGCCAGCCTGGTCTAGGACAGTCAAGCCAAGGCTACACAAAGAATCTCAATTTGGGGAGGACAAAAAAGCCAACACCGACATATAAAAGAAAGCATACCATATTTGTCTTTGGGGGTCTGGGTTACCTCACAATATTTATTCTAGTTCCATCTATTTACTTGCGAATTAAAAAAAATTTAACAGTGGAATAATTTCCCACTGTGTAAGTGTACCGTGAGTTCATTATCCATCTTTCAGTTTTGGACATCCAGGCTGTTTTCAGGTTTTGGTGTTGTGAAGAGAGCAGCAATGAACATTAAGTTGGGTGATATGCCCTTTGGGTACGCACCCAAAAGTGGCTGTCTGGAGCTGTTTGTGTGTTTGCTTACTTGTTTTTGTTTTTCTGAGACAGGGTCCTCTCTGTAGGCTTGGCTGTTCTGGAACTCATTCTGTAGAATATATAATACATATTGTATAATATATAATATGTAACAAATATATAATATATAATAGTTTACCTAGATCTTAACAGCTCCATTTGTTGAAAATGCTATCATTTCTCCAGTACACATTTTTGGCTTCTTTGTCCAAAATCAGGTGTCCGTAGATGTCTGGGCTTTTGTCTGGGTCTTAGATTTGATTCCATATCACCATGTCTGCTTTTATGCCAATACCATGCTGCTTTTATTACTATAACTCTACAGTACAACTTGACGACCGAAATGCTGACTCCTTCAGCAGTTGTCTTACTACTCAGGGTTGTTTTAGCTAGACTGAGGTTTTGGTGTTTCCATATGAAACTGAAAGTTGTTTGTTCAATTTACATGAGGAATTGTGTTAGAATTTAGAGGGGGTTCAGTTGAATCTAAAGATTGTCCCCCCCCCCCAAAAAGATTGTTTCCCATGGGATAGCCATTTTCACAGTATTAACCACAATGATCCATGATCCATGGAGACCTTTCCATTTCCTGGTGTGTTCTTAAATTTCTTCATTCCACGTCTTAAAGTTTTTATTATACAAAATTTTCATTTGCATGGTTAGAGTTACCCTCAGATTTTGTTTTTTAAGGCTGTTATGAAAGGTGCTTGTTCCCTGATTCCTTCCCCCATCTGTTTGTTGTTTCTACATTGGAAGGCTACTGACTACTGTGTTAATTTTGTATCCTGCCATTTTGCTGAAAGTACTTATCTGCTTTGGTCATTTCCAGGTGGAGTCTTAGAGTCTTGCCTTTATAAGATCCTATCATCTGCAAGATGTTCATGCTTCTTTCTCCCCACCAGTGTCCCCTCAGTGTCCTTTAGCTCTCTCATTGCACTGGCCAAAACATCAAATACTATATTGAACAGGTATGAAGAGCATGGACAGCCTTGCCTTGTTCCTAAGTTTAATAGAAATGCTTTTGAGTTTCTCTCCATTTAGATTACTGGTGTTGGCTATGGGCTTGTTGTAAACTGCCTTTATTAATTGTGATTGATTGATTGATTGATTGATTGCAGTATGTCCCTCATATCCATATTCTCTCCAAGACTTTTATCATGCAGTGGGCTGAGATTTTTACCAAAGACCACTTCTATTTCTGAGACAATCATGTTTTTTTTCTTCTTTCAGTCTGTTTATGTGGTGGAGTACTTTTATTGATTTACGTATGTCTAACCACCTTGTGTCTCTGGAAGGAAGTCAACTAGATCAAAGTGAATTATCTTTCTGCTGTGTTCTTGGATTCAGTTTGCAAGTATTTTATTGAGAATTTTTGCATCTATGTTCATAAAGAAAATTGGTCCGTAATTTTCTTTCTTTGTATGGCTTAGGTAACAAGGTAATAGTGCTTTTGTAAAAAAAAAAAAATTAGGAGCCAGGCGGTGGTAGCACACACCTCTAATCCCAGCACTTGGGAGGCAGAGGCAGGCAGATTTCTGAGTTTGAGGCCAGCCTGGTCTCCAGGACAGCCAGGGCTACACAGAGAAACCCTGTCTCAAAAAAAAAAAAAAAAAAAAAAAAAAAAAAAAAAAGATCCTGAAGGAATACAGGCTCCCAGAAGATGCTTGCCAGGCCTGGTAACCTGGGCTACTGCAATGGGGATTGGGAGGTGAGGCAGGGACAGGGGGGAGATGGGTAAAGGAATGCATGTATGGACTGGCAATTGTAAGCCAGAGGACAATTTCAGGGCCATCCCAGGAATACTGTTCACCTATTTTAGGCAAGGTCTCTTACTGGCCAAGAGCTCACCAATTAAGCAAGTTAGAATAACCAGTAAATTCCTGTTCCCCAGTGCTGGAATTAGAAACACAAGACACAATACAAGCATTTTACATGGGTTCCTCTCAGGAGGAAATGCTATTAGAGCTGTAGAGAACACCAACGTTTACCAATAAGCTAGGCATCAGGGAAAGTGACCCAGCAGCCTAGGCTGAAGGCATCACCAGGAAGGTAGGCCAAAAGGGTAAGTGAGGTCTTCATATTAACATAAAAGAATAAGGTGCAGCCTCCTGTAGACCTCCTAACTACTGAAGGTGCAAGTGGGAAGATTTGAAGCCAGCTTCTTAAAAGAATTTAAAGAAAGAAAATCAAGCTGGGCATGGTGGAGCACTCAGCAGGAAAGGAGAGCAGATCTCTAGATGTTGGAGGCCAGCCTGGTCTATATAGAGAGTCCCACACAAGCTGAGGGTGAATAGTGAGACCCTGTCTTAAAAAAAATAAAACAAGCCAGGAAGTGGTGGCTGACGCCTCTAATCCCAGCACTTGGGAGGCAAAGACCGGCAGATTTCTGAGTTCGAAGCCAGCCTGGTCTCCAGAGTGAGTTCCAGGACAGCCAGGGCTACACAGAGAAACCCTGTCTCGAAAAAAAACAAAACAAACAAACAAACAACAACAACAACAAAAACAGAGAGAGAGAGAGACAGACAGACAGACAGACAGACAGACAGAGAGAAAGTGTCTGAGGGATTATAAGATTATAAAAACTGTCTTTTGGGTTTGTCTTTTGTTTTTTGTTTTGGTTTGTTTTTTGTTTGTTTTTTGTTTTTGTTTTTTGTTTTTGTTTTTCTCCAGACAGAGCTTCTCTGTGTAGCCCTGGCTATCCAGGAACTCACTCTGTAAATCAGGCTGGCCTTAGTGCTGGGATAAAAGGCGTGTGCCACCATTGCCTGGCTGAGAAACCTTGTCTTGAAAAAAACCAATAAATAAATAAATAATATACCAGTGTTTCCCTTTGAAAGTATACTTAGAGTTTCCTAACAAGCTGGGCAGTGGTGGCACTCGAAAGGGGGAGGGGAGGTAGAGGTAGCAGCAGGCAGATCTCTGAGTTATGAGTTTGAGGCTAGCCTGGTCTACCAAGCAAGTCCCAGGACAGCCAGGGCTACAGAGAGAAACAAAAACAAAAAGTGCCCTGTGGGAAGAAAATACAAAGATTAGAGTGGAAGAGTGGGGTTCAGGGTGATCCAATAAGACATACTTGACTCGATGGGCTTTATGTTATGTTATTTTATTTGGTTTTTCTAAATAAATAACCTAACCCTAGCCCTAACCCTAACCCTAACCAATCCTAACCCTAACCCTAACCCTAACCAACCCTAACCAACCCTAACCCTAACCCTAACCCTAACCAATCCTAACCCTAACCCTAACCAACCCTAACCCTAACCCTAACCTAAACAGACAGGACTTCTCTGTGTAGCCCTGACTGCAGCCTGGCTGGCTGTCCTGGAATTTTGTAGACCAGGAACTCACAGAGATCCTCCTACCTCTGTCTCCTGAGTGCTGGGATTAAAGGCATGTGCCACCACCGCCACCTCACCTCACCCCTTTCTTTTTGTTTTCTGTGACAGGGTTTCTCTGTGTGGCCCTGGTGCCACCATACTGAATGGTCTCTCAGTATTCGGGAGTCCCACGGTGGGCTAGCAAGCCCCAAAAGGCCACCTTTTTCTTCCTCTCCAGTGCTGATGTGCCACAGTGCCTGGCTTTTGTTATTTTAACTTGCAAAGTTAAATTAGCATACACAGTATTATATTTCATTTTTTTAAAAAAAAATTTATTTCTCTTTCTGTAGTCCTGGCTATAGTGGAAGTTGCTATGTGGAGCCGGTTAGTCTTGAACTCACATCTTCCTGCATCTGTTTCATCAGTGCTGGGATTAAAAGAGAGTGCCATGTGGCAGTTACAGTCCTTGTTTTTTTTGTGGGTTTTTTTTTGTTGTTGTTTTGTTTTTTTGGTTTTTTGAGACAAGGTTTCTCTGTGTAGCCCTGGCTGTCCTGGTATTCACTCTGTAGACCAGGCTGGCCTCAAACTCAGAAATCTGCCTGCCTCTGCCTCCCGAGTGCTCTGGGATTAAAGGAGTGCGCCACTACTGCCCGGGCTTTTTTGTGTTTTTCTAATCCTTCATGCTGATTTCCATAATGGTAGTAGTAGCTCATCCTTCATCAGTAATGGATAAGAGTTCCTCTTTCCTCTTATCCTATCCAGCATTCTCTTACTTATTGATTTATTATGTATAGGGGTGTTTTGCCTGCATCTTTCTGTGCATGGTTGTGCAGTGTCCTGGAAGGCTAGAGAAGAGTGAGGTGAGCTCCAACCTTGAGCTGGAGTCAGGGGGTTGTGACGCACCTTGTGTGTGCTGGGAATAGAACTCTGGTCCTCCCCTAGAGCAGGCAGTGTTGTTAGCTGCTGAGCCATCTCCCCAGGGCCCCTCACAGTATTCATCTGATCCTTTAACATTTCTAGATAGTACACTACTTTAATTCTGGTAGTCAGGAGGCAGAGGCCAGGGGATCTCTGGGAGTTCGCACCCAGCATAGTGAGCGAGCTCCAGGCCAGTCAGGGCTACCCAATGAGACTCTGTTTCTAAATACAAATTTAAAAAAAGTGTTTTTAAAAATATTTTATTCTTCTGTCTATTTACTGAGTGGATGCCTGGGTGCCACTGCATATATTTGGGGGTCAGAGCACCTGTGGGAGTTGGTTCTTTCTTTCACTGTGCAGACCCTGGGAACAAGCTTAGTTTATCAGGCTGAGGGTAGAAAGAGCATTTGCCTGCAGCCACCATACTATTCTGAAGACCAGTGCAGGTTTTTTTTTGTTTGTTTGTTTGTTTTTTGTTTTGTTTTTTTTCGAGACCACATGGACTTGCTTTTTAGAAAAAACTATTGCACTGAGGCAGGAGGTGTAATTTACTTGGTCAAGTGCTTGCCTAACATGAGAAAAGCACTCGTTTTGATCCTCAGTATAGAATACGTGACTTGTGGTGTTACAAACCTGCACCCTAGTCTAGTCCCCCCGGGAGGTAAAGGCAGGGGTATTAGAAGTTGAAGGTCATCTCCTGCCATGTACATTTTAGTCTGGATTACAGAAGACCCTTCATAAAACAGCCAGGCAGTAGTGGTGCATGTCTTTAAACACAGTGCTGGGAAGGCAGAAGCAGAGGTAAGGGGATCTCTGTGAGTTTGAGGCCAGCATAGTCTACAAAGTAAAGTGAGTTCCAGGACAGAGAAGCCCATCGCATAGAACAATCCTGTCTCGAAAAACAAACAAACAAACAAAAAACCAAAAAAAAAAAAAAAAAAAAAAAAAAAAAAAAAAAAAAAAAAAAGGAAGGAAAGAAGGAAAAGAGTAAAAGAAAGAAAAGAGAAACTTCGGAGAAGCATTCTCTCTGCTTCTTGAATACATACATGATGTATGCAGCTGCCTCACAACTCCGCCAGCGCCTCTTCCTCTTCCCATAAGAACTATAGCCTCAAACTATAAGCCAAAATGAATCCTTCCTTCCTTGAGGAAAAAAAAAAAAAGGCAGCAAGCTTCCCCTGCTCTTTACCTGCTTGGCCTTAAACACCCTCATCCATCTCTCAGCTGACGCTGGATTTCCTGAATCCATCTAAGGGCAGGCAGGGTCTTCTTCCCTAGGATCTATTGGCAGGATGTTATGGTTCAGGGGCAAGGACTAGTCATGCAGAGAGCAGTTTCTTCCAGAGGTAAGAATGAGAGCCAGAAGCTTTTGTTTCTGTGGGCACCCCTTGGGTTCAAATCCTAGCCATGTTGACCAGCCAGTGGCCTCAGAACTGACCTCTGTGGTTTCCCCGTGGTTTTCCCACCTCTAAGACAGGAATAAATAGCTAATGTTTACTTCTTAGGCTAGGGTAAATGTGAGGAAATCAGGCAGGCAGGCAGGCAGGCAGGCAGGCAGGCAGGCAGACGCTTGGCAGTCTCACACACAGCTGTGTAGAGAAGTGGACATAGAGGATGTTCCAGGATAAAGAAGATACAAGGTTAGGCCATGAGCCAGTTTCCTACCAGAGGTTCCTTCTCAGCAGCTGAGAGGACAGAAATAGTAAAAACAGCTTTCAGTCTGCACTGGATTGAGGGTCCTAGAGCACCAAGAAACTCCTGAGGGCTGTGAGCTGAGCAAGAGCAGTTGGGAGAAAGCATGAAATGTTCAAATCTCAAACTTGCCCCATCATCAGGGTCTGATGGGTCTCATGTGGCAGTGGGGGAAGGGGCTATCTCCTTGACTGGCCAGGATACCAGGAAGCCCCAGGGGCTGGGACTAGAGCCTTGGTCATAATCACAAGAGAGACTGGGCCTATTGCAGCTCTTATCTGGCCTGACCTTGTGGAGACTGACCACTCCCAGCTTCTGGAAAATGTGGCCCTCTGCCCTCTCTGAGGCCTCTTACTCCTGGGGTGGGCCCTTAGCATCTAGTTCTACCTCTTGGCCCACCATCTTGGAGTGTTTTTTCTAGTCAGCCAGCTCTCAGTCCCACTCCCACCCCCATCCATCTCTCAGAAATCTGTCTCCACCTGGAGTCCCTCAGGCACCTCTGACTCAGCAGGCAGGATTTGCTCTAGGCCTCCTCCTAGGCCTGTTGCTAGGCCCAGGACCTTGTTGCCCAAGTCCTAGCTGCTGCCACTCCCTTGTCCCCTCCCCCCACAGGCCCTACCAATTTGAATTCCTCACCCTTCCTCACCCCAGTTCTTTCCCCAGGGTGGGGGAAGGAATCTTCTAGATAAGGCGAGGGCAAAGGGACACACCTAGTTTCAGACCCAGGCCCTACCACCAACTTGCTGAACGACCTTGGCAGACGACCTCTGCTCTCTGTACCTGAAGAGTTTTTCAAATCTGTAAAAGTTGAGCTGCACAGAACTTCCCAATAAGGCTGCTCAGAGCAGGAAAGTGTGAGCTGAGGCACAAAGTTAGGGCTCAGGGTAAGGTAGCCCCAAAGGGCACCTAGAAGGCAGTGCTTTCTTTTGGTGGTCTCAGTCACAGGTAGGTTGATCCTTTCCTAAGGTACCATACCTGTTTGGTACCACAGCCAGCTGTGTATGTTGCCAGTTAGGGTCAAAGCAGTTGGTTGGGGGAGATACTGGAGTCATCCAGTGGCTGGGTTTTACACCTGAGGCTGTTCTAGCCTGTAGAGAGATAGCTAACTTCAGGGAGGACTGAGAGAGTCACTTTCCCAAGGAGATGGCAAAGAACAAAGTTTTGTTTCTTTTCCTTTCTTTTCTTCTTCTTCTTTTTTTTTTTTTTTTTTTTTTTTTTTTTTTTTTAAGACAGGGTTCACTGTGTAGCCTTGTCTGTCCTAGAACTCACTAGGTAGACCAGGCTGGCTTGAACTCACAGAGATCTATCTGCCTGTCTCTACCTTCAGAATGCTGCTATGCCAGGCCTTAGGACAAAGGTTTTTTTTGAGACATGGTCTTATATAGATCAGGCTGTCTTCAAACCAGATCTGTAGCTTAGGTTACCCATCCACTCTTGATCCTTGCACTTCCCAAGTGTCGACATTATAAGGAAACTTTTGAAGAAGTTGAAATGATCTAGCTGAGGCCTCGCGGCAGACGGGAGGCCGTGTTTTAAAGCATTACATTTATGTGTGTGCACACATGCACGCATTCTACAATTTGCTTGTGAACGAATGAGCAGTCCGCTTTCTCTTTCCACAGGGTCTGGGATTTAACTCTTCATCCTTGGTAGCAATCACCTTCATCCACTGGGCCATCTCACTGATCCTCTCAGAAGGCTGTAATTATGGAGGTAACTCAAGCTGAGAGTCAAACAAGAAACTACTGGGGGTGGTGAGAAACTCAGCAGTTGAGAGAGAGAGGACATTTCTTTCAGAGGACCTGAGTTTGATTCTTTGAAACCTTCTGGAACTCCAGCCCCAAGGGCTCTGAAGGCTTTAGCATCTGTAGTCTCCTCTGCTCACACTCACATAGCCACACACACATACATATGCCCAATTTTACTTAAAAAAAAAAAAAATCTGGGCTGGGCGGTGGTGGCGCACGCCTTTAATCCCAGCACTTGGGAGGCAGAGGCAGGTGGATTTCTGAGGTCAAGTGAGGCCAGCCTGGTCTACAGAGCGAGTTCTAGGACAGCCAGGGCTATACAGAGAAACCCTGTCTCCAAAAAACCAAAAAAAAAAAAAATCTGTGTATGGGTGTTTGTTCTTTTTTTCCCTGCATGTGTGTCTGCACCACATTTGTGCCTGGAAGGTCAGAAAAGGCTACTGGACCCTTGGAACTGGAATTACAGATGGTTATGATCTCCCATGTGGGTGCTGGGAGTTGAACCCTGGTCATCTGGAAGAGCAGCTAGTGCTATTAACTATTTCTCTAGCCTCCACAATTGATTTTTACTTATTGTATTTATTTATTTATTTTTGATTTTTATTTCTTGAGACAGGGTTTCTCTCTGTAGCCCTGGCAGCCTTGGAACTCTGTAGACCAAACTGTCCTCAAACTGAAAGATCCATGTGCCTCTGCCTCCTGTGTGCCAGGATTAACATCGGTGTCACCACCACCCCTGGGGTTGGTTAATAGAATTTCATTTAAAGGGGCTGACATCATACTCTATGATGATCTACTGAAAAGGGTGATCCTACCCTTTTATTTTTTCTGCCTTTACCTCCTGAATACTGGGGTTGCTTGGTTGGCCACCAGACAATGTCCCCCTATTCTGGCATCCCACCCATGCCTTCAGCAGCTTTCCCTGTCTCGGCATCCCACCATGCCCTCATCACCTTTCTCTGTCTTTCCATTGCCCTGCTTCTTCCAGTCTATTTTTAAAAATTACTCACTAAAATTTCCTATGAACCCTGGGATTTAAGATTTCTGGATGTAAGAAGAATCTATCTAGCTGGGCAATGGTGGCACACACCTTTAATCCCAGCACTTCGGAGGCAGAGGCAGGAGGATTTCTGAGTTCGAGGCTAGCCTGGTCTACAGAGTGAGTTCCAGGATAGCCGGGGCTATACAGAGAAACCCTGTCTCAAAAAGACCAAAAACAAAAACAAACAAACAAACAAAAAAACCAAACCAAACTTCTAAAAAAAGAAAATGACTTCTTGGGTTTGTGGGGCACATTCTAGATTCCTCCAATGAGTGGGGGGGGAGCGAAGGGGGAGGGTGCCGGCTCAGTAGATGTAGGTGCTGTCAAACCTCATAACCTATGTCACTTTTCTGGGACCCACATGAAAGGATCATTTGCTCCACAGACGTCCTCTGACCTTGGAGAGGGAACAAAGCTGGCTGGGTTTCAGGCCTTTAGGGTTAAAAAAAAAATGCTATTTTCCTGGCATGAGGTCTTACAAGGCAAACGTGACCCCAAAGGTCTACCCAGATGACATGCTGAGAAATAGGCAAGAAAGATGGGCGGCCCAGGCCAGTGGGGCTGAAAGCTGTTGGAGACTCCCGTGCCAGTGGGGGTGAGAGAGTTCGGCAAGCTCAGAAAGCACCCTGAGGCAGTGTTTCAAAGGAAGCTGGGAAGAGTTGAGTGGGTGATGGGCTTTATCGTCTGGTAGATTTAGTTGCAGTTTATAAAGTGAAAAATGGGAGTGGAGGTGGTGAGATTCTAGAGATCTGTTGAAGCTGTACAGTTGAAAGTGGTTAAAAATGGCCTGGTGGTGGTGGCGCAACCCCTTTAATTCCTGCACCCAGGAGGCTGAGGCGGGCAGATCTCTGTGGGTTTGATGTTAGCCTGGTATAGAGAGTGAGTTCTAGGACATCCAGGCTGGGCAGAGAATCCTTTTCTCAGAGAAGAACAAACAAAGCAAGGAAAAACAACAACAAAATCCAAGGTGGTTAGGATGGTGGCTGTTGGGGGGGGGGGGCAGAGTTAATCTTCAGCATGACCAGGCACAAACTGGGTGTATTGTGCACATCTCTAATCCCAGGGCTGAGGACCAGAAGTTGAAGGACAGCTTCTGCCTCACAGAGTTTGAGTTTAGCCTGGTACACATTAATAAAAAATTTAAGTTAGCCACAAAGGTGGTGGTACACACCTTCAGTTCTAGTATTCAGGAGGCAGACAAAAGTAGATCTCTGAGTTTGAGGACAGCCTGGTCTACAGAGTTCTGGGACAGCTAGAGTTACACAGAGAAACCCTGCCTGGGAAAACAAACAAGCCGGGCAGTGGTGGTGCACACTTTTAATCCCAGCACTTGGGAGGCAGAGGCAGGTGGATTTCTGAGTTCGAGGCCAGCCTGGCCTACAGAGTGAGTTCCAGGACAGCCAGGGCTACACAGAGAAACCCTGTCTCAAAAAGACCAAAAACAAAAACAAACAAACAAAAAACAAAAAACAAAATTAGGGTACTTTTTAACGTGCTAGGATCAAACACAGGCCTTGCACATTCCCTAATTCCTGAGATAGTGAATTTTATACTTTGGTTTGTTTCTACATTTTAATTTTATTTTTTTAGGATTTATGTGTATATGAGTGTTTTACTAACATACATGTATTAGTACCATGTGTGCTAGGTGCCACAGAGGGCAGAAGAAAGCATTCCATGCCCTGGATCTGGAGTTCTAGGCAGCTGTGAACATCTATGTAGGATTGAAACCTGGGTCTTCTGGAAGAGCAGCCAGTGCTCTCTAGCCTCTTTGAATTGGGGCATGAGGGTGTGTGACAGGGGTCTCTATGGCCCTGGTTGTCCTCAGTTGGGTGGCCTCAAACCGAGATCCACCTGCTCCCTGCCTCCTGAGAACTCAGATTAAAAGCATTTGCCACTATGCCCAGTGTTTTGTTTTGTTTTGTTTTAAGCCCTTATTGTGTGTGTGGGGGGGGGCCTATGAGTCTCATGGTACTTGTATGGAGGTCAAAGGACAACTTGAGTTAGTCCTCTCCATCAGCAATGTGGGTTTTGGAGATTGAACTCAAATCTTCAGGGTTAGCTGCAAGCACCATTGCATACTGAACTATCTTATCAGCCCCAGTTTACACAGTAAAACAAAACAAAACCATTTGCAGGGTCTGTAAGATGGCTTAGCAGGTCAAAGGCACTTGCCAACAAGCCTGAAGTCCTGAGTTTGATCTTTGAGATCCACATGGTAGGAGGAGAGAACTGACCACCATAAGTTATCCTCTGACCTCCATACACACACTATGGTATGTGTGCAGGAACACACGTATAAATACAAATACCCTAATAAGTAAAAGCAATTGTGAAAGGTGTTCTCAACTGCTATGGATTAAGAGAAAAGGCTCTACCTGTCCTCTGGAGTTGGACATGAAGTCCAGCAAGGTGAGCTGGTCTCTGTGCCCTCCTATGATTAGCTGCAGAGCCAGTCTGAGCTCGTTCCTCAAGGAGACTGTCATGGAGACTGATAGAAAAGGACAATGGGCCCCAGTTTATGGGGAGTTGGGTGGATTTCCTCTCCACTCTACAACCTCAGCTCTCCAGCATTGAATGAGTGGGAGTTTCAGGTGGCCCTACACTCTGGCTTTCCCTGTAGTTTGTAAACCCTTTGAGGGGCTCCCTGCCATTCTTTTCTCCTTCTCACTTTCAGATAGTCACCTTCAAGTCCAAGTTAACCTCCTTGCTGGAACATCTGGTGGACGGCTCAATATTTTGGCCCCAGGGGGCTTCCAGTCATCTCTGGCTACACTATAGAAGGCAGAGTTCTTTCTCTAACAATCCTGTTGGATCTGAGGGGAGAAGGGGGAAGCCCCATCCTTCTTATTCACTAGCCCGGAGAGCCCTGGAAGACCACGGAAGGGGGTGGCTCTTGGTTGTGTGTCACACAACCCTGGACATGACCAGTCTCCTTCAAATTGCCAAAGGCTCTTCCGTAAAGCATACATGAAATACCTTCCCAAAGGGATCCTTTACAAAGCATCATGGGAACTCCAGCAGTTCCTGGAGTAGGCCCCCTAGCCTATAGGCACTGCTGACTATACCTAACAGTACAGAGCTCCAGACCAGGTACTTCTCAGTTCTGCTTCATTAGCTCTTCTACCTCATTCTCCTTAGCTGGTACAGCCTGCCCTGAGCCAAGGCTCACCCTACAGTGGGAATATACCTTCTGCCCTTTCCGGAAAATGCTTCTGCCACCATTCCACATCCACTGGGCAAAGGGGAACAGAGAGGAGGTAGGTTCCTGTTTCCCTTGGCCATGCTTTAACTTCCAAGTATTCTTTTTCTATGAACATTTTAATGAGGGTTGAACATAAAATAGAAAAGTAGCATTCTGATTGCTTTTTCTTTTAAATTTTCTTGAGACTTTCATACAAGCCAATGAATGGATAGTGTTAACTTGCTAAAGAAAACATACTGACCACAGAAAAAAGCATCTCTAATACCCACCATGGTTATCCATGTCTTTGAAATAGCCTATCAAACTCTCCGGGGTTGGCTGGCTTACTTTTCTTTTGGAAACAACTCAGATTTAAGTCCTGCTGCTGTTGGATACTAGGAAAACATCTGAGGACTGTGCCAGTTTCAGGTGATGTTGCCTGGAGCCAGTGTTGCTTAAGGTGGCTAGTGAGGAAGGATGGTGTGTGAAGATGCACGTGCTTGCTTCTCTTTCCAAGGGGTGTGGGCCGCCAGAGGCTACCATCTACAAGGGAGTCCTGCTTACTTTCCATGGACAGGCAAGTCATCCAGCAGATGCGCTGGGACCAGGCCCCTTTGTCCACCATACTCACCATAGTAGAATCCCTTATCATCCACAGGCCCATAAACTGTGACTACATCTCCAGCTCTCAATACCAGCTTGCCCTTTGCCCGGACCCCTGCTCTCCCATCCCTGGGGTCATAGTCCAGAGCTGCCACCATTGTCTTTGGGGTCCAAAATGTGGGTGTTCTGGAGTTCCCTTGAGGCATGTAAGATCCCTGGGAATTGGTTAGACCCTCTAAGTCTTCACGTTGAGCCTCAGAACGCAGATGGCCCTGTGCAGGCAAATGCCACCTCCCATCAGTCTGTTGGGTGCCCACCTCTACCTCAACTACCAGGTGCCCAGGGATTTTGCCCACTTGTCCATTGCACTCTCCGTGGTAGAAGCCATGGAGATCCAGTGAGCCCCACACTCTCAGCAGCTGCCCTTTCTGGAAGGACAGCTCTTCTTCTGCAGCTTCTGAGTTAGATATTACCAGGGGGCTATGGTCAAAGAGGGCCAGGAAGACCCTGACTGGACTGTTTACTTCAGTGTCTGGCTGGTCTGGGCTACTACTTGCCATTTTAATGACTTTGCTGGTTGGTGCTGGGCATAGCACTGAGGTAGGCTCATGAAACTGGCACTCTCTCTTGCTTCCCGGAGTCCCTTGTCTCTGTCCGTTTTGGGACTTGTTCTTTCTTTGCTCTGGCTTCTCTGTGCATGGAGAATCCAAACACAGGGCCTCCTTCTCCTCAAAAACATGATGGAAGTCAGCTGTTTGGCACTGGCTGGAGCCTTGCTGGTGAGTTGGGACCATCTGGGCATATTGATTTTGAAGAAGGACTTTCTCAAGGCCAGGCTTCTCCCAACAAAGTATTTTTCCAGATCCAATGTCTGAGGAGAGATGGACGAATCCTGGAGCGGGACTTCCACTGATGCATATGTGTGGGGCATGTCCTTCCTCTGCCCCAGACTGGCCAAAGAGTAGAGGTGGCTTGTGGTTCTGGGGACTCTTCTGAAAGGACAGGTCCTTCTCATAGCCCTTCCAGGCCTCTGTGGGCCCTTGGACTTGGCTGTTTGTCCCATCTGAGCTCAGGCTGGATAGTAGCAAATGCTTCCTTGGATGTTCTTCAGGAAATGCTTCTAGAAACTTAGGCTGGGGCTCCCCACAGCTTCCAGGGGCATGAGGGCTGGCCTTGGCACCCAGAGAAGCTTGTGCCAGCTTCTGGTGACAGACAGGAAAAGGGTCACCGTCTGTGTAGTCAAAGGGAGGAGCCTCTAGGAATGGGCAACAAGAGAAGCAGTCCTCGGGGATCTGAGCCGGCACTGAATCCAGAGACTCGCCATACAGTGACATAGTTCTCACGGAAACCTTCTGGCATGATAGGGGAACCTGAAGCTGAGAAAATTCCAACAGGGTGCTTCCAGCAGTGGCGTCGGCAACTTCTGTCACCTTGAAGCCATCCACGTACACAGCATAGCCGGTAACCTGCACTCCATTGGAGGACCCAGCTGAGTCTATGGTTACAGGGAGCCAACTGACCACTAGGACTCCCGGAGAGGCGTGGTGCTCCACCAGCACATCCAGAGGAGGTTCAGGGGGCCCTGCTAAAGGTGTATCAAAAGTTACAGTGGAGGACATTGTTTCCCAGAGCACCTGCTGTAGTTCCCGAGGTAGCTGTGCCTCCACCCTCACCCGGTAACGCATGCCAGGATGTAGGCCTTGGAAGGTGTAGTGGTTCACACCTGAGGGAGTGAGGACATGCTCTTCATCATCAAGGTATACCACATGGGGGTATCTGTTGCAGCCAGAGGCCCAGGTAATAGTGGCGGAGGTAGCTGTGACATTCTGCAGCTGTAGTTTCATGGGGGCCAGACAGAATGTGCCTTTGGCCTCCAGGAGGAATCTAGAGGAGCTCTGCTCCTCCATGCTTGATTTCAAGGCCAGCCAGTAGGCTTCTGTCTCGGTTTTCAAACTCTCTGCTGCCGTATCTGTCTTAGAGTCTACCCTTCCTACCTGACATAGACCTCTCTCCTGAACTTCCCCAAGTAACAGGCTTCCTTTCTTCAAGGCTTTGCTGTGCTCAGCTGGCAGTGCAGTGGTGCCAACGTCAGGCGACTCAAGGAATAGGGTAGGGCTTCCTGAAATCGGCTCCACTAAGTTGGAGGGGACTAGCCCTCGCTGCCCATTCACAAGCTCCCCTTCGTAGAAACCATCTTCATCCACGTCCCCAGAGACATAGACATAATCCCCAGCTGTGAGGGGCAGCTGGCCCTGAGAATGTTCACTAGGCCCTTCAAATGGATTGTAGCTATATCTAGCCAAGAAGATCTTGAGCTTGGGAATGATGGGAGGCTCAAGGCTCCTCATTTCCAGGGGAGCGGACATACTGTCTGGTTCTAAATCGTCCACTTCACTTGCTGTGTCCATGTCCAGAGAAAGGCAAGATGGCACTGTAGCCCACATGGACTCTACCTCTGAGGAGGAATTTGACTGTGAACTGGTTTTCTTGGCTTGGGGCTTGGAGTCCAGAGGTTGACTGGTTAGATTTCTGTCTGACACTTGTGGGCCAGCAGCTGGTTCCTCAAGGGTACCTGGGTTCTCCTGCTGAGAGAGACAAGCAGGAGTTAGTATGTCCCTGGTAGGCAATGGTAATACACATTCTTCAGATTTTGTCTTGAACTTGGGTCTCCTGCTATCCCTGGGTTGGGACTCTGAAGCTTGGGTGGTCTCCAGTGTCTCTGAGGGGTGGCCAGGCTGAAACGGCAACCCCTGCATCTCTTTCCCGGAAGTCCTAAGGTCACTTAGGGCTTTATTCTGGTAGTGCTGCAGCTGCTGCCGCTTGTCTTGTGCATATCCCTCTTGTTGCAGCAGCTGCTCAGCCAGCAGGCTAGTGGCTTCGAGTTCCTGCCTCTGCCTCGTGTGACTTTGCTGCCGGGAAACATGGCTGTTCTCATCTGCCATCTTCTTCATCCAGTTGGCCAGGGCCTGCAGACGTGCGTTCTCCTCTGACAGCCTGGCGCCCTTGTGCAGCGCGGCCTGCAATTGTGCCTCTGTCTCCTCGTAGCGCCTCTCAGCAGCGGCTGCCTGAACGCTCAGTTCCTCGCATTCCCGCCGCTGTAAACCCAACTCGCGTTCCAGCGCCTGCACCTGGTGGCGAGCTATCTCCGAGGGTGCGCTGGGGCTGCTCGCGTCTGCCCAGGCGCCAGCTTTACTCTGATGTAGGGTCAACTGTCTTTGCAGGCGCAGCACTTCCCGCTGAGACTCACGCTGCAGCCGGTCCAAGTTACTGATGTTGCACCATTGCACGCACGTGGCGCCCTCTTCCGGATGCGAGGAGCTGCCAAGGTCCGCGGCGATGCGCGCCTGCAGCAGGTGGCACTCCCGCCTCAACGCTTCGATCTGTAGGTCCTTGGCTTGCAGCGCGCCAGCCTGTTCTGACAGGTCCTGAGCACGCTGGCAGGTAAACACTTGGCCCAGGTCCAGACCTTCGAGGCTCTCACCTGGCATTGGAGCACTCATGGCCCGCAAGTTGGTCTCCTGAAGCTTGCGGGCCCTGTCTTCAAGGCGCTGAGCGAGATCGGTCAGCTCTGCGTGCTTCACCTTGAGCCATTTCACTTTCTCTCCTGCCTCCTCAGAGAAGCCTGTGCGCCGCAGATGCAAGTTTTCTTCGCGCAGGCCACAGCAGCGGCGAATCAGCACCTGCAATGCTTCGGCCAGCTCCGAGTTCTGCCTCACCAGTTCGTGGTAGTCCAGACCCGGAGGTGAGGAGGTCGAGGCTTCGCAGGGCTTGTTCTCGCAGCTTTCTTTCTGCGGGCCATTAGGTTTCCTATGAACTGATGGTAACTGAGGCGGCGGCTGGGGACTGGAGGTGTCTGGAATAGAAGCGCTGGTCGAAGAGGCCCTTACCTCGGATTCAGAAGCCTGGGGGCAATTCAGTGTGTTGTCCAGTGAGCAGGAATGTGCTGTTGCCAAGGATTCGAGGGAGCTGGCGCGCGTGGGCAGCAGGTCGTTTGGAGAATGAACCCGGACGCCAGTGTTCAGGCTTTCGAGGGATCCGAGTCGACGAGCAGGCTTTGGGGTGCCACCAGTGTTGCTCTGGGCTTCTAGGGGTGGCTCTTCCAAGGAATGCGCGGCTTGGGGGTCGGTGGGTCCGGGTAAAGCCGGCTGCCAGCGGAAGTGCTCTAGGATGTATTTTAGGAATAGCTGGCGCTCCACGTCTAGCGCCGCCTGCAGGTGGCGAATGCGCGCGGCTTGTTCGCCGTCGGTCTCCCAGCGCAGCAGCGCCAGCACTTCCTGCAGGCGACAGCGGCATTGTGCCGCGGAGGCTTCGGATGCCCCCGAGCGGCTGCAGTAACCGCGGTTCACCAGCTCCTGGGCCAGCTGGCGCTGAAGCTCCCGAGCCTGGCGCAATACAACATCGCGCTCCTGGTGTAGCAACTGCTGCAGCTGCCGCAACTCTGCCTCCTTCCAGCGTAGCAGCTGCCGGATCTCGGCCTCACGCTCGCGCTGCACCTCCTCCTGCAGCTGCCGCAGCTCCCGGAGGCGTCGTGCCTCCCACTTGGAGCGCAGATGGTCAGCCAGCTGCTGCCGCTCCTGCTCGGCCGACTCCCGCAGCTGGCGCGTCTGGGTAGCGAAACGCCTCCGTTCCGACCGGCCGCGCGCGCGCTCGCCCTCCAGCTCTGCCCGTAGTTTTTCTAGCTCTCGTCTCTGCTCCTCCAGCACTGCGGCCGCTGGGCCGGGGCTGCCTGGCTTCTTGGGGGACGCGCGGCCACCACCCAAGGGGGTGGGTGAATCCTTTGTCATTGTGGCCGCAGCCCGGCAAGAAGCCAGAGAGATAGCTTGGTATTGGTAGGCCAGTTAGCCAACGGCCTCCGCCCCCGGCCGCTGCCAACCGCCCCACGTGCCCCTTCCGGCGCCCCTAGGTGCCCTCCGCGCGCCTCTTCCGCCTTGGAGGTGATCTCCCTTATAATCGGCCGTCTCTCCACTGACTGAGCGCCTTTCACCTCTTCCTAAACTCCTGAGACCCCCTTTCAAACTAGCCCCTGAACTTCCCCAGATACCCTGGGCATATTTCTGAACCCACACATATCTGCTTTAGGGCTTTTGTGACCCGTTCCACTATTTCCCTGGCAGTGTGCAATCCTTTCCAGAATTAGATCCTCAGTAGGGTTCCTAGATGATAGCTGATCCTGGGCCTGGGTAAAAATGGATTCTGGTCAGATCTCACCTGGCCCTGTGCTTACTCATCCAAGGACCCCAACATGATAAGCGGTTTTTTGTTTGTTTTCTTTTTGTTTTTGTTTTTAAGATGTATTTATTATTTATTTACAAGTACGCTGTAGCTGTCTTCAGACAGCACCAGAAGAGGGCATCAGATCTCATTACGGGTGGTTGTGAGCCACCATGTGGTTGCTGGGATTTGAACTCAGAACCTTTGGAAGAGCAATCGGTGCTCTTACCCCCTGAGCCATCTCACCAGTCCCGCTAAACGTTTTCTTATACATAATAAACTGAAACTTGTTTGTTTGAGACAGGTTTTGTGTGTGTGTGTGTGTGTGTGTGTGTGTGTGTGTGTGTGTAGCTCTAGCTGTTCTGGAATTCACTCTATAGGCCAGGCTGTCTCTGCTTCCTCAGTGCTTGGATTGCAGGAGTTGACCAACATGTCTTGCATCTGAGCCTTTTTGAATCAGCAAGGTGGCAATGACTGAGGATTGATTGCACCCACCTTAAACATGCTAGGCAAACTTTATACCACTGAGATTCATATCCTGTCTCTCTGTTTCTGTCTGTCTGTCTCCCAATCTGTCTCTGTGTGTGTGTGTGTGTGTGTGTGTGTGTGTGTGTGTGCGCGCGCGCGCGTGCGGGGGTGGGGGAAAAAGGGGGGGAGTAGAAGTAGCAGTAGTAGTAGTAGTAGTAATAGCAGCAGCAGCAGCAGTAGTAGTAGTAGTAGAGACTGAGCCTAGGGTCTCATGTAGTAAGTGATAGGCAAGCACTTTGCTATTCACTGTATCTTCAGTCTTCAGTCCTTTTAAAAATATAAGACATTAAGAGGGGCATTGGTGGAATATCCTTTTAATTGTACCATTCAGGAGGTAGAGGTAGGCAAAATTCTGTGAATTCTAGGACAGCCTGGTCTACAGAGTAAGTTCCAGGACAGCCAAGACTACACACACACACACAAAAACCCTGTCTCGAAAAGCAACAACAACATAAACAAAACAAAAAACAAAAAAATTAAGATGTTTTGTTATTTTGTTCATTTATGTGTATGTGCCTACCTGAGTTTATGTGCACCATATGTATGTCTGGTGCTCTTTGATGTCAGAAGAGAGCGCATCATATGTCCTGGAATTGGAGCCAGACACAAGTGGTTTGTTTTTTTTTTTTTTTTTAAGATTTATTTATTGGGCTGGAGAGATGACTCAGCGGTTGAGAGCACTGACTGCTCTTCCGAAGGTCCTGAGTTCAAATCCCAGCAACCACATGGTGTCTCACAACCATCTGTAATGGGATCTGACTCCCTTTTCTGTTGTGTCTGAAGACAGCTACAGCGTACTTACATATAATAACAAATAAATCTTTTTTAAAAAGATTTAATCACTGGGCAGTGTGGCACACGCCTTTAATCCCAGCACTTGGGAGGCAGAGGCAGGCAGATTTCTGAGTTCGAGACCAGCCTGGTCTACAGAGTAAGTTCCAGGACAGCCAGGGCTATACAGAGAAACCCTGTCTTGGAAAAAAAAAAGAAAAAGAAAAAAAGAGATTTATTTATTTTATGTATATGAGTACACACTGTAGCTGTACAGATAGTTGTGAGCCTTCATCTGCTTGTTGGAAATTGACTTTTAGGACCTCTGCTCACTCTGGTTGGTCCCAGTCAGCCCCGCTCACTCTAGTAGACCCCTGCTAGCTCAGTCCCTGCTAGCTCTGGCCCAAGGATTTATTTATTATTATAAATAAGTTCACTGTAGCTGTCTTCAGATGCGCCGGAAGAGGGTGTCAGATCTCATTATGGGTGGTTGTGAGTCACCATGTGGTTGCTGGGATTTGAACTCAGGACCTTCGGAAGAGCAGTTGGTGCTCTTACCTGCTGAGCCATCTCACTAGCCCTACGGGTGGTTTTTAGTCACCATGTGGGTGCTAAGGAACCAAACCCATGTATTCTGCAAGATCAGTAAGCACCCATAATCCTTGAACCATCTCTCTAGCTCCTCAAAAACTCTTTTTTTTGAAATATGGTCTCACTCTGTAGCTCTGGGTGGCCTAGAACTTAGGTCTACCAGGCTATCCTAGAACTCAAAGAGTCCTTGCCTGGGATAAAGGTGTGCAGCACCGTGCTTGAATGTCTGTTTTAAGTTTTTGGTGGTGGTGGTGGTGGTAGCAGTGGAATTTTTTGTTTTGTGTTTGTTTTTGTTTTGGAGACAGGCTCTTTCCTATGTCCTAGCTGACCTGGAAGTTGCTATGTAGACCAGGCTGGGCTTAAACTCACAAAGATCAACTTGCCTCTGCCTCCCAAGTGGGATTAGAGGTATGGGTATGCCACTACACCCAGCTCCTTTTTTTTTTTTTTTTTTTTTTGGTTTTTCGAGACAGGGTTTCTCTGTGTAGCCCTGGCTGTACTGGAACTCACTCTGTAAACCAGGCTGGCCTCGAACTCAGAAATCTGCCTGTCTCTGCCTCCCAAGTGCTGGGATTAAAGGCATGTGCCACCACTGCCCGGCTACCCAGCTGCTCCTTTTTAAATTCGTATTTGAGTTAGGATCTTGCTAAATTGCCCAGGCTGACCTTGCACTAGTGGTCTTCCCACCTTGGGCTACCAGGCAGCTGAGATCCCAGGCGTGCACCCCATACCTGGCTCAAACCTCCTCTTGTCCTCTCAGCTGCTGCTCACTTTTTCCTGTCCTTTGGTGTTAATTTGGTAGTTTCCTACTCCAAGGAGCCTTTCTGGACTTTCCAGGCTGGGCTTAGAGCTCCCAGGACACAATAACCACCCATGTGGTTGCCTTGATCACTCTGCATACAGCTGCTTCACCTTTGAAGAATGGGTATGGCTAATAAACCTTTGTGTCTCTGCCCAGAGCAAATTCAGAGGAGGTAAAAAATGGAATCTTTTCCATGCAAGTTGGGATAAAGACCTAGAACCAGGCAGACAGAATGGACATCGAGGGTACTGTACTGGCCTGCCTAGTTCCAACACTCAGGAACCACCTGTCAGCAAGGCCTGGAGCTTCGGGTTGTGCATAGGGCATGGGGATGTTGGGAAGAGGCCTGAAGGTGGGTAAGGAATGAAGAGTCTTCCAGACCTCAAACGAGGGGCGGCAGACTCTTCTCCTTCCCTCTGGGAAAAACAAGACCAATAATAATAATAATGCTGGGTGGTGGCTGCACATTCCTTTAATCAAAGCACTCAGGAGGCAGAGGCAGGCGGATTTCTGAGTTTAAGGCCAGCCTGGTCTACAGAGTGAGTTCCAGGACAGTCAGGGCTACACAGAGAAACCCTGTCTTGAAAAACAAACAAACAAACAAAAAGAAGCCACATAACTAACCTTCTATACTCATACATTCTATCAGAAAGATCCTTTGTGGTGCTTTCTGAGCCTAGGAAAGCTCTTAGGATGACTTCTACTTCTTCTTCTACTTCTTCTTCTTCTTCTTCTTCTTCTTCTTCTTCTTCTTCTTCTTCTTCT